>NC_141693.1:1923391230-1923812784 GCF_964263255.1 Lissotriton vulgaris
ATAAGGTAATACTGATTGAGGACTTAAATTATTGGTACAATGACCCGGAAGCAGGACCTCAGGCTACAGAACTCTTTGAGATACTTTCCCATATGAACTTTTCTCAATCATTTCTGACCCCCACTCATGAAAAGAGACATATATTGGACCAGATTTGGTCACACAATGTTCCATTGTCTACCCCGACGACAATGCCTTGCATATGGTCTGATCATCACCTACTGCAATTCTCCATCACTTTTCACGGCCATACTAATGCCCCCGTTTCCGCGGGGGGATTAGCAAGGAAATGGAGCTCATTAAATAACCAAGATTTTCTGTCTACCTTGGCTAATTCTATTCCAGCACCCTCCCCAGACATTAACCTTATGGATAAAGATCTCTCTGACTGGCTCTTGGCGGCCTGCAATGAGCATGTTCCACTTACTAAGTTCTCACACGCTCGCCGCATGGACGCCCACAGGTGGTTTACAGCAGATCTAAAAAAACTAAAATTAGAATTGCACCAATTAGAGAGAAAATGGAGACATGGGTACTCTGATGAGGATAGATCATCATACACATCTGCCCGCAGGAAGTATAAGAACTTCATCCTATCTGCTAAGGTAGTTTTCTTCTCCGAAAAAATCTCCAAGGCCCAAAACAAATCCAGAGAAATCTTCAGGGTCGTGAATGACCTATGTAACGATGTTAGAACCTCTCCCTCTCAACCCCCCACTCAAATGATGTGCAATCAGCGTAATAATTTTTTCCATTATAAAAGAAAGTATTCAGATCAGCTCTATCACGGCGGACAGTGCGGATATTTGCAGAAATCCGTCCGAACTGGAGGTTGTCCCTCCCATAGACCAACCCAGGTTAGCAGAATTGATGAATCGTGTGAAGTCCAGGTCTCCTAATGACCCTTGCCCCCCGCATGTACTAAAGGAAGTTTATTCTGTACTTCCACGAGGAATACTCCCCCTCTTGTATGAGTCCCTATCGCAGGGAATAGTTTCCAACTCATTTAAAAACGCTACGCTGGTCCCATTAATCAAAAAACCAGGTGCCGACTCATCTAATCTATCGAACTATCGTCCCATATCCCTCCTCACTTTTGCTGCAAAGATTCTAGAAGCCCATGTGGCTAGCTGCATCTCTAACTTTATAGAGACATCTGACTACCTGGAGTTCAACCAAGCCGGCTTTCGCCAGGCGTACTCTACAGAGGCGGTGATCCTCGCTGTCCTGGACACAGTGAGGTCAAATGCCAATAAGGGCATACATCAAGCCTTGGTGCTCCTGGACCTGTCGGCAGCGTTCGACACGGTGGACCACACCATCTTATTACACCGTGTCGAACAAGCCGGCCTTCGAGGCTGGGTCAAGTCCTTTTTGAACGACCGATCTCAGGCAGTCAAGCTCGAGAAATTCACAGCACCCAAACTGTCCACCACCTGCGACGTTCCGCAGGGCTCATCATTGTCCCCCCTCCTATTTAATCTGTACCTTAAACCCCTATTACACTCTTTAAAAAATAGGAAGGTTACAATATACAACTATGCGGACGACCTGCAACTTATTTTTCCTCTAAACTCAACAGACTCCGTCGAGGAATTTCAGGCCACCATGCTGCACATTCAAGGGTGGATGGAGTTGAACCACCTAAAACTCAACCCCGGAAAGACCGAGCTGGTAAGAAACGTCTTGGCGGATGCCAATTTGCTCATTTAGCCCCAAAGATCTGGAACTCTCTTCCCTTGTCACTCCGGAGATGCACTAATCTTTTGGAATTCAGGGGCGCACTGAAGACCTGGTTATTCAAGCAAGCACACGGTGAGGTTACTGTTTACCATCTTTCTCACCACTAGCGCCATGAAACCTCTGGGTGCCCGTGCGCTTAATAAATCTTGAATAACGTAACAAATAATATTCTCAGTAAGTAACTAAAGCAAAAGCTAACCTTCATACTAAATGGAGGCATTCCTCGGTTCTTACCGGCAAACAGGTAGCGCGTATCTCCACTATCCCGTACTGGTGTCTAGTTTAGGCGCCATCTTAAAGTTTCTAATATAGGCCAAGAGGCGCGGGCGCCATCTTAGAGTGTCAAAAGTCGGCAAAGTAACTCAAATTTGTTACGTTCATCATCCTCCATGAGGAATACAATATCACGTCTCATCCAGCATTCCTAATTAGCTCATTTTATAACTGAATATATACACAAATTCGCAAACTCAATATCGGCGTTCTGGCGTCCAACTTGGGCGCCATCTTAGAATATCTAATGTCAGCCCAGAACCGTGGGCGCCATCTTTGAAAATCAAAGTCGGTAATATTACTCAAATTTGTTGAGTATATCTCCCTCTATACGGGTTGTTATATCTCATCTCACCCAACATTCCTGATTACCTTGACTGATAACTATATTTATACACAACTTCGCAAACTAAATACCATTTTAGGTGTCCCGTACAGCTCAGAACCACAGGCGCCATCTTGTAACAGACAAGTTGGCTTTATTTACTATCAGATATACCTAAAACCGTTCCCATACTGCCAGAGTTTGTTTACTGTACGTCCAAATATTCGCAAAAAAGTCAGCACTATGTATCAAGAACGGTTATAACTGTCAACCTTATTTATTACTCACATTATTACTGCACCATAACCAGACTGTGTCTTGCATGGAATTCATATTCTACATTATACCAAATTCATCACAACTTAATCTAGGTAATCACCGAAACGTGGGCGGACACTCCCTAGGTTTATTACACTGCTCCAAAATAAATTAATAAATAAGTCTTTCATAGATATTCGCGTACAGCTTCATGAAGAGTGAGAGAGCGGATATATTAATGCAGGGGTGAAGTTTTGAAAAAGAAAAGAAAAGTAAAGAGAGAGAGAGAGAGATAAAGGTACATACAGATACAAAAGTTGAAATTAATACATAAATTAAGCAATCCACCAAAGAGAGGTGAAGGGATGCCATCAGTCCCAGTGGCCTTCCCAGATTACATACTCATGATGGCTTCCTTAACTTCATCTAACTCAAAAGGGGTATATAAGAATTTTCTCTGTACATCGCTTAGCCATCCAAGTGCCACGTCCCCCAAAACATTGTCTACATCCAGACCATCCACTCGGTTCGTGGTGTAAAGCCGATGATAATGGCGTGTAAAGGCATTAAGTATAGTGGTCGTGTCTTTATAGACTTTCCCATCTAAATCCTTAATTTGCAAGACATAATTAGTGCAGCAAGGTTTTCTAACTATTTGTGTCAGGGCCTTGCCCGGCCTTTCACCTTCTCCATAACTCCTGGCTACCCAATATTTGCCCCAAAATTGCACCTCCCTTTGTGCCATGTCCATGTACTCTGTGAGTGTGTTTCTAAATTTAGCCTGGGAGTCTCCATTTGGTCCCGCCGCCAGTGCCTTTTTACAGTGCCTTGAGCTCTAGCTCCAACTTTCGTATGGCGTTTAGTATATCTTTCAGGACCCCAGAACCCTTTGATATGCAGTACCCTCGGATCGTGACTTTAAATGCCTCCCAGATGGTTTCAACACTGTCTACCAAGCCTTTGTTACGCACAAAGAAGTCCTGTATTTCTTCTCGCAATACCTTCTGAAAAACAGTGCCTAGCAGGATAGGAGCATGTAGCCGCCATCCGCCTTGCGGCTTGGCAAAATCCCGGGAAGACAACGTGAGCTGAACTGGGGCATGATCTGAGTACGTTCTGGCTAGATGTCTCACTTGTGATACTGCAGGGGCCAGCCCTCGGGAAACCAACCAATGATCGAGCCTTGCCCATGACACTGCCTGTGCCGTGTAATGTGTGCCCTCCTGTGTGTTAGAGTGGATGTACCGCCATGCATCAGTCAGTTGGTAGGTGTCTATAGTGTCATTCAGTATCACCCGCAATTTGGTGTAATGGTGCGGAGCAGGATGTGATCTATCCAACCTGGGGTGAAGTGTGACATTAAAATCACGCCCCCCAAATTATGTGGGTAGAGCCAGCTTCATATATTTGGCCCATAGTGAGGTATAATAGCCTGGGTTGTCAGAGCTTAGCCCGTAACAGCAGGCCATCGTGATGGATTCAGATCCTAGTCTCCCCCACAGTATGCAATAGCGGCCCTGTGGATCACATGCTGTGCCCGCCAGGTTGAATGGTACCCACTTTTTTATGAGGATCGCTGTCCCTCGCGCGTATGTGGAGTAAGAGGAGAACACTCTGTGTTCCGCCAATCTACTTGCGAAAGTTTTAGATCTCTGAGGTGCGATATGATTTTCTTGTATCATAGCTATGTGCACTCGGTGTCTATCCAAATAAGCCAATATATGTCTTTTTTTTTCGTGGGTCACCTAGGCCTCTAACATTCCATGTAATTACATTCAGAGCTTCAGAACTTACACTAGTCTCATTCCCAGACATCTCGTCTTATTCAGCACAATATATATCGAATGCCACCCAGTCCACTTGTACCAACGTATATAATAATAATAATAATAATAAGGAAGTTTATAGAGCCCCTGGTTACGCCTTCCCGGCGTGTCCCCCCGCTGTGGAGAGAGAAGCCAGTCCAATAGAAGTAGAAAACACAAGCCCATAGCTAATCACAGGGAACTAGTTGGCGAACAGGTGAGTTTTAAGAAGGCTCCTAAACCTGGTCTCCGATTGTTCCATCCTCAGACAGACTGGGAGTTTGTTCCAGTTTTGGGCAGCTAAGAGGCTAAATGAGCGGCCGCCCATTCTCGCTTTCTTAATCCTAGGGATTTCTCGCTGCCCTGTCCCGCCTGACCTCAACGGTCTGCCCGGTACATACCTAGTGATCAGGTTTCCCAGGTACATTGGAGCCTTATGCCAGAGGATGCGATGACAGATGAGAAGGGATTTAAACAGCACCCTTTTCTTGACTGGAAGCCAATGAAGAGCTTCAAGGGCTGGTTTAGACGCCGCCCTTCTGGTTAGTCTCAAAATCAGTCGTGCTGCAGCATTCTGCAAGACTTGTAGCCGTCTAAGATTCTTTTCTGGAGCACCCAGATATAAAACATTCACGTAATCCAGATGGGAAGTAATAAGAGCGTGCGTCATCGTCTGTCTGGCCTCTAGCGGGAGCAGATCAAGTGTTTTATTAAGAGTTTTTAGAACACCAAAACATTTCCCCACTAGCTTGCGGATATGACCTTCATAAGAGAGGGCCGGATCCACCCATACCCCTAGATTCTTAGCCTCCAGACAGGGTATAGGGGTGGGGCCTAGACATTGTAGCCACCAATCTGCAGTCCAGCAAGATTTGTCTCTACCCACCACCATCACCTCGGTCTTGCCTCCATTCAACTTTAAGCAGTTTTTATTCATCCAGGAGGCAAGCTCCTGCATGCATGCCTTAAAGTTGGAAGCCTCGGCCAAAGGTCCATATCATTCCTGTAAAACGCTTGTGACTCCAACTGAAAACCTCAACTGCCCAACTCTCGCCCCCCTCAAAAGTGACATTCTGATGTCGACATATAACACAACAACCCAACCAATCAACCCCCCTTCCAGCCCCCCCTCTGTCGTAGTCCTAAACATATCCCCCGTGCCACCCACCACCCACTGAAGCAACCCCAACTTGCCAGCATCATTCTCCTACCCACCCCCTCCTATCCCCAACATAATCTGCAACAACAACAACACTGCAGACTCCCTTTTTGTCATATAGTAGACAAGTCTTGGGGTACACGCAATGGGGGTCATGTCAGGGTGGCAACACAGTAGCCCCTCTCCCTTCGGGCCCATCTCAGATGGAACAGTCGGGCTCCATGGAAGACTGGGGTGCCCAGTGTGCAATAATTGTAGCTTATTAGACCTAACATCTCATTCATCATATAGCCCTTGAGTTCGAACCCCCACTCCGAATCATTTATACTACTAACTCAATATTGTAATCTTGTCTTGACAGCGATGTCGTGCTTCACTGCGAGTCATCCTCAGTTCCTGTCGACACCGATTGTTGCGATGCAGCACCAGCCCGGCTTGTGCGTTTCACATGCTTGAGGAATTCCTCCACTTGCTCTGGTTTTGTAAAGAATCTTTGTTTGCCTTGATGCGTGACCCTGAGTCTCGCTGGGTACAAAAGTGCATAATCAATCTGTGCTTTCCTCAGCTTGTTCTTAACATCTAGAAACTTTTGCCTTTCCTCCTGCACCATGGGCGTAAAATCCAGGTATATTGAGAATGTGTTCCCGTCGTATGACAGAGTTTGCTTATTCCGTGCTGCCCGCAGGGCCACATTGCGGTCTCTATAAATTCAAAAGTCTCGCTATTATGGGCTGCGGAGTGGCCCCCTGTGGCGTGCGTGGTTTAAGTGATCTGTGGGCACGTTCCACAATGAACTGACTCTAGAAGGATTCAGCTCCTATCGCCGTCAGCAGCATTTTTTCAACGTACTCCTTCATCCTTCCCGTGTTGGTGGATTCCTGGATTCCAATCACGCGAATGTTATTGCGCCTGCTGCGCGCTTCTAAATCTTCGTTCTTAGCAGCAATCACTCGTAATAGCTGATCCATGCGAGCCAGCTTCGTGGTGTGCCCGGACGCCATATCTTCTGAGTCCGAAATGCGCCTCTCCGTTCCTTTTATCCGTTCTTCTTGCCCCTCTAGCTTTTGCGCTATGGCGTCCATATGCGACGACATACGGTCAACTTTGTCCACAATAGTGGCAAATCCTTGCCTAACCTCCTGTAAAATGCTCTTCACGTCCGCTGTTTGGGTCGTGGTGCTGCCCTGTGCCTCGTCTCCTCCATCTCGATCTTGGTCATTCTGCGCGACGCAGCCAGACTGTTTCACAGCATAAAAGTTCAACTTTGGTTGTCGTGTGTCGGCTTCCCGATGCTGGTACCAAAGTGGGGGCTACGATGCTGGTACCAAGGTGGGGGCTACCGCCAATCCACCTCTTTCCCTCGCTCTTCCCATCTTCAAGATGTCTCGAGCGGTCTAATCCTGCAGCCCACACAAGCAGCCAATATCGCCCAGATGTAGTGACTGCTAGTAACCTCACAGGTTGTGTCGCGCTGCGGAAAATCACAGTGAGAGGAAGCTAGATATACCAAAAAAAAGGGGGTCTCTCAAATGCAGCCGGGTCCTGTTGCCTAAGCCTTCCAATGTCTGTAATTTAATTATAGCAGGCACACGCCTAAAACAGTTCCTTGGATAGTGGGGGCTCCTTGCTGCCCACTATGGTCAGGAGGTGAAGGCCCTAACTACTGGCTATCCTCACTCCAGCAGGGACGCCTTCAGATGCACTGTCGCTGCCTGGGGACGACGCCACTGGCAATCAATGCAGTAAACTCTCCAGGCCGCCAGGCCGTCCTCCCGCTGTCCCAGTTTTCAAAATGGTGCCCTTTAGCAGCTATGGTGGAAAATGGCGCCAGAATGGACTAGTAGTCAGTGTCCATCTGCTCAGCAGGGTGGGGGACACGCCTCCCAGCTTCTGCATCCCCTCGTCACCTTAGTCAGGGATTAAGATGCCCGCCCCTTTTTCCCCGCACTGCCCAGTCTTCATAAAGGTTGCGGAAGAGGCGAGGGCGGCCGCAGCGCTTACTGCCGAGTCGGTTGGCGCGGCCGCCTCACCTTCAATCTGACCGTAGCCCCAGAATCTCCTCAAGGCAGGCCTGGGTATCTATGGGCTTGCAGCACTCCCGCGCGGGGAAGGGAGACACCGCTCACACCTTCCTCACGGTGCGGGTACATATATAAAGGGTCGGAGTCTAATATAAACAAAATAGGAAAGAAATCTCAAAGTAGTACTTGTTTTCTCAGAAAAAATGCTTTCATTCTTATCAAAGGCATCAATGTAGCTCGGCACCTCGCGGTTCACTTCACTGCCGACAGCCAGAGGAGAGCCAGGAGACAGACTAGCGCTACGGACAGGTGAGCCATAATCCAGGCTTCTACCTCAGTGTAGCGCGCATAACACACATTGCCCAAATTGATGGAGTTTTTCTCCCGTCTTTCTTCAGTGGGACTCCTGTCCCGAATTACGCTTGAAACCATGCCAATTTTTTTCCCAGTGTCTCGGGTGCGCTATCGCCAACTCGGACACCCTTTCCTTATAACTTTGAGCATGTTAACGCTTATCCATGTATAGACAGGTGGCCCCTGTTTTTAACAAACTGCGCTCTCAACGTACCAATACACTGTGACATTTTGGCGCGGAACTATAGATCAACCACCACAACTTAGTTTGATACTTTACTTCCAGAGACACACGGTGTTCCACCACGGACCGGCTGGTCCTGTGAACGACGGAACCCCACAAGTTTGGACCACTTTGAGACAAGCTACCAGTAAGTTTCTTCCCCTACTACCCTTTCTCATTGTGGATGTAGCGTGAGTCCGCTTCATCCCAGGTGGATCAACTAAATTTTTACTGATACCACCTTCACTTAATTACAGATTTTACGCATCACTAAGGAACCTTTGAAGGTCCCCAGGCTGCAGGCCCAAACGGGCCTCATGCGAAGTAGGTAACTTTTTTGTCTAATTTCGAGTGCACTAACTCAATATATAGGAGTACAATATACATTCATGGCTTTTACATCACTTATAGGCGCTCCAGTTCTAACCCAACGTCCTGATGAAGACCCCATCCTGAGGTTCTGAATAACCCGCACCTTTCAGGGGTCGAAACGTCGACTAGCATTACTCCTCATGTTTCCAAACATAGGACTAAATAATGGATGACTACGTAACCTATGTTTGAGAATGTTTTTTGGAACCTTTTGATCGATATAGGCTGTAAAGGCTTCTCATTTTCACTGTGATTTTTACTCAGTCACACCACCTTTACCCGGTCCCCACCTTCACCCCCACTTACCCATCCCTTCTAATTAACCCTTTTTCCTCTATGCACCTTGAGCGCGTTGACATGTTTTTTGAGTTTATCTAAGGACTTAGAAATGTGTTAATTCTAAATTTATATTGTCAATGCATTAATTGCAATATCACCTACCCTCTGGGTTGAAATTCATGCAGTTTATAAACACAAGACGTGCTAAATAAATATGCACCGAATGTACCGAATCTTTTCTCTGTTTGTTGAGCTACATTGATGCCTTTGATAAGAATGAAAGCATTTTTTCTGAGAAAACAAGTACTACTTTGAGATTTCTTTCCTATTTTGTTTATATTAGACTCCGACCCTTTATATATGTACCCACTTTAATTGACCTAGGTCAAGGAGTTCTCAGGGTCTACCCCGTTGTAACTCACCACTTCCTCACGGTGCGGGCTGACGGCTCCTGCGTCGCACCTTCTGTGTCTCTCCGCTCTTCACCGTCTCCTCCCCGCCGGTGTCAATGTTCGGTGATCACTGCACGGTCCGGTGTCCACCAGCACCCATCTCCAGGCATTCGCCGTGCAGGTACAGGGTGAAGGCGCCTCGTTTCCGCTCTCACCGCGCTCTACTTGTGGGCAGGCCTACGAGTCCCCAGCGCGTCCACGGCCTCAGTTAGCCTGCATGTCCCCGCTTGCTCTCCCGAGACTTCCCTGTCCTCTCTCGGCCCATCACAGATTCAGCCCTTCAATGTCAATCTGGGGTATATACATCCCAAAACTGGGAATCCCTTGGCTGTTGGCATTCTCAAAACATCTGCCAATATTACTTGCTTGACACGCCAACATATTGACACTGACCTCTGCACGGCTATTTTCGATTCCCAGTTTTGGGATGTATATACCCCAGATTGACATTGAAGGGCTGAATCTGTGATCAAGCCCTGCTCTCGCTAATGGTCTCCCTATTATCCTGGTGAAGACCTCTTTCTGGACACATCCAGTAGATATCCTTCATCCAGTTCCAGCTCTTACCTGAGACGATTAAATCATGAAATAGAACAAACCAGCACGACTATTCAAATTAGAATAAACCGCCCTGAAGAAGTCCCGAGTGGACGAAACGCGTCGACTGTACAATCTTCTTTCTTCACGTGTTTTGGAATAAAACAAATCGAAATTAAGGAATTCTACTCCTGTGATTATTAGACTTTGATCTGTTTTTTACTACCTACAGTTATGTTACATGTATGTGGTGCACCTGGGTGTCAGTAATCATTTATTTCTGTTTCTGTCTCATGGTTGTGGCAGCACATGTATTTTATACTAGAATAACTGATTCAATAAATGCTAATTGCAAACGTCCCCACCGTTTATTCTGTGTATCTCTCTGAGACAAAGTGAGCACGAATGACTGAGGGAAAACTACTGTACTGTTTCCACGATCCCTGAAGGGTCAGGGTTGTCATGTTCGATAGTTGCCAGAAACTATTCTGTCCTTCATGAGGAGGGAGCTTATAGTGGCACTGTGAGCTAGCTGGTCTACAGACTAACATATCTGTTGGGGGTGTCTGGAATCAGTTTGGACACCAATCCCTTAGTTTATGTTGTCTAAACATACAGACCTATCTAGACCTGTAGGATTACACAACAGGACTGTGGGGCGAAAGAGTCAGTGAGTTCCTGACACTAATACCTCTATTACTTTGCACTACACTACACTGAAATGCCGAATGGAAAACTATGGAAATGCAACAGCTCCAAAGAGCAAATACTATAAGTAAAAATAAATGTGAAACTGTGGCATACATCGCTGACAAGGATTTACATGACATGGTTTACTTTCAGGGTTTTAAAGGGCTTATGAAGGTGTTAAGTGCATGTGGAGAAGTGTGGCTCACTGGTTAGAGCAGGCAGACCCTAAAGCAGAGGTCATACCCGGGACCAGGGTTCAATTCCCGACGCGGCAGGGTCTTGAGCTCAAATGCCCATGGATTCGATAATTCTCGCTTTGGTGCCTGACCTAATCATGGGTTCACACTCTGCAACTCTGGGCATTAAGCTTGCTTAATCTCCACAACAGCCCCCCAGCGGCGGGATGCCTGGCTTTCACCTTGGGGATGCCCTGTAGGGGCTATCTCACAGGGAAAAGCCAGGACGGGTTCCCAAGGCAAGCGCGGAGATACTCGTTCGCGGGTCGATTCAGGTGCTATATAAGAAACATAATCAATCAATCAATCAATAAATCAATGTACACAACAATGCACTTTACCCAGCAGGTTAGCTGAGTGAATCCAACATCTGAAAGAAACAGGTTAGTATTAGATTCCTTACCTTAGAATATCCCCAGGCTTCAGACTGGATCCGGAAACTTTTGTGTAGCAGTACCCATGCGCGTCGGTAGGCGTTGTCTGCGGCTCGCGTCCGTTGTCGGCTTCGTTGGCCCCAGGATGACGTCGCTGGAGTACTTAGACGCCTCCCTCGCGCGCTGACATCAGTACTTCTTTTTTCCGCGCCAGCAAGCGCAGGTCTGGAGAAAGCAGTACCGTAGTCACTTTTTGATCTCCTCTCGATTCTTCATGACTCTCGGTGCCGGTAGGGATGACCGGGTTCAAGCCCTGTACCGACTGCCACCGACTGATGTCGGTTACCGATCCCCACCGCCGGTGCCTGTATTACCTTGGGGCCGACCAAGACGACCGGTCGTGCCCAGACTCCCAGGCCTTGACGTCGAAGGCTAGGCAGGAGCGGTCCCGTAAGCGCCTCGAGCTCCGGCAGTCGGCCCGCGCCGCTCAAGGTCCAGGTCCAGGAGGGGGTCGAGGGACCGGTTGCGGGGCCACAGTCATCGAAGCTCGGCAAGTCATCACCATTCGTCGGGCTCCAAGTCCTCAGGTAAGAGGCACAAAAAGTCGAAGAGACAACATCGCTCTTCCGACTCCCCCCGACGCTCGCGCAATGCGGTCGGGGGTTCAGGTGACGCCAACCCCGCAGGCGTCACAGCCAGCTCTATACCCGCCGGTCCCGGGAAACAACCTTTACAAAGCAACTTTTACAACTCACTACCATTACAACTAAACTTTTACAACGCAACATCCATTACATCACATGCCATTACAACGCAACCATTATAACGCATGACACTACAACGCATACCACTTCAATGCATGTCATTACAACGCAGTCATTACAACGCATACCATTACAACGCATACCATCACAATGCCTAGTAACCTTACACTATCCAATACTTACCCTACTGTTGCACCCCCTGGATTTAGAATAGTAATTTTTACCCCTACACTATCCAACACTTACCCTACTGTTGCACCCCCTGGAGTTAGATTAATAATTTTCACCCCTACACTATCCAACACTTACCCTACTGTTGCACCCCCCTGGAGTTAGAATATTAATTTTTACCCCTACACTATTCAATACTTACCATACATGCAATGTAATGGCATGCGTTGTAATGGTATGCATTGTAAAGGTATTGTACGTTGTAATGGAATGTGTTGTAAATGTAGTTTTTAAAAATTCGTTGTAATGGCATGCGTTGTAATGGAATGCGTTGTAATGGATGTTGCGTTGTTAAAAATGCGTTGTAAAGGTATGCATTGTAAAAGTATGTGTTGTAACGTCATACATTCGCCGGTCCCTGGGCTGAACGCGACGCCAGAGGAGATCGATGCCTTCCTCATGGCCATGAGGTCCCTCTCTCCTCCGTCGAGTCCTGTGGTGCCTCCGGGCCCCGCGGCCCCGACTGGGAGTCCAAGCGTTCCGGGAACTCCAGCCCCGGTTCCGTCGGGTGCTTCGGCCCCGGCGCCGCTGGCGACTTCGGCCCCTCCCATAGGCTCCCGCGGGATCCGGACCGGGTCGCCGCTGGTCGACTTAACTACCCCGCCGGCGACGACCCCCAGGGTGTCGCCACCGGCGCCGTCCCTGATCCCTCCTTCGGTCTGGATCCGGCGTCGGAAGGGCGTCGACCGACGCCGCATTCGACCCCGGCTGAAGAGCATTTCTTCTTTAGTCCGGCTCCATCCTTTGACCCTGAATTTCAGGAGAAGGAGGACGAGGGGGATTGGGAGGGGTCTGAGGCCCCTTTGACACGTGAGTGTCAGTCCTCTCAGGACTGGACAGAGGAGCTAGGGGAGACCAGTGGTCTCGACACCTCCCCTGACACTGGCTTTGACTCCCCTCCTACCGTGGCTACGGAGGAGGGGCTGCTTATATTGTGGTGCTGACGTGGGCAGCCAAGGCCTTAGCGCTTACGCTCTCCGTCGCTACTGTGAGGTCTAACATCCTCACTGAGGTCCTTAGACCACAGTCAAGCTCACCAGAGCATCTGCTGCCGTTTAATGAGGCTCTCATGGACGTCCTGTTGGGCTCCTGGTCCAGGCCCCGCTACAGGCCCCCATGTAGATAGGAACGTCGCCAGGCGCCACCGCCAAGCTCCTTGCGACCCTAGCTTCCTGTCCACGCACCCCACCCCCGAGAGCCTGGTTATGAAGGCCTCTACTTCCCAATCTGCATTACCGACTGTACCCCCAGATCGGGAATCCAAAAGGTATGAACAGTTTGGTAAGAAACTGTTCTCGTCCCTCAGTTGTGGGCTGGGGTCAGTCAACACTGCTTGCCTTTTGGACCGATATACCCAATCTCTGTGGGATACGGTTGCAGATGTGCTGCCAGAGTGCCCGGAGGAGGCCCAGAAAAAGCTTGCTCAAGCCCTCGCGCAAGGACGAGACGCAGCTAGATATTCGGTTTGATATGGGCTGGATACTACGGACTCGCTGGGCAGGGCGTTGTCAACGACGGTGGCAGGTCGCCGCCACGCCTGGCTGAGGCCCGCCAACTTTTCGGCTTATGTCCAGAACACCCTCATGGACATGTCGTTTGATGGCAGCCACCTCTTTGGTGGCAAGGCAGATCATGCGCTTGAACGCTTCAAGGACTCCAGGGCTACGGCCAAGTCCTTGGGCCTCTCGGGCCAGCGTCAGCAGCAGTCTGCCTTTCGCTCCTTTTGGGGCCAAGGAAGGGGCACCCCTTCACGTCCTGCCAGCCACGGGCCGCAGTCTAACATCCAGCACGGCGGCGGACGTGGTAACAGCGGCGGGGCCAGTCCACCTCCACCCCGGCAGCATCCGCCTCTAAGCCTTCCTAGTCCGAGCTTCCAGTGGGGGGCAGGGTCCGCCATCACCTCCTCCACTGGCACGACATCACATCGGACAGGTGGGTGCTGCAAATCGTCCGAAGGGGCTATTCCCTCCCCTTCGAGGCGACCCCTCCAGCCATGCCACCGCAGTACCACAGCGTGTCGGGGGATCACTTGAAGCTTCTGCAAGAGGAAGTTACGGCCCTCTTGGCCAAGGGGGCCATTGAGCGCGTTCCTGGGTCAGAAGTAGGGTGTGGTTGCTACTCCCACTACTTTCTGGTTCCCAAGAAGGGCAAAGGGGGCCTACGCCCTATCTTGGACCTGCGGAATGTCAACGGCTTCCTCCGGAATGAGAAGTTCAAGATGCTGACATTGGCTCAAGTCTTAGCTGCCCTAGCCCCGGGAGACTGGATGGTAGCGTTGGACTTGCAGGACGCCTATTTCCTCATTCCCGTCCTACAGGCCCACCGGCGCTACAGGCGGTTCACGGTAGGCCACGGGCACTTTCGGTTTACTGTGCTCCCCTTCAGCCTTACCAGCACCACACGGGTGTTCACGAAAGTGATGGCGGTGGTCGCAGCTCATCTGCGCAGGTTAGGGGTTTCAGTCTTCCCCTACCTCGACGACTGGTCGTTGAAGGTGGGCTCGCCCCAGACAGTCGTCAGCCACCTCCAGACTACTGGGGTTCTCCATCAATGTGTCGAAGTCGCACCTGTGCCCCTCTCATAAGCTCCTCTTCATCAAAGCGGTTCTGGACGCAGTTTCGGGTTTATCCTCCCGAACAGCGGGTTCGGGATATTAAGGCTCTGATTCGATCTTACAGCCGTTATCCCGAGTCTCAGTCATGTTCACGCTGCGGCTTCTGGGGCTGATGGCCTCCTGCATCCTACTGGTGCATCACGCCAGGTAGCGGATGCGGGCTCTGCAGTGGGACCTGAAGTTTCAGTGGGCCCAGCATCAGGGCAACTTGTCCAACCATGTCTTGATCTCGTCTCGAAGGGCACTGCAAGACAGTTGCTGTGGTGGCTCACGGACCGCGATTCGGTCAGTGGCAGATCCCTCTCCCTACCCCAGCCGGAGCACATAGTTGTGACGGACACGTCCCTCCAGGGCTGGGGGGGCCACATGGGAGAGGCGGAGATCAGAGGCCTCTGGTCTCCCGCAAAGTCCCAGCTCCACATCAACTTCCAGGAGCTGCGGGCGATCCGGCTTGCACTGAAGGCATTCCTCCCCTCTGTCAGGGGAATTGTAGTGCATTTGTCACCCCGAGTGGGATGGGTATGCTCAGACGTGAGTCCCATGCTCTCCACACCACTGGAGTCAAGCTATCCTGGCTGAAGACGGCTGATAGCTAAAAAACGGTCCTAGGATGCTTGATTCCGGTCCAGGAAAGACATGACTTGGCAGTTCGGGCTGGACTGTTCCCATGAGGCACAGGGTCAAGGCTGATTTGCATATGGCCATGTCTGGACTTGGGCGGTGTGGAGTGCAAAAAAAAGGATGGATTTAGGCCCAGATCTCTGTACTGTATGACATTGATCAGCATTCTGTCCATCAACTGTTGTTTTTGCATGTGTAACAATCTGTGACAAGATTGAAATCTGAACATCATCCATAGACACTAATACATACATATTTTGTGCAAACAATATGTTGGCCTTGTCAATGGAATGCTGCTATTGAACTTTGCAGTTAGGGACTTCGGATGCTGTTAGTACTAAAACCTGCAAATTTAACATGACTTATATATTTTGCATCCGAACATGATACAGCAGAGTTTTGGAGTTCCGAAGTACATGTATAAGTGACTTATTTAATTTCTGAAAAGGGCTTAAACATGTCACACATTACTTTAGTCGAAAATCTTAGCACTGCGCTGCTTGGCCTGCGAGGCTATAGAGCTGGTTACCAACCTTTTTGCTGTGTTTTTAAAATTCAGTGTAAGTGGTATAGAGCCACACTATATTCCACATTGGGCATTCGTCATTAATGCCACCGACAAAACATTTGAGCTCTTTTACTTGAGACTTACCAAGAAGCCAAATCTGGCAATTTGTTTTTGCCATTTATCAGCATTTTATAGGAAAAGGCATTTTTACTCGTCACCAACAATAGAAGCAACTTAGTTCATTAAAAATCTAAACAATGTAGTAATCGAGAGCCAAGTTCTCTTTGGGCCACGGTTGTCCATTCAATAAACTTTCCGTCCGGGAACATGTCACCCATTGTCAACAAATTTGCCTTCGCTAGTTAGCTTAGCACCTTGGGTCGGAAGAGGATCGGCAACAGTGGGCAGCCTTGTTACGTAGATCTGTGTATGGGTATTGCCTCAAATGTGACCCTGTTCACACTGAGTCGTGCGATGGGGTCTGTATATTGTAAGCAGGCCCAACGGAGAAAGTCGGGGGCACCCCCTTCTGGAGTAAAATGGTGAACATGTAGGACAGTTCGATTAAGTCAAAGGCATTCACCTCGTCTAGTGAGACTGCAGCGGCTTTCAAAGTGGGGTGGAGCTGGGGGAATAATGCAAATATAGTGCACATATGCTGCCCTTTTGAGTGGTTGTGAATGAAGTCAAACTGGTCTTGGAGGACCATATTGGTAAGTAACGACTGCAGTCTGCTTGCTATATTTTTCCCAGTATTTTTGTATCTATATTAATTAATGACAGCGGCTGACATTGGTTAGGGGGCTTATCTGGCTTTAAAATCAGTATGAGGAGGGCCTCCCTACATGATGGGGGAGCACTTGCCTATCGTATGCTTCTGCAAATACCCTAAGCTAGTTCAGGGAGAAGTGGAGAAGTGTGGCTCACTGGTTATAGGCGGCAGACCCAGAAGCAGAGGTCGGCCCTGGACCAGGGTTCGATTCCCGACGCGGCAGGGTATGGAACCAATGTCAGCGGGCTCGATAAATCTCGCCTCGATGCCTCTCTAACCATGGGTCCCATGCTGCAACTCTGGGGAATAGCTTGCTTAATCTCCACAACAGCCCCCTCGTTGCCGGGGATGCCTAGCTTCACCTTGGGGATGCCCAATAGGGACCATCTCACAGGGAAAGCCAGGACGGGTTCCCCAGTGGTACACAGCGCCAAAAAACCCCGGGGTGAACGTGCACTCTACAAATTCATACTAACATAACATAACAAAGATCTGCATATTCCTTATAAAATTCGACCCGACAGACCATCTAAGCCCGGGGCCTTATTGTTGGGAAGCATATTTATTATTTCCTTGATCTCCTCCACCGTGATGGGTTGCTCCAGGTATTCTCTATGTGGCCATCAGTCAACCACTCCAGGTCAATATCGTCCAGTTATTGTGAGATCTCAGCTGCTGTCGCTCCCTTGCGAGAGCTGTTTAATTGAGCAAAGAACTCTAAGAATTCGGCCCCAATGAAGGGGGTGTCATAGCAAGGTATTCCATTGGGCCCGATCACCTCAGTTACATGGGACTGTGCCCATGGGCCTTTCAGCGGCATGGCCAAGTGGCATTCTGGTCTGCCGGCTTCCCAATATGCCCGCATAACGTGTCTGCGTAATATATGGCACATTTCCCGCTCTGCCAGAGCCTCATATTCAGAGATTTGCTTCCTTATAGTTGCCAAGGTGCTTGTTTTTGGGTCGCTCTCGTACCTTCGTACTCTCGCTCCTATTTCTGTAGGTTCCCTTTCAGTTCCTGTAACTGGGTGTGGATGCCCTTAAAATCCCTGCACGTGTTCCCATGCATACCCCCCTTCCCCCCACCCCAATCCCCCTGTGGATGGTGGCTTTGAATGCTTCTCAGAGGACTCAGCTCTGTCTACCAAGTCTGTATTTATGGTAAAATATTCCACTATAGCCTTCCTCACAGCGTCTCGGAAAGCTGGATCTAATAGCTCAGTGAGGTGAGGTGCCATTAGAACTGTCTAAGTGCTGGTGTTGGGATAAACAGTGCCAACAGCACCAGTGCATGATCTGATAGTTTTTTAGTCAAGTGACATAGATTTTGCACCCAAGTGTTCACCTCCCTTGTTCTGAGTCAGTAATTTAAGCGAGACCAGGAACCATGGGTCACTGAGGTGTAGGTACTATCCCTCCCACTAGGATGTCTGAGTCTCCAAATGTCTCCAAAGTCACCCATTTTATTGCACATCAGCTGCGCTACCTGTTTCCCCCTCGTCTTCCCTTTCGCTGAGCTGTCCATGTTCGGATCCAAATATAAATTTAGGTCCCCTTCCCATATAGTCAACGAGGGCTGTATTGCCCTTAGCCGGTGCCAATGTGGGCATAGAACTCTGGGACCATAGGTATTAATAATAGTCAATATTGTGCCACAGAGCTCGCACTGTACTATCACTCACCAGCCATGTTCATCAATCTCTGAATATGTTGTCACAAATGGGACCCCCTTTTTATTCAATAGCTTGCCCCCCCCAGGTATAGTTAGAGTAAGAAAAGGCCACTCGGTATCCCGCCCATCTGGCTCCTGATGTCTCCGTCGCTTTGCCTCTGAGGTGCATCTCCTGCAACAGCTCTATTTTTACCTTAAGCCTATCTAGGTAGGCTAACATTTGTCTAATTATTTTCAGATTATTAAGGCCCCACACATTCCATGTTATTAAATGTAGTGGTTCAACTTGTGGTGTTTTACCCATCTGCTTCAGCTGCGTACCCTTGTGTGTGTCTGTTCATTTTGAATACAGCTTCACATCTGGCAGTTTCAGTCATCATACATTTGTAGGCTTTTAACATAAAACTAACAACACTCCCTCCCCCTCCTACTTCAGCATCCCAACCATGCAAAAAGGCATCATCCCTAAATACCTGAACGTCCCTAATACATTGCATTATTAGACTACATCGTAATCGAGACATAGGACCCTTGTGAACTGTAACTCAAGTGGAGATCACCCGGGGGGGGGGCAGCTAGTCGCCTGGTGTAACCTCCTGGTGGGCGGAGGCGACAAGGGAGCTCATGCACCACTATCTATTCATGAGACCAGCAGCCAAGCAGGTTGGGCGGGTACGCCGTGTTTGCAGCCTGTAATGACTCTTATATTTCAAGGCCTAAAACATTGTCTCTTGCCCCACCACAGCGGCACCACACCTATTCAGTACAGTACTTACAAACCCTCGAGATATCACCCATGGTGGCACTTGTTTCCACAGAATCTTGTATTCTGTACAGCCGTCCGCTCAGAGTTTGTCCACTAGCTGACAGTTCACCTAGACGTGAAGCTGTCGGCTGGGGTATCTGACCATGGGCCCCTCAGTCCTCCTGTTCCTGGGCAGGCCTTTGGGTCCCCGTAATCTGCTTCACATATTCCATTGCCGCTTTAGGGGTGGTGCATATCTTTTGTGTGCCCTTGTAGTCGATCTTAACGATCGTAACATAGCATACTTGATGCCCTCTTTTTGCAATTTCTTCTTCACTGGGAGGTATTCCCTGTGAACGGCTTGTACCGACGCCGTGAAATCCGGGAAAAAGGGAAGGGGATTCCCTTGATATTGTATCTCCTGCCGTTCTCTGGACTGGCGGTCTTGGTAGTTCATAAGGGGCGCAACATTGGGAAGGGGAAGAGTGCCAGGGGAAGGCCTCACCATCACGATCTGTGCGCTCTTCCTACCACCAACACATTTTTGAAACCATCATTAGTATCAAAGATCTCCTTCAGCAAGTGATCTACATAGAGTTTCATGTTTCCTGTGTTGGTGGTTTCCGAAACCCCCATAATCCACAGGTTATTCCTTCTAGATGTAGCTTCGAGATCTTTGTTTTTAGCATGGATCACCTCCAGGACCTTCTCCATGTTTAAGCATTTCTCGTGAGAGCTCAAGTGTGTGTCTTTCCTACTGTGGCTATACATTGCTCTGTCTCCATTATCCTGGCCGATTGCTTATCCAGTTTGGTCGCCATATGATCAATGCGTAATTTTAGCGTGTCGTTTTTCCAGTTGATAAGTTGTAGGCTCTGCAGCATCACTGCCAGCATGGAGGCCAGCGTCAATGAGCTCTGGGGTTGAACATCTTGTTCCGAGAATGATATTGCTTCCCTGCTGGGTTTGGCCACTCTCTTGGTCTCAAATGTGAATCAGGATTGCTTCTTATCTGTTTTGCCCATGGTGGAGTTCTCTGTGTCCAGTGGACAGGCTTCCCAGTATTGTATGCATAGCAGTGGCCTTGTCAAATTGCGATCGTCCTCCTGTGCCGCCTCTCACTCACCGGGACTGTGCGGAGGCTAGACACCGTTCCCTGTCGCCAGTGCGAGTTGTGCAGATTCGAGAGTTAGGCTGAGGTGGGCCCAGGGTAGTTTTTGGTGGAGGATTATGGAGTTGTTCACTCCCTTGTCTTCTATAGCAGCATGTTATTTCAGGCCAGTCTCTAATAAGATCCCTCATGGGCCTTAGGCAGCATTCTATAGTAATTTAAAGCTCTGGGATTAGTCGGTGCAAGAACAAATTGGAGGTTATTTCTCACCTCAGCTCTTCCTCCACTGTAAGGTCCCTTGGGGGAAACGCGATTCAAGGGCCCGACGATTTATCGTTTGCACAAAGTATAACATAATTTATTGGTAGTAGTTTTGTTGATCTTTTACTTTACGTAGTTTCCAGAGTAGTTTCCTCTCTGCAGTGGCTTGAGGAGCCCGCATATAGATATGGGGAGGGGTCCGGTCCAGCCGCAGCCCGGTCAAGCCGCCAGCTTCCGTGGTCCAGGACGGTCCATCGCTCGTCTCAGGTGCTGTGTGCTCCTGGGCCAGCTGTACGAATCTACTAGTCGGCCTAACCAGGCCCTGCCATCATCTCTCGTGCCCGTCTCTTTCTGGAGCACCCAGTGGTCTCTTCACAGTGGGTCTCGCTTCTTCAACACTGCTCCACTCACTGCAAGATGGTAATTTGCGTTGCACACCATCCCCAGCGTGTCCCGCGTCCCAGCCGCGCAGCGCCTCCTGCTGCACAGGATCTGCCTGTCGAGGCCTCTGTTAGCCGATGTTAAAACTCGCTTCTCTTCAGCGCCAAATAACCTTCATCAGAGGGCAGCACATGCTTTGCTCTGCAGTCTCAACGCCCATGGCTCCCATTCGCAGCCAAAGTCACCCAGCTGGAACACTTCAACAAAGCCAACAACGTCATGGTCATCTCCCAATCCGGATTCCGCAGCAACCACAGCACAGAGACAGCCCTACTCACTGCCACCGACAACATCCGTTCCCTCCTCGACCAGGGCCAAATGGCACTCCTCATCCTCCTGGACCTCACAGCTGCCTTCGACCCCGTTTCCCACCGCATGCTAGCCACGTGACTACACAATGCCGGCGGAAAGGCCCTTGACTGAATTTGTTCATTTCTCACAGGCAGATCTCAGCGAGTCAGACTCCCGCCTTTCCTCTGGGAACCAACAGAGACCAGATGGGGAGTACCCCAGAAATCCTCCCTCAGCCCCACCCTCTTCAATATCTACATGGTCCCCATCGCAACCATCACCAGAAACCACGGGCTCAACATAGTGTCCTACACCTACAACAGCCAGCTCATCCTCTCCCTCACCAAATAACCTAACATCACCAGGCACGACCTCCAAGAAGGGATGAAAGCCGTTGCCACTTGGATGAACAGGAGCTGCCTGAAACTCAATTCATAGAAAACAGAAGTCCTCATCCTTGGCCCAATCCCATCCACCTGGTATGAAACCTGGTGGCCCCCTGCCCTCGAAACCCCCACCCCAAAGGACCATGCACAAAATCTCGGCATCATACTAGACTCAGTTCTCACAATGAACTGCCAGATCAACGCTGTATCCTCTTCATGCTTCAACACCCTCTACATACTCTGAAAAACGTTTAGATGGATCTGCCAAGGGCGTCCCTTCCTAATTGCAAGTCGCAGGGAGATGTACAAGTGTTTTACAGTTGGAATGCAGTTGTAAAACAATCGCAGTTTACCACTTACTTCAGGTAGGTGGTAAGCCAGTCGCAAGCAGGAAAGATGCCAGAGGGCCCCTTCCCCTTTGTGAATGATAGCTAAAACGATTTTAAGAGCAGGCAGTAAAAATAAACCTGTACGTTTCATTTTTATTTTTGAAAAACATCCTGTTCTTCTTTAAGGAAAAGGGGCTGCCTAAAAAATAAAAGTTGCTTTATTTAAAAGCAAACAGACATGGTGGTCTGCTTCTCCAGCAGGCCAACACCACTGTGTTATTGCCCATTCCCAATGCGTCACAAAGTGTGACCTGCCTAATTAATATTGATGAGGTAGGCCAATTGCGACCTCCTTGGGAATTGCTAATGTGTCAGGGACACATTAGTTCATTTCATTTTGTGAGTCTCGAATTGCGAGTTGAAAATAAATCGCAATATCAAATGGTGGTACATCTGACCCTTAGTAAATTTTTCTAAATTATGCAATTATTCTTGTGTTGTGCTTTCACTTTATTACTGTTTGAAGTGCTGCATAAATACTTTATACATTGCCTCTAACTTAAGCCTGACTGCCTTTGTGCCAAGCTACCAGAGGGGTAAGCACAGATTAATTTGGGATTTACTTAGGTTTCACACTGTCAGAGATTGTGGTTGCTGCTTGAAAAGGGGTTATCCCTCCTCAACCAGTAACCCAATTTCTAACTATCACTGGAGCGAGGAGGGAGTGGGGGACAGAGAACTGACCCAGAGGGGACTGTGGACTGTGAATCTAGTGGTAAAAATACAATGTTATTCTTTTTTTGATAAAAGTGAGTATTTGGCTGAGCCATAATTTATTGTTGCACATATCTTGAGTTGTGAGCCCATGTCCACCCTTGTATCCACCCTCTTCCCCTACAATGGAGCATTATACTGCTTGGACCACGCTATTACTGAGAGTCAAGTGCTGAAGGGGTACTTGGCCCAGTTGCTATGGATCCATTGTAGGTTGCGTCCCAGGACATGAGAATTAAAAGGCCTCAACCACCAAGGTTGGTCCCAAAGGCTCCTGCTTGCTCCATGGCCTACTGAGCTGGGTTCTGATAGTGTTGTGAACCAAGTCATTGTCAGACTGACCTCAGGCCCTTTGTTTCCAAGGGAAGGAGCGAACTACATCCGTATCGGGCTATTCAGCCTGGCACTTCACTCCCAGCTCATTCTCGTTCTTGTACTGTCTTGTCCAGCACATGGGAGAAAAAAGAGGCAATTGGAGATATTTTTCAATATGTTGCGACAGATTGTTTGTTTGCAGGAATGGAGAAAAATAAGCAGAAACTTGTGCATTCTCTTTTGTTTTTTTGCTCACTATTTTCTTGTGTCACCTTCATGAGTTATAATTTCATAATGGAATATCCTCTGATTTTCCGAGGAAGAGCAAAATCTAGAACTTAGTCCATCGAGGGAAATTCCAATTACTTCCAGAGTTTTCACTTCCTCCAGAATTGTTCACCCTACTTAACTCTAAACCTCGATCTTTTGTGCTCAATCTTCTGTTTTGATGTTTTATCATACAGGGTACGGGTGCAAAACACAGCCAAGGAGAAAGAAAAGGGCTTTGGACTACCAAACCGCAATCAACAACAAACGTGAGTAGAGTGGGGAAAAATAAAATGTGAACTCAGGCTACCATCACCTTTCCAGGACAGTGCTGGGTATAAAGAAACTATTATCTTACTGTGGCCGAATCATCTTCTTTATCGCAACAACGGCTTGATGTTTCCTCTTTCTTCTCTACCAATGGTGACCCCTCTTCTACAGTGGGAGGAAATTATGGGGTTACATTCACCAGTAAGCGTGACAATCTGGGTAATGTAAATTTGAATGTATTGCAGGAATGGTGAATTTGTGTAGGCCACCTCACTAAAAAGGCATATGTCAGAGAACTACTCGCCACTAATATTCAAGTATGTCACCGCTTAAGCCTTGTGAGAGGCTCTTGTCTTTGTGGAGTCAAGCACAGGTGATGCACCATTGTGACTTGTATTCATGTATGTATACATGTATGTGACTTATGGGTTTTAGCTCTTTCTGTAAGTGGATAAAGGAGGAATCCAGCTATATCTGTGGATATGGTGCTCTGACAATCATGATCTCAGTCCCCAAAGGTTCTTATCATTTGTCTTTATATATTACTTTTTTAGGGCTATACTTATAGAAAACTTTATTGTTTAAATTTGCAGATTGCACACCTGCCCATCTAAGTGTAAGAAAGGGCTGTCAAATAAATTCCCACTTAGCATTTGACCCCACCTGTGATCTGCACATTGTGCTGCATCAGTTTGTCTGTAGTCGGCTTTTTGCAATATGCAGTGCACACAGGCTGTATTCGCTTACGACACAGCCAAACCTTAAACTGCTACCTATTTCATGCATGTACAATATGAATGAGCTCTTGTCAATATGCACTTTCTGCACATGTGAATGAATATTATGTGTGCAAGAGCAGCTTTGAGGACCTTCCTCTCACTATTGGGGCGCATGTGGCTCAGATTGCTCCCTCAGACGCACTGCCTACTTCTGAAAGCATCATCAAGCATCCTTAATGAGGCCCATGATGGACTCACAAAATGACTCCATGATACAGTGCAAATAGGATGCTCAGTCAGTCATAGGCAACATTCAGGAGCCCTTGTGTTTAAGCTGTTCATTTGTTTTAGTTTTCATTTGCATTTGCTGCGCGTGAAACAATGGCCTGCAGATATCTAAGGCCTAATAACCCGTGGTCTATGTCGGACAGGTAAAATGATCACAACAAGATAAAAGAAAGAAGTTCAAACTAAGAACTGATGCACAGCCAGGTCTTCAGCAATTTCCTGAAAATCAACAGGGAGATTCATGTCACATTTTCAGTGGAATGCATGACAGTCAGTCTGATGTGACAGAAAAGGCTCTGCACCCCACATAGTAACACCTCAAAACTCAGTACTTTGAGGAGGAAGGCTCCCTCTGATTTTAAACTAACATTGGGTTTGTAAAAAGAAAATCTCTCAGAGGGTTTGGATGAGGGTCATTCAAAGATTTATGATCCACACATAATGCCTTAAACCTTACTCTTTGGCTCACAGGGAGCCAACGCGGTATATTCAGAGCTGGCGAGATATAGATCATATTAAAGATCAGCCTGGCTGCTGCATTTTGCACCAGCTCAATTCTACTTAAAGATAAAGCTGGGGGATCCAGGTACAGGCCATTGCAATAATTTTGCCTGTCTTAGATAAAAACGGTCATAACTAGTTTCCTTTGTTGGTGTGTAAACATACGGATTATGCGTTTGAAAACCCTCAGCTGGTAAAGGCAACTGAGTTCACTTCATCCTCCATTAATAGTGGTCGATCAAGCATAACACCCCCTTTTTTGACATACAGGATGGGTGTTAGATTTTTGCCCCAATGAAGCATGCCAGAACATGTGATTCCACCCCAGTGGTGGCCGAATGAAGATAGGATTTCCCTTTTCCCTCCAATTTAATTTTAAATGGCATCTCTTGATTCCCATTAGTGAGACATCTGCATAATGTTTCTGTCCTGGTGAATTGATCTCAAGCAACCGCAGATAGGATCGGGGTATCGTCAGTATACCTCATAACGATAATGCCAAAACATTGTATCAAATCTGCACGTGGAGCCATATATAAATTAAAAAGCAGCGATGACAATATCAAACCCTGAGCCTCTGTCATTTCAGCATTTTCATATCAGATATGTAAGGGTTGGAAGTAACTTGGACAGCATGGTTAGTTAGTCAGAAATCTTTGGAGCCACGCAAGAACTTCTGGTACCGAAGGCCTCAAGATGATTCAATAATACATGGTGGTCGATCTCCAGCAAAATCAAAGCTACTGGAACATCTTGACCTGCATACTTGTGCAAGTTGTCCAATATTGTGGTCACATTGCCTTCAGTGCCACAACCTGTGCGAAAGCTGGGCTTCATTGGATGGAGTATCTGTTAGTCTACAAAAGTGGTTGGCTGGTTAACGATAGCTCACTCCAGAATTGTAGCCATGGATGGCAGTTGAGATTCTGGTCTATAATTATCAGAGTACTCTGGATCCAAAGAGAATTCGGTTTTTAATAATGATCGATTGCCGGCATTTTTAAAATCATCTGGAACACAAACAGTACTATATGAGGAATTGATAATAACCCTAGGCATAATAATGTGAGTTCAGTAGGAACACTCTGTGCACCTTTGCTGGGATAATATCTGCACCACAACCTTAAAGCTTAATACTTTTGATTACAAGCGATCCTCATCACTTAGTAAGGATAACAGATTCAGTATCTGTAGCTCCAGGAGTGAACTGCGCTTTACAATCAACTCCTTGGTCTGGGACTGCACTCAAGCCCAGATACGCTTTGATTGTTCATATTATCAACTGAAAAAATACTGGAGATACATTTAGCTGCTGAGCAAATGTCCATCAATTGGCCTTAGTTCATTAATTACTGTAAAAATAGCTTTGGAAACATTTGGGTCCAAAAATATTTTTTGCAAAATATGTTTTCTTAAAAGCTTTTATTGACTGTGTACATTCACTGTTAAGAAAAAGCTATCAGTTTTTTGTATTTGCTTCATTGTCCAGCTGCCATCTGAGTTCTAATTGGCATAACTTACATCTTTTGATTGAACAACTTAATCTGTCTGTGCCTTCTATGGCAATTTTGGAGCAAGTCAGTTCCACCTCATGGCTCTTATGTCCACCACCCTACACATTCTTTCTCTTTATCACACTCTTCCAGGTCTTCTTCATCACTGCCTTTTTCCTTTGACACCGTTTATGTACACTTTTCTCCTCCTTTCTCCCTTTTTAGACTTATCTCTTGTTCTGGGTCAAAGTCTAATGATGAAAATAAGTCTCAGAAATGAGCGCTGATACCGACCTCCTACAACTGCCAGTGCACATCAAGCAATGCCGTTGTTGAACTTCATCACCACTGTTCCCAGATGGTGGAACTGTTTCCCACCAGATACCCTTGATTCTTCTGTCTCTCTTCTCTTCACTCTATCTTGAATTGATTTTGGTTTGTGATAATGCAGTGAACTCCTCCCTTTCCACAAATCTCTTTTAGGGAGTACATTAGGCTAAGGAGAGGGTAACACCTTACACTCCACCAGCGGGTTAACCAGAAGCAACACATCCTTTTCATACACTGGCTTGAAGCATTACAATGGATTCTAAGTACTCACATTCTATAGTAGGCCAACAGACTGCACCCTGAGTTACTGCGCAAACGTCACCTTCCAATAACATTAGCTTTCAACATTGCATAGACAGTATGCTATTTTAACTAAGCACATTCAATCATCCATATTTCAGGTGGTGTGCATCTCAGATAGACTGTTTCTGAATAAGACAAAAAGCATATAATTCTTTCATTACATAATAGAGACCGCAAAGAGTGTAAGGGATCCTGCAGCAGTTCTAAACAAGGAAATGTGACCACCTTGATTGGTGAGTTCCCCTGCACAGTGACCCTGGACATTATCAGAAGAGAGGGTGCAGGACAAGTTACCAGCAGCCAAGGCAATAAGAAAACGAATTGCACCTCAGAACATCCCCCTCTACACTGTTAACTAGTGTGTTGGAGGCGTAAAGCCACCAGTCAGCATGCCACTAGTGGTTCTTAAGTCCATGCACAACGAGGGCTTTTTATTGCATTGTTTTGTGTTTCTTCTCCACCCCCTCTTGTTCTGCTCATCACTTACTGCCTTTTATCTCCTGCATGCCACAGTCGGAGAGTTTACTGATCCCAAGCTGAAGCAGTGTTGCAAAAGCGGCGTGGCGCTCCTGCCCCCATACATGAAGCGCACCTGTGAACAGAGGTCCGAAAGAGTCCCTAATGAGAAATGCAGAAGTGCCCTACTGATGTGCTGCAAATTTGCTGCAGAGCAACGGGAAAAATACAGGAGGATGGCCTCTGGGCTGGGAAGAAGTAAGGATCCATGCTTCTTTGTGACCTTGTTCATTTCATCTACTTGTGATATGACTCTATCTTACCAACATATTGGGATATATTAGCAGTCAAGAGTTGTACTGTGGCAGCACTAGTAGGAAATATGTTCCTTTTCAGAGTGAATCCTTGCCTATAAAATCCCACTTACCATGTCTTTAAATGTGTATGTATATGTGCTCATATTCTCGGTGTATGAAAGAACCATTTCTCTAGTCGGGGATTTTCATATATAGTCATAATCGTTGAATAGTCCCACCCGCCTGCGGGGTCCTCGGAGCACTTTTTCCAATATGTCTTTTTAAGTACGTAAATTCGTCTTTCTTCAGGAAGGTCTAAAAAAGTCACTTAAGAAAGTCATAATGCAGCCAATAGGATTAGGCTACAGTGGTCAAAATTCCTAATGTTCATGGAACAAAAGGGGACTATCCAAGGAAACAGGGGGCAGATGTATCAAGATACCTATTTGAGATTCTCAAATTGCGATTTTTTGAGAATCGCTATTTGAGAATCGCAAATGGTATGTAACAAAAAAATCGCAATTTGTTAGCGATTTCTTGTTATTCCTTAATTGCGAATTCGCAAATTGCGAATTCGCAATTAAGAAATACTTTCCCATTCATTTCTATGGGCCAGGAGGCCCATGGGAAGGAATGGGAAGTTATTCTCAATTTGCGATTCGCAATTTGCTAATCGCAAATTGAGAATAATTTCAAGGGTGAGATTCCTTAAATTTGCGATGCGATTTACATGATACATCGCATTTCCGTATTTTTTTCTCGCAAACGCTGCTTTTTTGCGAATCGCAGCATTTGTGAGAAAAAAACGGATGATACATCTGCCCCCAGGTGCTTAATGCATGAACAACTTTGTAAGGTCACAAAAGAAATCCTACACAAACCCTTTTGCTATAAGAGAGTAGGATGAAGACATGCAGGGCAATATAGCCCATAGGCTGACATTTTTAGGAAACAAAAAGGAGAATATGCCTTTAAGAACTGTGTGACCTCCAATATTGCATCCTGCCCAGCCAGCGGCAGTTACCACTGTTGTTCTTTTTTCTGGCGCCTCCTGACAGGACCCTTGTAGTATTGAACTCGACCTTTTGAGGTTTTTTCTTCAAAATGCAGACTTAAATATCAGTGATTTGTGCTACACTTTACATCTTTTGTCTTCACCTATTGAGTTTTGTATTTTTCTGACAGGAATAGAGGTATTTTTGTGTTTAAAAGGCCTTCTTTATTCGACAGCTGTCATCGCTGTGGCAGGAAAAAGGCGAAAACAGACACCCATGAGGTCTGTATTATCTGCCTGCCTTCTTCACATCTATCTGTCTCCTACGACGTTTGCAAAACCATCTTCAGGCAAAACCTACATGACAGGGAGAAAATTCACCTTCAAGGAAAAGATGGAAGAAGACTGAAGCAAAAAGCCACATAGACCTCTGAGCTAGGGAAGGTCTGAGTAGTGTTTTCCAGGCAGAAAGCACTTTTGGTCCCGGTTGACGTCGAGGCGGATGATGTTGAAAAGGAGGTAAGCCATCGACATGCTTACCATCAATGACTGGCTCGACACCGTATAAACGTCAACGTTCGACGTCAAGACACTCTCGTGCGAGGTTGAGACCTTCTACTCATCACCGCCCAACGTCAAGAAGTGCTTTGGCGTCGAGGGACTTTGATCCTGCCGTCACCAAGAAGTAGAAGCTCAATGTCAAAAGCTATAATTGTCGATGTGCGTGGTCGTCGTCGTGAAGCTAATCAACGTCGAGACGACGACAACAGAGGTCGACTTCGATAAGCCCATCAACGCTGAGGAGACCTTGGAAGCCCTTTAAAAGAAGATTAATCTATACCTTATCTAACTCATAATCTAGGATCTCAATCTCTGGTAGAGGCACCATCTTCCCCAATTCTGTTGTCTTCTCCCTCAGTAAAGTCGCCAGCTCCACCAGCTCTGCTGCCTCCTGTATTGCAGGTGAATGTCTGACAAAATATCGAAATCAAAAATATCGAAATACAAAAATATCGGAACAAAAATATCGAAGTCAAAAATATAGGAATCCTATCCCTAACAAGGTAAGTACAAAAATATCGAAAAAATAATATCGTAGTACAAAAATATCGAAATTAAAAATATTGTTTTTTTAAATGTATTAATAATAATGTAAAAATAATTATAAAATACATATAATGTTACAAATATTAAATAAAAATATTAAAACATAATTAAAAAATTAAAACTAATACATATACATTTAAAATAAATTAAAAACTTAATAATTTAAAGTAATTTTATATTTTTTAATTTCATTTAATTGATTTAATTTAAATTTATTTTATTTTTACCCTGTACGACTGTACCCCAAAAACCCAAAACTGACCCTGAACCCTAAAAATACCCCTTTACCCAAAAACCCCAAACTGACCCTGAACCCTAAAAATATCCCTGAACCCCAAAAACCCAAAACTGACCCTAAACCCTAAAAATACCTTTACCCAAAAACTGAAAACTGACCCTGAACCCTAAAAATACCACTTTACCCAAAAACTGAAAACTGACCCTAAACCCTAAAAATACCCCTTTACCCAAAAACTGAAAACTGACCCTGAACCCTAAAAATACCCCTTTACCCATGAACTGAAAACTGACCCTGAACCCTAAAAATACCCCTTTACCCAAAAACTGAAAACTGACCCTGAACCCTAAAAATACCCCTTTACCCATGAACTGAAAACTGACCCTGAACCCTAAAAATACCCCTGTACCCATGAACTGAAAACTGACCCTGAACCCTAAAAATACCCCTGTACCCAAAATTAATTAATATTATTTAATTACCAATTAATTATTAATTAACAATAACAATAAAGTAAATATATTAGCACATTTGCTGTAATTAATTTAATTTAATAATTAATATTATTTTGCCCAATTAATTAATTAAGAATAACAGTAAATTATATATAAAGAAATTACTATAATTAATGTAATAAAATAATTAATAATAATTAATTACCAACTAATTAATAATTATAAATATGTAAAAAATTATAATAATTAATTAACTAATTAATAGAAATTAATTACCAATTAATTATTAATTAAAATATGTACAAACATATATCAATTCATTAATTATTATTAAATTACTTCCCACCCTATTCCCCTATATACCCATAACCCGCTACAGAACATATTTATCAATTAATCAATTAATTAAAAATAATTACAAATTAATTCTCAATTAATTAATTAATAATTCCTACTAATTAATAATTAATTTAACATAATTAAATTACTTCCCACCCTATTCCCCTATAAACCCACAACCCGCTACAGTAGTAAAAGACAATATTTAATTAAATTACATTAAAAATAAATAATAAAACATAATAATTAAAATATAATATACACTAAATTTATTTAAAAATTGATATTAGTAACATCAAAGTTATTAATTTCGATATTGTTAACATCGATATTTACAACTTCGATATTACTAGTATCATACCAATATCGATATTTAGACTGTCGATATTACTTACCTTCGATATTTTTGTATATCGATATTTAAACTTCGATATTTTGGTATATCGATATTTAAAACTCGATATTTTGTCTGTGTACCATTGCAGGTACTACCACCCTCTTTACCTCCAGTGGCTCCACAACCTCTAGTGTTGCCAATACCACCAGCTCTACTGGCACCTCTCATTCCACCTCCTTCAGTGCTGCATGTACCTAGCACTCCAGATCCCAGGAGATTGCCCTTAAGGATGTGCCATACCATGGCCATCATCCATCTTGGCGTTCTCCTACTAGAACAAGACACTCTTGTTTGCATCACAGAACGCACCACAGATCAAGATTGCAATCTCACCGCCATCACCATGGGGATATGTCTTCTTCCACCAGGGACTATTCACCCACCTTGCCTGACTGTCCTCAACCTCGTTCCTCACCAATTTATGACATAATCACCTTTCAAGAAGTTCTTGTTTGAGGTGCCGCTAAACTGAATATACCAAAGACGGTTCCAATGCCATCGTCAACAGTGATCTTCAAGACACTTCACCAATGCACAGCCTCTAGACCTTTGCTCCCACTAGTGCCGGGTGTCTTGAGCCCGCCATGGAATTATTTCTTCTCCAGCTGTTGCAAAATCAGCACCATCCAGGCTCCAGAAGAAATATCGTCCTCCACATCAAGATCCGCATTGGGGGGATTTCAACATACACTTAGAGGACCAATTAAACCCCATAGTCAATAGCCTTTTATCGAGCCTTCAGGCGATAGATCTCCATCAAAAGTGCTTCCTCCCAACACATGACAAAGGCCATCTCTTGGACCCAGTCTTCAGCAATTTAGACAACCTCAGTTCTGGGGACCCTATTCCCCTACGCTGGTCGGACCATTTTCTAATTCCTCTGTTCTGGGCCATGAGGATCGCCCCATATGTTCAGAATCCAACGGCGTCCTGGGGCAGGAAATGGTCCAGACTTCCTCTGGCGGAATGGAAGCTGGCCCTAGAAGCCTCAAAAACCCCAAAGAGAAATAACACTGATGAGGCAAATACTAATTTTAATAACTGGATCCAGGACTCTCTTGACAGAACCCTTCCTAAAACCTTTATCCTTAAAAAAAAACAGGAAAAATGCAGCCCCATGGTTTAGTTCCAAACTTAGGGCTCTAAAACAATCTTGCCGGAAACTAGAAAGGGTCTGGAGACAGGATCCCACACAGCATAGGAAGGAAGCCTATAGGAAGGCCATCAGGCAATATAAAACTGAAATCAAAGTCGCACAAGCCCATTTTTATGAAATTAAAATCAGTACGGCTGCCAACTCTCCCGAGGGGATCTTTCGGATAGCGAAATCTCTAATTACTCCGCCTCAAATACCTCCATTGAGGGAAGGGGTTTTGTAACAATCTAGCGGTGTTCTTCCAACAAAAGGTCCAAGCTATCTATACAGCTTTTCCCCTTAATCCGCCGGAGCCAGCGGGAACAGAGGTAACTGGCCCGGGCCCGGTGCTGGAACAATTTGGTCTTCTGGACACAGTTACGCTAGATCAGGTAATTGGTAAGGTGTCCTCAGGCTCCCCGTCGGACCCTGCTCCGCCTCAACATCTTGTGGCAGTTCTTGATTCCGTCCAGGCGACAATCATTGAGGTATTGAACTCCTTAAATACAACTAGTATAGTCCCCTCCCAGTGGAAGTGCGCGATGGTCAGGGCCCTTTTGAAGAAGCCTAGTTTGGATCAATTAAACCTATCCAATTATCATCCAATCTCGCTCCTGCCCTGGTTGAGTAAACTGTTGGAGAAACACATTAATAATATCATGGTCAATCATCTAGAATACAACAACCTGCTGGATGCCACGCAAACCGGCTTCCATCCTAACCATGGGACGAAGACTGCTCTGCTGATGGTAACAGAGGAGGCAAGGAAGCTGGTGGATGAGGGGTGAATGGCTGCCATTATTCTCTTAGACCTCAGTGCAGCGTTTGATAGGGTCAATCATACCATCTTGACCGACCGACTGAAGAGTGTCGGAGTGACAGACGCTGCACTGGCATGGTTCTCTTCCTTCCTCAGTGACCGCTACTTCCAGGTTTTCGAGGGAGATGTGGTCTCCTCCAGACTACCTCTGAGATGTGGGGTTCCACAGGGCTCGGCCCTAAGTCCGACGCTCTTTAATATTTATATGAGGCCGTTGGCGGAGATTATCCATCCATTTGGCATCAAGATCGCCAGCTATGCAGACGACAGCCAGTTAGTGGTATCACTTCACCACGACAAGGGTTCACCCAGCACCCTGGCTCCTTGCCTTGAAGCGGTGGCCAGATGGATTGAGCGTTCCTACCTTCGCCTCAACGGAGACAAGACAGAGATTATGCTGCTGGGGAATCCATCACCCGCTGCCTCCGTCCCCATGTGGCCGCCATGTCTAGGTCCTGCACCATCCCCAAAGCCACAAATAAAGAGCCTGGGCATATGGCTCGACAGCTCCCTCAACTTTGTGCATCAGGCCACCACACTCTCATCAATCTGCTATGGATTGATGAGAATGCTCCGTAAAATTATTCCCCTCCTTCCATTTCAGGCCAGAAGGATAATGGTCCAAGCTCTCATATTGTCCCGCTTGGACTATGGAAATATTCTGTACTTGGGAGCCCCTCAGGCCACAATAAATAAGCTGCAAGTAGTTCAGAACTGTGAAGCACGGATGCTTCTTCAGGTTCCACGTCGACAATCAGCAAGGCCAGCACTGCGACAATTACACTGTCTACCAATTGCCACAAGGCAATTGGTAGCCAGGCTACTCAAACTACTCACAGCTATCGGTGATGGAAGTGTACCCGGTAGTATGGTGAGATCATTCGGCCATTCTATTTGAGATAGCCTGTGTAGAGAACCAGAACAAGGCGAAAGCAGTCAAAAAAACTAGTTATCCGCGCGCATGGAATAAAATTGAAGCAGAGAAACTGTTAGTCCTCCTGGAATCTACCGTGCCTTCTCTATGGGGCGAGGTGGATACAGCTATCTCTAGTTTTAATGATTGGATAAATGAAGCTTGTGATAAGCTCACCCCCAAAAAGCGCTTTGATGATTAAAGGACCTTCCCGTCTGCCCCGTGGTACACCCCTAATTTAAAGGCTCAGAAATGCATCTGCAAAAACTCTGAACGGGAATGGAGGAAGGGCTATAAGATGGAGAACAAAATTAAACATAAAGACAGTCTACGGGCATATAACCAGTTGTTGCTTATAGCTAAGCAAGAGTACTTTGCGAGTCAAATCAAATTAGCTGAAAACTCAGCAAAGTAACTCTTAAAAATTGTCTGTCAACTGGCCAATCCCCACTCGTCAAAAATAGCAGAGAGTCAGGAACTATGTGACAAAATTGCTAAGCATTTCATAGACAAAGTTGAAGCTATCTTTTCAACCTTCACCAATGCCAAGAAAGGTCCCTCCTATGAATTGGATAGGGACATAAATCCAACCCCGCAAACACAACATGTATTGATGGAATTCCCTGCTATGGCTAACACTGACTCGGCTACACTCTTGCAAAATCTGAAATCTGGTTCCTCCTATGACCCCTGTCCTGTCAAAATAGCCAAAATGATTCCTCGTGTAATTACCTCAGCACTGACTCCCCTTTTTAATAGGGTATTGTGGGAGGGCATTTTCCCAGTAGATTGGAAGACGGCTTCCTTGATTACGCTGCTAAAGAAACCAAATTTGGATCCTACAGATGTCCGCAACTTCAGGCCTATCTCTCGCCTACCTTTCCCAGTGAAAATGCTGGAAACATGGATAAATAGACATCTGAGCAGCTATCTGTATGAGGCTGAGGTACTTGACTGTACACAATATGGCTTTCGAGAGGGTCATAGTATGAAAACTGCTCTCATAAAATCTACTGATGAGATTAGGAAAACGCTAGATCAGGGGAGTAAAGCAGCAATGATTATGCTTGATCTCTCCGCAGCGTTTGACACTGTCCATCATGCACTTTTGATGGACCGTTTGTCTGCCTGCGGAGTAAAAAATTCTGTCTGGAAGGTCTTAAATTCATTCCTTATGGCGCGTAGGCCGATAGTAGCCCTTGAAGACTTCTGCTCAACTTCTTTTCGTTTGCCTTGTGGGGTCCCTCAGGGCTCATCACTAAGTCCAACCGTATTCAATGTGTATGTATCATCCCTGGCACCACTGATAAGATCTTATGGCTTCCAGCTTACATCTTACGCGGACGATACACAGATTGTGGTATCCCTCCTTCCCGGACTAGAAGGGGCGGTTAGCCACAATTTACACGATTGCATGGAAGCAGTTGGACTTTGGATGGCCAGTAATTGTCTAAAATTAAACTCAGACAAAACTGAGGTCATCCTATTTGGTAATGATATTAATATTAGGCCAGTCTCCCTGGGACCCCTACCTGTCCCCTCCACACAGGTGAAAAACCTGGGGGTTTATCTGGATGAGAGACTTGACATGAGGCAACAAATTAATGCAGTGGTCTCCTCCACAATGTTTACCATTAGAATTACTAAGAAAATTCTCCCTTTTCTGCCCAAGGAGAGCCAACAGACGGTGGTCACGGCGCTGGTCATGTCAAGACTTGAGTATTGCAACCGCCTCTATCTAAACATCCAAGAGAGGCTGTTGCAGAGGCTTCAACAGCTGCAGAATATAGCTGCCAGGCTAATTTCTGGCCTGCCCAAATTTTCCCCCATCTCTGGTGAGATTAGGAAACTTCATTGGTTACTGGTGAGACAACGGATACAGTTCAAATCATTGTGCCTTGTTTTTAGGTCACTTCATAATCAGGGTCCTCACTATCTTCAGGACCAATTTCAATGGTATTTACCATCTAGAACCCTGCGCTCATCAGCTCATAAATTAATAAGAGTACCACCAGTGAAAAAGGCTCGGTGGGGTGGTAAGAGCTTTGTGGTAGGTGCAGCAAGACTTTGGAATCAGCTCCCCGTTCATCTGAGGAGCTGTACTGAATTACTCCCTTTCAGAAAAATGCTTAAAACCTGGTTGTTTTAGATCCTCTTTCTATCCAGCAACCCTTTTCTTCCAGTAGAGATAGCAGATAGCGCCAGGACACCTTCGGGTAACAGATGCGCTTTACAAATTAATTAACATAACGTAACATAACATAACAGGATACATTTCAAGGCTATGTGCTTGGCACATAAAGCCATGAGGAAGACCGGCCCACCCATCCTACACCCACTATTAACACCTTATCAGCCGCCTAGGACTCTACGCTCAGTTCCTTATATTTGGCCAACATTAAGAAAATAAGGAAGGTGAGATGGGGAGGACGCTCCTTTTCTTTTGCTGCTGCTAAGTTATGGAACTCCCTTCCCCAAGCTATGCTGACCTTTCGCAAGCTCTTAAAAACACACCTGTTTAGAATGCTTCCCTAGCTGTGCGGACTGATGTGATGCTCTCTCTTCACCAAAAGCGCTACAAGGCCTCTGGGTAGTTAGGCGCTATAGAAATACTCTTCTACTCTATTCTATTCTATTTCTGCACGCAGACCCTTCACCTGACTTCATGGTGACTCTAGCTGCATGTAAGTTTCACGCCATATCTACTTCTGTCACTTCTCCTCCGGATAAAGAGAGAAAAAGATTGGACTCTTCAGGCCTCAGTCTGCAAAACAGCAGCTACATACATGAACGGGGCCAGCGCAACAGCCCTCTTGGGTAGATATGATCGAGCCTTGTGGCATTCCTTCTCCACTTCACGGAACACCTCCCAAAAGATTACGGAGAGAATTTTCTGGAAATTGTTCAAGAAGGTGTCAAGATCTATAACCAGCTCATTTGTGAGGCGTCTGATTTCTCTATTCTGGCTCCTCATGGTTATTGCCATGGAGTGTCCTTGCGCAGAAATGCATGACTCCGACTGACATCATTAACTTGATGCTCAGCTGCATATTCAGAACATGCCATTTTCGGGTTCCATTCTGTTCGGCTCACATGTTGATGATGATATGGCAAGGATGAAGAGGGAGGTGGATACTTTAAAAGCCATAGGGCTTGAGAAATCTAAGGACCAGCGCCGGTCGTTCCGACCCTACCAGACTTGTTCGTCACAGAGGGTTCAAACCCCTCAATTGCAGGCTGGGAGACAATTTGGGTGCTACCTAATACATCCAGAAGAATTTTGGTAGGAGGAGAAACCACTCAAGAGACAGTGGATCAGAAGCATGAGGTGTTTAGTGTGTTCTGTACTGTGCCTGCATTAAATGTGATCACAGATATTTTTACCCATTGTGCTAAATTGCAACTAATGCTCTTCAAACCAATTACATTTCTGGCTGTTGCACATTTATTAGTTCTCTATAGAATATTTCAAACTTTTCTGGGGAGTATTGGAAGTGTGCTGCCAACACTGAGCACCTCATGCTAATTGCCTGAAATATCTTTGGTGCCTTCACCAGGATTATTGCAATAGTGACCGGTGATATTTCCCAAAAACTCTGATAAAGTTCTAAATATTGGGAAAGTAAAATCATGGACTTCCTGTTCACTGCATACTGTATTTTGTCTAAAAGAGAAATTATTTGATCTCTACTGAGGCTCTCAATATGATTTACTGGAATTCAACCAGAGCAATAACTATCTATGGAATTCTGCCTGCCCAATTTTCTGAATGTCTCCAGGTCTGGAACGATGGTGCCTGCAAACTCCAGACCCGATAATTCCAGGCCTGGAGACACCAGCCCCATTAAATGCTGAATGTGCTGTGGGCAGCAGCAGAGCCCAGCCCCATCCGACCCCTGCAGCAATGGGTTGAAGCCTGACCTGACACTTTCGAGGTGCTCAGATTGAGGCAAAAGCATCAGCAGACTCATCCCTAGAAGCAGGAACAAGTGCATGGGAAAGGACCTGGGAGTCATGCAGATCCTTGCAGTCTTTCATCAGTACACAGCGAAACGTTGTATTCATTGGAATTTGGTGGTGGATACAGGCCGTAATCTGAGGTTCCAGTACTTTGGTATCTCCACTTCAAATGATGTCACCTTGATAATGAGAGCCTAAATGGGGGAACCTCCTTAAGTATGGAAATGGCACTGGCTTGTTATTGTTCCCTAGTTTTGAAAATTATCAGTACTGCGGAGCATCCCTTAGCCTGTCGGTGCCCCACTACGGTACTCCCCATGTTGACAGTTTCTCTCTGGTGGTCTTTGCCCCCTGTTGGACTGTAGCATCTCACTTAACACTCTTGCTGCCCTTTTAATGTATGGATACACCATACAAAGCTGGACACAGTTCTCCCTCATGACATAAGAAGCACAGGGGCATGAGGCACAAATGTGAAGGGAAGTGCCTTTTTCTCTCTGTAGAAACCTTCTATAAAGATGAAAATCTAGCACAGGATTACACAAGCACCTCGGAAATCGAGGGGTTAACAAGTCATCTACAAAATTAACAGTACTGATGTGCTGCTGTGGGAGGGTCGGGAGATGCATGTACTATATTCCGTTCACCCCACACATGCTCCATCTCTTCGAAGATTAGTGTGTATGAGCTCATCCAGTCCAATATTGCTCTGTTGTTGCAGCTCTTTCGGATGATGAAGAGGAAGAGTTTTACGACGAAGACTCTATCGAAGCAAGAACCAAATTCCCTGAGAGCTGGCTGTGGAAGACAGTGAACGTGAACAAAAAACACACGTAAGACTGATTGCTAAGTGTGGCCATTTTAACCTTTTATATTCCACTTCAAAGATCTCCACCTTTGTGCAAATGTATGGTGACTAGTCAACAGCAATGTCGGTAATGACAACACGTTACACATTCAAACTATGACCTTATTGTCCAAAAACAACACCCCCACTCACTCAAAGTTCGCATTTAGAGGTCCTCGCCCACCGTCTTTGACAACACCTTCTCCTTTCCAAACTGGATGGTGGCCATGATCAATGACCTACTTGGTGTGTAGGTCGGGTGCCTTGTATACTAATCACCTTCTAGTAACTTATTTTTGTCTACTGTAAAAAAACTTGATCATTCTGGAACTGATGTATCCATACGAGGGAAGGGGCACCATTGAAAGTGTGTGTGTGTATGTGTGTATGCATGTTTGTTTGTGTCTGTATTTGAATTAACAATCCTATTCATACTTCTTTGTTCCTGTAGGAGAGTAGGGTCTGCAATCCTATGGTCACCCCAGATTTTTGCTTCACTGGTTTACGACTTTCCCTGGCTGTAGGCCTGCTAATTAGACCCACAACCTAGCTGTTCACTCTCTAAATTGACATCCATGTACTTTAGGTGAATTTTCCAATTGGTATTGGGTCACTCTTGTAAGTCCTTGTACAGTGTACCATAGGTACCCAGGGCCTAAGGGTACCCAAGGCCTACCAGGGGCTGCAGCATGTATTATGCCACCCCTGGCTGGCCATCTAAACAGACACAACTGGCTGGTAACACAGCTGGGGCAAGGTGGTCTAATCACCCTTTGCTTTAGATATAGTATACCTATATCTAACCCTAAAATGGACACATATCCTCCTATAAGTCACTCCTATGGCAGGCCTTATCAATACTGAAGGCAGAGTGCTTGGAATTATGTGAGATGGTGCTCTAGCATGAGCTGAGCCTATCTGCAGCTTTCGGAACCAAGCCCTTTAGCTGTTTCCATGATAACGCTATACCATATACTCTTAAGTGCATTATAATCCTCACGGTTATTGCTAACTTTTGCATAGCATTATCAAAACATGGCGAGTATGGTGTCATACGAATTGGAATACTACCCCCTCGCCAGTTCTGGCGACGGGGGTAGCATTCCACCCAGACCCCAGACCTGGAACTCCCTCCCGACCGACCTGCGCCTGACCTAAGACCACCTCTCCTTCAGGAAGAAGCTGAAGACCTGGCGCCCCCCTCCCCCCCCTCCCCCCCCACCCCCCCAGCGCCTTGAGACCCTACGGGTATGTAGCGCGCTCTATAAGTGTCACTGATTGATTGATTGATTTTAGAGGGACACGACATGTATGTAACTGTGAACCCCGGTTAAAGTTAGACAGAGCCTCAGCATCACAAAATGGATGCTGCCACCACAGACACGAGTCTGACCTCCTGCTGCTGGGAGTCCTTCCAGCGAGGGAGGCCTAGACAAAGGGTTTCCTGCCCTGGGAGGTGCTAGCACCACCCCAGACAGGACTTTGTGTATCCAGATAGGCAGGGCTGAAAGGAATGAGACATGCCTGGGGCTCACAAGGTGTCCCTGTGCATACCCCGGTTCAAACCAGTTGCTGGGGCACTCCAGCCCCAGCTCTGGCGCGAAACCGGACAAAGGATAGGGGGTGTAACCACCCCCCTTCCTGGTCCCACCCATAGGAGGGACCTAGCCACAGTACAGCCCCCTTTAGGAGAATAAAGGTAGGAGCTGGTCCCATTCCAAATTAGATTAATCCTGAACAACTTTACATGAAGAAACTCTGGACTTCGATGTTCTGCTCCACAGAAGACTGAAGAAATCTCCCTTGTGGTCAAGGAGTGACCACCCTGCACAAGCAGGCACCATCAAGCGTCCTAGCGGTTCACTTTGTTGTCCTTCTTCCGGGAACCAGACTTCAGAGCCCGACGAGATCCGGACTTCCAGACCTCTCCGACCTCTACCTACATCTGCAGCACACCTGGGATCCGCGGGTGCAATGAGACACGTGGGACCGGCCATGTTGAAGAAACTGCACTTCGCTTCCAGCACGACTTCAGAGGCATCCTCGAGTAAGTGCTTTGGGGATTGAGAAGCCCCAGCCCCGAGCAGCTCCTGCACCGGAGACCAGCCCTCTAGCATCCACGAGATCTGCGTGGTGCCCTTTTGCTTGGTTACTGCTCGACGCGTTGTCTGGTCACTTGCCGGCTGGCTAGTGACCTCCTAGACGACAATCCATGAAATCTACATCGCTGGTCTGGTTGCTCCAGACTGGCCCTTGCTTCCCAGCAAAGGAGAAGCATCCCGGACCCTCCTGGTCCGCACCAGACGCCTTTTCCACTCACCGCGTGGGTTGCCTTTGCCAAGGCCTGTTGATGCCGAATCCGGAACAGATACCGCCAACAGCGAGAGCCTGCGTGGGACAGCTCGTGACTCCATCCTGGTCGTCGAAGACACCTCCTGGTCCACGTGGCTGCAGAGTCAAGCGTCCACTCTTCACTTGATCGCGACGACAGCATCTGGTTCCTTCCTGGTTCCACTGCGGTCACTGGCTAGTGATTTTGAACACTGTCCCCTCTGCTTTCAGTTCTCCATCTTCCCCGATCCACCCTTGGATCACTCCGGACATCTTCCTCCTGGTCGCCTGCAGCATCTTTCTTCAAGGCTACATAGACTTCAACGCGGAAACCCGACACACTTTCACACCTATGCACCCGCAGCTTGTGGGTGAGGTAACAAGAGCACTTCGGTGCTCAAGGGTAGATTGACTCTCCTAGTGTCCAGGTATCCTGTCATTTTAGTCGTAACTAGTTGGAACTGTCTTTTACTTACCTTTTCGTAATTTGTTCCGCCCATTGACTTTGTTCCTCATCTCGCGTGTGAGTTTACACTCTGCACACGCTTCCCGTGGGCCTCCTGCTACTTACCTAAGGTTAGGGTAGTGTAGTCCCAGCGATTCTACAGCCTCTGGGCATCTTCATTTCCTCTATTGATTTCCTTATACCATTTTACTTAGTATATGGTTTGTCGTGCCCCTAGGGCACCATTGTAATTTGTGCGACTTATTGTGTTTTTCTTAAGAGTCTTGTCATGTGCTTAGTCCTCTGACCTCATAAAGAGTTTATAAAGAGTTCAGAGGTGTTTATTAGTAATAAATATATTGTCTATTTTCATAACAACCTGTGTGGCGTCCTTTCATCTGGTATTCAAGGGGTTATATGTGGTAAAACAGCTGGCTTCACATGCCAAAAGAGTTTAGACTGCTTTGTCCATGCTACCATTATGATAGCTGGTCTATAAGGTTGACTTACAACCAATCACCATAAGGGTTGTTTGGACTGATACAAGGTGATCACTAGAACTAGTGAGCATCATATATCAGGCCAACTTCTCACAGTTCCCCCCACATCATCGCACTACCACTTGCATCTCTGAGCCACTATATTCTCCTCAATACCATTGCGTCCCTATGGTTCAGACCTCTTAAGAAAATAACTAAGCCTCAATGCTTAGATTAGGGAATCTCATATTCATTGAAATCTTTTTGGACAAACTTCTTTCCAATAGCCAATGATCTCTGCAGCGTGGTTCAATAACCCACACACATTTGTGTTTCTTAAATAGCAGTGAAGATTCAGCAGTACAATGTGGAAAACCATCAGAATCATGCTTTGGGGCTACACTTTAGTGGAAAGAGGAATTTTCCAGGTGTTAAGATCTGCAACTTCTTTAAAAAGCCCCCCCTTTACCAAAAGCAACAATATTTCATCTTTTTCATCTCACTAATCTCTCCATACAACACCTCTCTTGACCTGTTTCTCACCTCTCTCATTACTCTCAGTACTCTACACTTTAGCTCTCCACTCTCTACGTCACCTCTCTCCCTAGCTCAAGTCTCTCTCTATTTCACATCTCTCTCACTACCTCATATTTACCCAACAACTTTCTCTATCTTGCTACCAAACCTAACAGTTTACTTCCTTATATATTCACCTCTCCAGCTGCCCTTCTCTTTGAAACTCTTTTCTAACTACCTTTGTCATTATCTCACTTATTCTACTTCCACCACTTTTCCTCTATTATTTCCTTCTCTCTCTGTATATTCCTCCTATCACTTTCTGCATCTACCTCTATTTCATTCCACCCTCTTTACATCTCTTCTCTCTTCCTCCTTCCCTGTATACCTCTTCCTATCTTATTTCTCAGACTCCACCTCTTTGTCTACCTCACCTTTTATTTCCCTCTTTATGATTGCACTTCTGTCTACCTCAACTGCCTCTCTATTTAACTTTTCCTCTTTACCACAGCTTTCATTTCATTCTCTCTATTACAGATATCTACTTCTGCTTCTTCCATCCCCTATATATAACTTGTTTCCCTCCCGCTCTCTATCTCACCCTCCTTCTCCCTATTGGGCTCTCTCTACCTCACTTTATTTCCTTATCTGTGTAGCAAATTTTTTTCTACCAGCCTCTTCTTCATCCTTTCTCTCTGTGTCTTTCCTACTGGCTACTTCACTCTTTTCACTTTACCTTACATATCTCTGTTCTCACTTGTCACTTTACCTCAGCTCTATCTTTATTCCTGTGCTCTTTCTTTTTCACCTCTCTCAGTATACTGCTCTCTTTACCGCTTTGTTCTTCTCTTACTTCCTCTCATTACTTTTACTCAATCGATCAGTAAGTCACTGTCTGACAAGAGAGGCGTACATAGAACGAGGAGAGGAGGGGCAAGGAAGAGGGAATTAAAGAGAAAATTCAGATTTCACCTGCTTTGATTCTCACTGTTGCAGCATACTCGAAGGGGGCACATTTCGTAGTACATTGAGTGAACAGCCACTATCCATAATTGGGCTAGAATTCACATCCTGATCACTTCTCCTCTTCCCCTATCAATATCAGCATCAGTATATGCATTCAGTACCAACCCGCAACATAGAAGTCCTCAAGCTTGGTGCTCTCGCATATTCTTGCCCCTCCCTCCCCCATCCCCTTAATCTCTTCCACTGGTGTGCTCTAACTAATTTAAGCGAGGATAAGCAATCATCGTTCTTATGCTCGGTTGTGTGGGTCTTCAATTCTATTTTGGCTATTCTCCCATTCACGCTGATTCCATACCTGCTCTTTTCCCCCCACGGCCAGCTCAAACCTATCTATATGCCATGTTCCCTGACATGCTCCTGAGGAGCTTCTAGGGAGTCGGTATACGAGTCAGACTCTGGAAGCTTCAGCAAAGTCACCAATGCAGTTTCCATCGCTTTTTCGTTGTTCGCTCTCCTAGCCTGCTGGAATCTAGCCATACTCCCACTAGCCGCCCAGTTCTCCAGCTCCACCCTCCATCGTACCACGCTGGCCCTGCTTGGATTGCCACTGCCTTGTCAGTTCCCATTTAGCTAATAACAGCCCCAAATCAATGAACTTGCTCGTGATCTTAGTCCGGGCTGTATGTGGAAACCAGTGCAGCATGCATACTCCTATGTCAGGCTCTATCTGCCTATCCATCACTCCGCTCAGAACCCCGACCACCTCCTCCCAGTATGTTCCGAGCTGCGGACAGCTCCACATCATGTGTTGGAAGTCTGCTGCATTTGTGTTACAGCTGGGGCAACATGCCGTATCCACATGGAAATATTTAGTTATCTGCTCAGGGGTTAAATACGCCCTGTGTAGAACGTAGAAATGAATGAGTTAGAATCTGGCATTCCGTGTACCTTTCCAAGCCCTTTCCACTATTCTATTCCAGGTTGCTTCAGGAATATCCCTACCCTGGTCCACCCCCTATCTGTCTCGCAGCTGATTCAATGGCTGCATCCCCTCTTCCACCATCTGCCTACACAGGCATGTTATGGCCTTTACCGTCCCTGCTGCCATTACAACTTATTGACACGTCAATAATGTCTGTGCTTCGGATAGTCCTTCCCCCCAGTATTTCTGAATCGCAGATTACAAAACGGCATGCAGCAATAAATCGCCCCTAGGCAAACCATACCTGTCGTGCAGTTCCTGAAAAGGCAAGAGGGCCCCCTCCCCATATAGATCCTCGATCATTTGCAACCCCAGATCCGCCAGCGCAGACCAGTCTCCTCCATGCGGAAAGGCTGTGCACATGCCCAGAGGAATCTTCGGCGTGTACGGGCGAGTGATGCCACCCCTACGCTTGTATCTATATTCCAACATGCCCTTAGTGTTTTCTCCTCATTCGTAAAGGATTTAATTCGCAACCGGTGGCCAAGAACCACAAATGACATAACATGCCGCGGTAACCATCGGTCCTCTGGGCCATCTGGTCCCCTAAACTCCTGAGCCACTGCCTGCCTGAACCATTGTAATTGGGCTGCTAAAAAATACACTTCGAAGTCCTGGACTGCCCATCCTCCCTCTGCTCTAGGCCTCATCATCGTGATCAGTGCCACCCGCCGCCTGCCATTCCCCAATTGAAATCCCCCAATCATGGACCTGAGCGTCTTAAACACCGATCCCGGGATCCAGATCGGCAGCGTCCTGAAATAATATAAGAGTCTAGGCAGTGCTACCATTTCAGCAGTGCTACTCTGCCTGCCACTGAAAGTGGCAGAGTACTCCAAAATGCCATACTCCCTTTGATCCCTTCCACCGTCCTGTTCACATTACCCTCCAATAAGTCCTCCTGCTCATGGTAAATGTTAGTCCCCAGATATGGCAGGCAGTGGGGCTCCCATCTTATTCCCTAGTCTAGCAGGGATTTCCATGGCTCGACGCACTGGGAATAGGCAAGTCTTCTTCCAATTTACGCATAGCCCCGATACTTCTCAAAACGTCCTCAGCAGCTCAGTTGCTCCTGCGAAGACTTCTCGTGGGGCAGCCAAAAACATCAGCAGGTCATCTGCGTAGAGCGATATGTAATACTCTTCTCCGCACACCTCTAGCCCAGTGTAATGCCTTCCTGATCTAGTTTGCATCCCAGTGGTTCGATCGCCAGCGCAAATAGGAGCAGAGACAGCAAAGAAAAACACTGTTGTGTCCCCCGTCCCATCGAGCAGGGTGACGATACCGATCCCCCCCGTTCTTACCTGGTCAGTCGCTGAGTTATATAGTATTTGGGTCCATCTCACAAACTCGTCCCCCAGGCCAACTTTCGCAGCACCTGGAAGAGATATGCCCACTCCAGACTATCGAATGCCTTTTCTATGTCGACTGAAAGAATCAAGGCAGTTGATATTGGGTCCTGGCAATCCTCCAAAATTCGTAACAAGCGTCTCACATTAATAGACGTATTACGCTTAGGTATAAAACACTATTGATCCCGATGCACTAACTGCGCCATGTATGGGAGTAGACGGGAGGCCAGGATCCTGTTCAGGATTTTGTAATCAGTCGTCAAAATGGAGAGTGGACGATATGCCTTTATATCTATCACTTCCCTGCCAGGTTCCAGGAGGGGAATGATAATAGCCTCCCTAGTCGTCTCGGGCAGCCTTCCTGCTTTACGTGCCTCCTGATAAGCCACTTGTAAGCGCGGAGCCAGACAGTCTGCATATTTGGAGTAGAATTCTATAGGGAGGCCGTCCACCCTAGGCGTCTTGTTGCGGGCCATATGCTTAATCGCGTTCCGTATCTCTCCCACCGTGATCTTGTTGCCCAGCAAGTCTCCCTGCTCCTTACTCAGGCACGGAAAAGCCACCTCCTCTAGATACTCTCCTATATCACTAGCATCCTTGGTCAATTGGCTACTATAGAGCTCAGCGTAATATTCCAGGAACAAGCTGTTAATCCCTGTTTGCGTGTTCACCATCTTCCCTGTGGGGGCCAGCAGGCCCAATATAGGTGCTCCCCTGGGTATCGGGTTAGACAACCACTCCAACAGAGCGCTCGATTTGTCTCCTTCTGCATGCATCCTTATTCTATAATTCTTATAATCGAAAGAGCGTTGTCTCTCCACCTGCACCGCCACTGTCTCTCTAACCTTCGATACCTCTGACTGCATTCCGGGCCTCCCAGGTTGGTCCCTCTCCAACTCCCGAAGTCAGCTTTCTACTTTCTCCAGATCCACCAACAGTGTTTTCCTTACTCCCACCGCCTTGTTAATACACATACCCCTGATCACAACCTTAAACACATTCCACTCAATGGACGCTGACGTCGCCGTTCCCTCATTCTTCTCAAAATATTGGTCAATGCCCTCCCCCAGCTCTACACTAAAGACCGGATCTTCTAGCGCCTCCGGTCGGAGCCACCATGTCGGTATCAGTGAACTCTCCATCGTATCCGCACCAGTAGCGGGTTGTGGTCTGACATCATTCGCGATAGATACTCGCTACCGATCAATTTGGAGTGGACATCTGGGGTACATAACATTGCGTCTAATTGTACATGCAAGTCATAGAGGCCAGAATAATAAGAATAGTCTCTCTCTTCCAAATGCTGGGCGCGCCACTTGCCAACCAGCCCCCAATTAGTTTGCAATTCCCTCCTTGCCTTGGAGATCCTATATACTGGGGCACCAGAGAGCGGGGGTGGGATCTGTCTCTTTCCAAATAAGCTATTGAATTGAAATCTCCCCCCATTATTGTAGCCCCAGTTAAGTATGGGGCCAAGCTCCCTGATAACCTCTCAAAAAAGGTGGGCTGGTCAACATTGGGAGCATACACGCTACACAGAGCTATATCCACTCCATTCAGCCGCCCCAGCACCGTTACATACCTTCCCTCTGGGTCAATCAATTGCTGCGTTGGCTGAAAAGGGATACCCGCTCTTACCCATATCAAGGCACCCCTGGCAAAAGATGAATAAGTTGTGTAGAATACTTGCCCCCTCCACCTCTTCTTCAGTGCTGCTCCCTCTGATCGGTTAATATGTGTTTCCTGAAGGAGCGCCACCTGCACCCCCGTCGTACCAAATAAGCATGTACCTTGTGGCGCCTCTGCATTGTGTGAAGCCCCGTTACATTCCAGGTAATACATTTTAAATCATGTAACGTCCCCATTTGTCAGGCAATCCTTCTCCTGATCACATCCCCCTTCTAAGAGCACAACTGTGTCCCTAACTCCCCCCAAACCCTCTCCAACTCCCCCCCCCCCCCCCAGAACAGGCACTATAACATTAGAACCCATCCAAACTACTGCCCAATTGCTCCTTCAAGATCCTTGGGAAGCTAACGCTCAACCCCTGTAATGTTAAACCAGCCCCCTTCGGGGCCTCATCTCAACGAGACCTCTTTCACACCTTTTCCACAGCCCCTAGAAATTCTTCAGTACTTACTAATTAAGTCCTAGTCCCCCTCCCCTCACTTAGCGCATTTCCCAAGTCCAGCCAGAGTCTACATCACCCATCCATGATCTCGTCCGCCGTCCCGGGTGTCACATGAGGCAGTTTCGAGCTTCCTGCATCCGACTGTTCATTGTCCTCGTCCAAGGACCCCCCTTCTGATTCCGTCCTCGCAGGAGATATACCCCCTTCCACTTGAGAGATAGCCGTAATGGCCTGCAAAGCGGCCGCTCGCTCCTTCTCGGTCTGTGCCTCTGTCGGCTTCCGAGCCGCTGGTTAACGTAGTCGAGTGCGCCTCATTCTGCGAGAGCAGGACCCCTCTGCTCCTGCACTCATGCCATTTCCTACTTCTCTGATACCCGCTTTATACATCTCCAGTCAGTCCCAGGCCTCTTCAGGGCTGTCATGAAAGGACATCTTACAATCCACAGTAATCTTCAGGTGCGCCGGAAACATCAGAGAGTTTGGAATACCCTCATCCCAAAGTGCCCTCTTGACTGCCACAAACGATACTCTGCGGCGCTGGACCTCAAGCGTGTTATCCAGGAACAACGTCACCTTACTATTGTCCACCGTTTCCTTGTTTAAGAGAAGATCCCTATCTTTATAGTGAAGCAGCCTGGCCACCACCGGCCTTGGTGGTCTCCCAAGGGGCCAATGGCCTGGCCGGTACTCTGTGGGCCCTCTCTAGAGTAAAGAAGGGTGACAATCCTTCCGCGTGACGGTCCCTTTTAGCCACTCCTCCAGATAGTCCACCATGCTGGGTCCTCCCACTCCCTCCAGTAAACCCACCACCCGGATGTTGTTTCTTCGATTCCTCCCTTTTGTATCCTCCGCTCTCTGCTCCAGGGTCCGCGGCCTGTTTTGAACGTCAGTCATCTGCGCTGTCATCGTCTTTTGTGCTGGTTCCAGGACTTCTATAGCTGACTCTGTTTGTTTCACCCTATCCGCTAATTTAGCGGGGTCCGCTCGGAGCAGTCCTAGGCCCTGGGTCACATGCACAATATCCAGCTGCAGGGCCTCCCTAGTGTCCGTTATGGCTTTTAGTATTTGATCAACCTGTTGCTGGAGCATCCCCTCTGGGCGTTGTTGTTGGCCCTCTCGCACTTCCCCAGTGGCCAAGTCCTCCTCCTGCTCCCCTGGCGTTCCTGCCTGCTTTCCTCTGGGCTTCCCCATGTTCCCTCCGGGCTCAAGGTCCACAAGGCCTCCGGTCGTTTTTTCTATATATCTCAGCCTCTCAACGAGATCCCACCGTGCAGCCACACCTTGCGTCCCCTCTCTGTTCCCTCCGCCAGATCACACTCCTCTGTAAGGTCGTCCTCCAAGCTCGACCAGGCCCGCAACTCCACAGCCCTCCAAATGAACCTCTCTCCAGCTGGGCAGCGATTACTCACTTCCAACAATGGGTCCCATTCCAGGCCATCCAACACCGGCTGTTGCGTCCCTCTTGTCGTCGATTACTACTGTCCCCCGACCTCACTGGTAGGAAACAGCTGGCCTCCATTCCTTCTCAATACCTGCTCTTGACGATCCTGTAACGTAGCATTTATCCGTGCTCACTGCCTGCATAGGCCACCTGCTACTTGCACCAGCCCGTGCCTTCTCCTGTGATCCTGCCCTGTCTGTCCCTTGCCGAGATCATCCCTCAGTGGTTCCACACATGACTTCTCCCAGCCACTAGCCCGCTCTGCACCACGCCAGGCCACGCCAGCAGGTCAAGTGCCCCATTTCCTACAGCCCTACAAGCTCAATTGTGCTAGCTGTCCGATCCCCAGTCGGGAAGGGGAAACTCTTTGAAAGGCTCCTTCAGTTACGTACGGCCTTCAGTTCCCTTCAGCCACCGGCGTCCCCACCACGTCTGTACTGTCCTTAGATGCCCCTCTACCCCTCAATTGGCCTTCAGCACGGGTAGTCAGCTCTCCTCATCAGTTCCACTGCGAAGCTGGTATCGTTCAGGCAACCCACTTCTAGGACCACCTCTCAACTCCTGACCTCTCCAAGTGGTTTCTTCCACCACCTGCAGGCGCTCATGCGGCCTCAGGGCTCCTGATCCCGTACAGTCTCGCCGGGTTCTGCCACTTGCTGTCACCACAGCTGCCCTTTGTGAGGACACATTCAAGCAGGAACAAAGCTGTTACTGAATATTTGCTATGTGATGGGGTGTAGGGTGCCAAGCTTGTGGCACTTCTTTCAAGCAAGCCAGCACTCACAATGCTGGTAGTATCTGTTAGTGGATGAGTACACTGGAGAGAAAAAATGCAATCCCTCCAGGTGCCACAGATAGCAAATTATTTAACAGGCTGTAAATTGCAGTTATGTGTGGCGGTGTCGCTATTGCCCACTGCTCACCCGCAAAAGCTGAGAGTCAGGAATGTCCTGGGCGGGGGTATGCAGTTGTCAGAATGTCATTGTGATCTTGGGACAGCATACCTGGCATCTGGCTACAAAGTGGTTAATCGTGGAGGCACATGAGCTTGTTTCATTCTCATTCCCGGCACATGGGGACAATGGGAGGAGCCCGGCAGTCTCTTATACGCTCTGTTATATGGCGAGCCGGCTGCCTGCTCACAGCTCCAGGCGGCCCCTCCCACCTCCACTGTATCCCTCTCTCCCGGGTCGCTGCAGTCCAGCAAGGCGTTCAGGGTAACCCCGGTGCACCATGCCCCTACTTCCGGCAGATCCAGGCTGCTTACCTCTATTCTGACGTGTTCGCCCAGATCTTCACTCCGTTGCCGATTCTGCCCTCTGGCAGAAGAAAGAAGGGAGCGGGGGTCGCCCGCCGCCACGCGCGTCCCGCGGGACAACCCGCTCCTTCAGGCCTCCAGCATGTGGCCTCTAACGGCGCGAGCTCCAGATCACGCACGCAGCTTCAGCTGATCACTGCCGTGAGATCTGCGCTGACCGCTCATGCCGCCATCCTGTGCCTGCACTGCTTCAGGAGTCGTCCGTGCACCACGCGCCCGGAAGTTCAGCAGCCCCGGTTCCCTCCACAATGTTCGTCCTGGGCTTTCACTGGGGGAGTTCTTCTCCGCTAGTGGTCCCTTATCGTCCTCATCGGTCGAGCCGCCCACAGAGCCAGTCGAATCACTGAGCCCCGACCGCCATCTTGGGTCCGCTTCTCGGACCGATGCACTTCCGGCAGATCTCCCGTTCACACCGCTGCCAGATTCGCTGTCCTGGCTGCTGGCTTCCACCAGGCTCCGTTCTCCTCCGTCCCAGAGTTTGGGGGCTTTGTACACTGCCCCTAATCAGGATTATAGTCGAGGTCAGCGCGGAGCCCTTTGCTCATGCTTCCATTCCCATCCGCCTCGGGGTCACACCCCCTTTGCTTGACATCATGAGGGCTGTAATTATCTAAAAGTGGATAATAAATTAATAATTGTCCTGAACAGTGCCCAGAAAATGTCTTGCCCGAACCCCCAAACAATGTTCAACATGTATGATCATCTGTCCCTTATGTTCTTAAATGTAGCGTCCTCTTCCCTTTTACTCTCCTAGATCTGCTCTGCACCTTGAGATTCAAATTTCTAATTTATTTTATTTGTTGATTTGTTCCATCTACTTTTATATTTATGGGCAACAGCCAGTCAGAAGGATCAATTTTACAAACTTGTTTCACACCCACTCACCACTACATTTGGCTGTCAGCACTCAGTGCTTCAATCCCCACTACTGGTGCATGCACCCTCTGTTTAGTTATTCCCTCACTTGTTCACTTATGAATACTTGCTTATTTATTCATGTATTCCTGTGCTCAGTCATTCGTTAAAGTAGTCATTCACTTCTTGTAGGAGAGTAGGATCTGCTTCCTATGGTTACCACCACGTTTTGCTGTGTTTCACTGGTTTTTCGACTTTAGTCTGGCTGTGACCCTGCTAATCAGGACCACAGCCTAGCTGTTCTCTCTCTAAATTGATTGCATGTACTTTAGGTACATATCAGATTGGTTACTGGGTCACCCTTACGAGTCCCTAGTATATGGTACCTTAGGTACCTAGGGTATAGTACCCCAGCAGCCTACCAGGGGCTGAAGCATGCATTATGCTTCCAAAATGGCACCAGAGGTCTGCACTTGCAGCCTGGGTAAGGTGGTGTAAGCACCCCTTACTGGGATATAGTATACCTAAAGCCACCATTTAAAAGAAAAACATATTAACCTATAAGTCACTCCTATGGCAGGCCTTGACAATACTGAAGGCAGAGTGCTTGGTTTTGTGGGAGAGGGAGCCCTAGCATGACCTGAGCCCCTCTGCAGCTTTCGGAATCCTTTCCTTATAGCTGTTTTGTGATATGGCCATACCATATACTCTTAAGTGCATTATAATCCTCGCGGTTAATGCTAACTTTGGTTTGGCTTTATCAAAACATGTTGTGTTTGGTGTCAAACACTTTGGAATACACCCCCTCCCACTAGTTCTGGTGGCGGGGGTAGCATTCCACCCTTCTAGAGGGAGAAGACATGTACACACTTACTTACCTCGGTAAATGTTTAAAAGAGCCTCAGCATCACAAAAGGGATGTTGCTGCCACAGACACGAGTCTGACCTTTTGCTGCTGGACGAAACTCCGGCAGGGGAGGCCTGGACAATAGGTTTCCTGTCCAGGGAGGTGCCAGCACTTCTCCAGACAGGCTTTAGTGTATTGGGGCAGGGTGGGTTGCATTCAGTGAATGCTTTTCAGACATTGCCTGGGACACACAAGGTGCTCCATGCATTTCCCTGTTCAAACCGGTTGCTGGAGCACTCAGCCCCAGCTCTGGCACGAAACTGGGCAAAGGGGAAGGGGTGAAACCACCCCCTCTCCAGATCCTCCCTTAGGAGGGATCCTAGAGTTAGTCCAACCCCTAAACTTAGTATAAGTGTGGGAACCCAGTCACTAGGGCTTTAGATTACCCTGGACGAATCTCTGAAGACAAAATCATGGACCTTAGACATAACATGAGTACTTCGGTGCTCCCGTGGGCCTTGATTCTCGAAGTGTCTAGTTCTAAAGTGTTTTTAGGGGGGTTTCACCGCAGTCCACTCCTAAGTGTCCTAAATCTTTAAAACCGTAACTTGAATTTCCTCCATAAAAGTCAATGGTGATTCTCTACTGTGTTTAGATACTGCAAGCGTGTCCCGTGGGTCTCATGCGCCCCTACCTTGGGTGGTTCCTTCCTGGTTGCCCCATCAGTTCTAGAGGCCCTAGGCCTAACTTCTATCCCTCATGTGGTTCTTATACCACTATTTTAGTATATGGTTTGAGAGGCCCCTAGGGCTAAACGTATACTGTGCTATTTACTGTGTGCTATTTAAGTTCTTGTATTGTACTTTTGCCCCTAGCCTCATAAAGAGACTAGAGGGGTGTGTTTTAGAATAAATACATATATTTTATGTATATACCTTGTGTGGTGTACTTTCATTTGATCATTCAAGAGATTATAGACTGGTAAAACAAGCTGCTTTACATTCCTTCAAGACTTAGCCTGAAGGCGGCTCTCCACAACTACCACTAGGACAGCTTTCTATAAGGTTGTGTTTAACCTTCCATCAATAAGGGTCGTTTGGACTGGTGCAAGGTGCCCACTGAAATAGTGGACACCATATGCCAGGCCAACTTCTCACATTGGTGTGCAGCAGATAATCTTGAAAATATCATTTGAAAAATATCTAAAGGTACCATAGGTACATATAATCTGAGTTTAGAATACAGTAAATTCTACTAAACGTAGCGCTGTGTGTGTTAAGGGCTTAGCACACCCTTGCCACAGCTCAAGAGAGGTTTAGTAGGAAACCAACTAGCGTAGGTAGTGCATACACCACACCTCACTAGTTATGGCTTCAGGGGCAGGATCTAGTGTGCCTCGCCAGATGTCAGTAAATTACAGACATCTAAATATGACACATTCCCTTTCTCAGAGTTAAGGGCTCTGTGTACTATGAGAAACCTGAAGACTGGCAAAGGTGCCAACACCCAACGCCTCAGAGAGGTATTACTGTTAGATGACCTGAAGAAGGCTTCAGAGCCTGTAAGGGTAGGCAGTGGATTGGGAGCAGCAGATGAGGAAGATCCTAGTGGTCCAATTCCGCAGGATTCAGACTCTGATGCTGACCAGAAAGTTGACCATGAACTAGACCTGGAGAACCCAGCTCCTACTGGAGATGAGGAAGGCCCAAGGGGCCCTCTCCTTGCCCCCAAGGAAGAGTTGGTGGTGGGCCCAGAAGACCAAGGTCACCTTCAGTGGAATCTAATAATTCTGGCATATCTATAGGGCCCTCTGCCTCTTATCATAGAAGGACTACCTCCCAGGAGAAGAAGGAGTATCAGGTGAGAATGGAAGAAGCTCAACTGAGAATAAGGAGACAAAGAGTAGCCTTAGAAAAGGAAACCCTGGCTCTTGAAAGAGCAAGACAAAAGATGGAGCTATAGCCCCATAGTGACAGCAACTTACCTAGTGGAAGGGATAGGTCTTATGACCATAGAAACCTAAACAAGATTGTCCATCCCTATCAGACTGGGGACGACCTCCACAAATGGATTACTGCACTGGAGAGGGCCTGCAAAGTACAGAAGGTACCCCAGGAGCAGTGGGTAGCAATGTTGTGGCTCTCCTTTGCAGACAATGGTAGATCTAAGCTCCTCTCTGTAAGAGAAGAGGATGCTGATGGTTGCAAGGTCCTGAAGAGTGCTCTGATAGATGGGTTTGCCTTAACCACTGAGCAGTACAGGATACAGTTCAGAGATTCCCAGACGGCACAGACTCAGGACTGGGTTGACTTTGTTGATTGTGCTACTAAGGCTCTGGAGGGCTGGTTGCTGGGCAGTAAAGTGTGTGACTATACAGGATTGTATAATCTGATCATGAGAGAACAAATTCTTTAAAACTGTCTGAACCAGCTGTTGCATCAGCACCTGGTAGACTCTGATCTGACCTCTCCCCAAGAATTGGGAAAGAAAGCACAAATGAGTCAGAACCAGGGTGAAGCAGAAGGTACAGAACCAAGGTGGTGGCACAGAAGTCACAGAAGGCACAGAAGTCAGTTGGTACAAAATAAATGGTGGCACAGAGGTTGGTGAGGGGTACAGAATTCAAAAGTGGCCACAGAAGCAAAGCGGCGAGAGGGAGTTAGGGGGGCACAGAAGAGGAGCGGGCAGATAGTTACAGGCACACGCAGCAAGCGGCAACAAACCTAAGGCCACCACTGGCCACCAGGGATGAGGCGCAGGTGGATGCCTGTGGGTGGTGGAGGGCCTCGATTTCACCGGCGGCCTTAGAGACAGCGGGGGTGCAGGCGGAGCTGCAGCGGCGGGGGAGCGACCTACTAGGGAAGGTCAAGGGTTGCAGACTCAGGTCAGAGCTTTCTTGGGCCTGACTGGGTACTATAGGAGATTTGTCAAGGGGTATGGTTCCATAGTGACAACCCTGAATGACTTAACTTCTAAAAGAATGCCTAACAAAGTTAAGTGGACAGTCAGCTGTCAAAAGGCATTTGATGACCTGAAGCAGGCCATGTGCACTGCACCAATTCTGCAAAGTCCTAACTACTCCATGGAATTCATTGTCCAAACAGATGCATCTGAGATGGGGGTAGGGGCTGTGCTGTCACAATTGAATGATGAAGGTCAGGACCAGCCAGTAGCTTTTATTAGCAGAAGGCTGACCCCTAGAGAGAAATGTCAGCTATTGAGAGGGAGGCCTTTGCTGTGGTTTGGGCTCTAATGAAGCTGAGGCCATACTTGTTTGGCACTCACTTCACAGTTCAGACAGACCATAAGCCCCTCTTATGGCTGAAAATCCAAAATGCTCAGGTGGTCCATTTCCCTACAGGGGATGGACTATACAGTGGAACATAGACCTGGGAGTAACCATGCCAATGCAGATGGGCTCTCCAGATATTTCCACTTAGAACATGAAGACTCAACTGTTCAAGGTTAGTTTAATGTCCCTGCGTTGGGGGTAGGAGAATAGGATCTGCTTCCTATGGTTACCCCCCCCCCCCCTTTTTGCTGTGTTTCACTGTTTTTTTTACTTTAGACTGGCTGTGGCCCTGCTAATCAGGACCACAGCCTAGCTGTTCACTCTCTAAATTGATTGCATGCACTTTAGGTACATACCAGATTGGTTACTGGGTCACCCTTATGAGTCCCTAGTATATGGTGCCTTAGGTACCAAGGGAATAGGTACCCCAGAGGCCTACCAGGGGCTGAAGCATGTATTAAGCCTTCCAAAATGGCACCACAGGTTTGCACTTGCAGCATGGGTAAGCACCCCTTACTGAGATATAGTATACCTATATCCACCATTTAAAATAGACACATATTAACCTATAAGTCACTCCTATAGCAGGCCTTGACAATCCTGAAGGCAGAGTGCTTGGTTTTGTGTGAGAGGGTGCTCTAGCATGAGCTGAGCCCCTATGCAGCTTTCGGAATCCCTTCCTTATAGCTGTTCTATGATATGGCCATACGGTTAATGCTAACTATGGTTTGGCTTTATCAAAACATGTCGTGTTTGGTGTCAAACACTTTGGAATACTACCCCCGCCAGTTCTGGTGGCCAGGGTAGCATTCCACCCTTCTAGAGATAGAGCCTCAGCATCACAAAATGGATGCTGCTGCCACAGACACGAGTCTGACCTCGTGCTGCTGGATGAAACTCCGGAAGAGAAGGCCTGGACAATAGGTTTCCTGTCCAGGGAGGTGCCTGCACCTCTCCAGACAGGCTTTAGTGTTATGGTGCATTCAGTGAATGCCTTTCAGACACTGCCTGGGGCACACAAGGTGCTCCATGCATTTCCCAGTTCAGACCGGTTGCTGAGGCACTCAGCCCCAGCTCTGGTGCGAAACTGGACAAAGGGGAAGGGGTGTAACCACCCCCTCCCAGGTCCTCCCATAGGTGGGAGCTAAAGTTAGTCCTACCCCTAAACTTAGTATAAGTATGGGAACCCAGTCACTAGGGCTTTAGATTACCCTGGACGAAACTCTGAAGACGAAATCTTGGACCTTCGACATTCCATATCGACTGGAAGACGGAAGAAATCTACCGTGGGGTCAAGGTGTGACCTCCCTGTTCAAACAGGCACCAAAGAAGCATCTTGCCAGTCTGCATTTTTGAGGCTCCCGCCGGATCCTGAATAATCCGCAGCATAGGACACGGACTTCAAGACATTTCCAGGCTGACACAAGTCCCTAGCGAAGCTGAGACCTGTAGCTATCACGAGAGACGTGGGACCGGAACTCCTGGACATCCTGCAAGTTTGCAAGTGCACCTACTTCCCGAAGTTACTGAAGTTGTGCATTGGGCTATTTGTTGCCCTCACCCCGAGCACCTTTTGTACCGAAGCTGAGAGGCCTACACTCCACGAGTGTTTCGTGGGCCAGCTTTCTTCACCGCAGCTTGAGGCTCCTTCGTGATCTCTAGTCCATTGGCTAGTGGATCCACACGAAGGACAATCCTTTGTTCCCTGGGCTTTTCCAGTTGCTCCAGACGTGCCCTGACTCCCCTCCAAAGGGTTAGTCCCTCAGACCTTGCTGGTCTGCATTGAAGCCAATCTTGTTATGTTGCCAAGGCTTGTTGGTTCCAATCCGGATACCGATGCTGCAGCACTCGGCATCCGATGTGGGACAGCTCAAATCCAGCGCCTGGTTGTCGTCCACGCCTTCTGGACCTCGTAGCTGAAGAGTGAAGCTTCACCTACTTCACTCTAAAGCACCAGACATCGGCTGGCATCTTCTTGTCGCCATCCTGGTCACTGGCTAGGGACCCAGACTCTGTCCCTCTGATTTCAAGTCCTTCTGATCTCCGATCGACCCTTGGATCCATCCAGATACTTTTCCTCTGGTCGCCTGCAGCATTTCTTCGCAGCTCTCCATTGGAATCGACGACGAAACCCAACACGAAAAGACACCTATGCACCCGGCTTCCCTAGGTGAGGTAACACGAGAACTTCAGTGCTCCTGTGGGTCTTGACTCTCGAAGTGTCTAGTTCTAAAGGGGTTTCACCGCAGTCCACTCCTAAGTATCCTAAATCTTTAAAACTGTAACTTGAATTTTCTCCATTGAAATCAATGGTGATTCGCAGCTGTGTTTAGACACTGCACACGTCCCCGTGGGTCTCCTGCGTCCCTACCTTCAGTGGGTCCTGGTTGCCCTAACGGTTCTACAGGCCCTAGGCCTAACTTCTATCCCTCACGTGGTTCATATACCACTATTCTAGTATATGATTTGTGAGGCCTCTAGGGCAAAACATATGCTGTGTTATGTACTGTGTGCTATTTAAGTTCTCGTATTGTACTTTTGCCTCTAGCCTCATAAAGAGACTAGAGGGGTGTGTTTTAGAATAAATACATATATTTTATATATACCTTGTGTGGTGTACTTTCATGTGATCATTCAAGAGATTATAGACTGGGAAAACAAGCTGCTTTTCATTCCTTCAAGACTTAGCCTGAAGGCTGCTCTCCACAGCTACCACTCGGATAGCTTACTATAAGGTTGTCTTTAACCTACCATCAGTAAGGGTCGTTTGGACTGGTGCAAGGTGCTCATTAGAATAGTGGACATCCTATGCCAGGCCAACTTCTCACACTTCTCTACATTCACACCTCCAGTCCCACATTCATTGTCTTAGTTCCCCAGCCATTCACTATTCCATTCATTCACTCCTGGACACTTGTGCATTGATTGCTCTAATCACGTGCTCACTGCTGAACTCATTTAATTCTGTACATTTATGCATTCTTATGGTACTCCCTCCTTCATTGCTGCACGCTGAAGCATTCATTACTGAACTCAGTGCAGCATTCACTAGTGTGTGCACAAATCCACTTCTGTTTGCTCACTCATTGATTACCTGCTTCACACTTAGATTCATATGAATTCACTTTTTCCTTCCTGTACTAGATTGTTCGGTGCAATATTCGTTCACCCTGTACAGTTAATTTATGCACTCAACATTATTTAATGTACACTCGCAAATGTATTCCTTTAGTTAAGACATTACTCCCATGAATGCCTGGACGGATAAAGCTTGTGAACGAGTCAGCACATTTTTCCATACATGCCCTCACTCACCCATTCATTCATCCACTCATTAACTCGTTTTCTCATGCACCCATGCACTCACTAAAATCACCGGTCAATGCAGAAGTAAAATGGCAGACCTAATGGCTTTGCCAGTGCTTGTTTGTAAGTGAATCCAAACACAGAAAAAAGAAGCAGCTCCGCTCATGAACCATTGGTTTTCTACATCTTCACTTGACCTGCAATTGACAGGTGAATCCAGAAACGATTTTAACGCTTCAGGAATTCATCGAGCTTCCCATTACGTTGATGGTAGTTCAATGTGTTACTGCACAAAATACTGAAATGAAAGCCACGGTCAGGCAAGGAGACACTGGAGATCAGGAATGCTGAAAAGCCTCACCTCTGCCAGGGCTGTGGCACATCAATTAGGTACGAATTCCAGCTACTCTCTTAGTTGCAATCAAGGAAAATAGAGTACTGACTGGATGCCCAAACGGATTTCTAAATATCAATTTGTTGGTCTTATTCCACCATTTTTAACTCCTCCGAATTGTTATTTGACAAAAAATATTTTTCTTCTTCAAGTAATTTCCTTCACAACTTGCTGAAGAATGAAGTTATGAAATTTGTGTGGCTGCACAACATTTATTTAGACTGATTACCAGAACGTTTCATAAATATCCGTGTCTGGGAGGTTTTGTAAATAGCTTGCTGATTTCTCTGATAAACATTTTTTCACAGTCATTTTCAGGACATAGCGCATTACTTTACAGAGTGTCTGTTAAAAACCTCTCAACTCCCAAGTGCGAATTCCCACACACTGCATTCACTTTGCACCACATACACGCGTACTAGCTATGTCATTTCTCTCCTCAGTCCTGCCGGAGATTCTCAAATGACATCACTGATGACATCACTTATACATCCACTCATTCTTCAATATGTAAGACATATTTTAACTTTACAGAAACATACAGTCAGTAACTAGAGCCTGACTGAGAGTATTCTTTGGTGTCAGTGGTAAAGCCTGGCATTGATTTGACAACTTCTTGAACAGATACTCTGATCAGGTGAAAATTCAGTCCTTCAGGTTCTCAATCACTGACCTCCCTTATGGGGTATTTCACAACTGCAGACTCACACCTCTTCAATCTGTTCCTTATCTTTTTTTCTGCAGTCATCCACTATGTTTTCCTTCACTTTAAGATGCATGTCGAAGATGTTCTGGAGATCCTAAAGTTATGCATAGATTCTGTGGCTTCCATTCACTGGTGCCTCTAGACCACTCATGCTTACTTAAAGCTCAGCTGATCCGTGAATAAGGCTGAAATACTCATATTTTGGGCCCTAGTTTGGAGGACCACTCAAGTATGTCTTAGCCTGCTATCTGTATCACCTTCATTAACAAAGTCACTTTGTGGAGCAAATCAGTCAAATTGATATATCCTGCATTTTTCAGCTTTGCTATGCATAATATATACTTATTTTATGCTCAAGCAAACACCGCGGTGCAAAAGGGGGTGGTGATGGACGCAGCATCTGAACCAATCAAACACTCACACCCAGTCAACAGATCTGGGTTTAATCCATCACCGTTCTTTAGCCCACTCTGCCACCCCAGTTCAGACATGGCCATATGCAAATCAGTCTGACCCTGTGCCTCATGGGAACAGTCCAGCCCGAACTGCCAAACCATGCCTTCCCTGAACCGTAAACAAGTTTCTTAGGACCGGTTTCTGGCATTACAGCACTTGCTCACTTTGCCACTGGATTCAAAATGCCATGTCTGAACTGGGGTGGCAGAGTGGGCTAAAGAACGGTGATGGATTAAACCCAGATCTTTTGACTGGGGGTGAGTGTTTGATTGGTTCAGATGCTCCGTCCATCACCACGCCCTTTTGTACAAGCAAACACCGAGCACCTTTTCTATGGGTAATTGTGTATCTAATATTGATAATGGCATGGCAATGCTCTTTATTTTGAGATTACACAAAACTATGTGGACAGACAATCTGTAACCTTTGAGACCACATCTACTCGACTATCTTCTGATGGAAGCACAAATCCAAAGTAAGATCCTCTGTATGACCCGCAAGGTAATCTGGGCTGAGGACTGGGTCAACCTCAGCAAGGTGAACTCCAATTCAAATCCTCTCAAGCCAGTCTAATCTCGACCACTAAGAAATACAATACTATAGGCTATCCTAATTTTAGGGAGATGCTGTGGATTCTCCTAGATCCACAACACCGCAACTCTTACATAGCGCACATCTGTCCCACCTACAGATGAATTCACTTTCCCTTCAGAGTCCTCTCCCTTTTCCTACCTGGCTTAGATCCAGTATGCTCTGAAGCATTTACTTTCAGAGTGAATGAAGCACAGTACCATAGCACAATGCATACATGCATGCAGACCTTTACATTGACCTCCAATTCGCTTTATATTCATAAATAAAACAAAGCTGAAATTGAGAACTTACAGCATTTATAATATCATATTTCTCTGCATTAGTACTAGTAGCATCATCTCCTAACCTGGCTACATTATTCAGATGAACAGATTTTTCTTTTGTCATTTGCTTTATGTGTCTTACAGAGAAAATGCATTTGTTCCTGACTCCATCACGACGTGGGAGATCCAGGCCATCAGCATATCCAACGGAAAAGGTGAGTGATAGCTGGTCAGACTGCGACTGCTCACTGCGCTATTGGGGCAATCTTTGCTATCAATCTAGAAGATGAGAAGGCATATTTTTATAGCTTAATGACTTCATAGCAACATCCCTGACCTCTCAGCAAGTACTGTGATACCAGGCTCATCTCTTTAATGAGGACATATTCCATGGTTCTATGTATTGGGAGATTATTTTGTGGATCCCACTGGAACAGAGCCCACTTATTCTATGTTTGCTGAACTAGTAATGAATAAACAACCCATTCTGCACAATTTTGTTACTTCAATATCTCTCCACTGCATTAGAAAGTCTCAACGTGTTGCATTCAGCATTATGCCTTTTCATTGATAAGGCTTGAGGATTCAACATCTCATGGCAAATGATTAGCGGGTTCAAGATCCCATGAAGCCCGACTTCAGTCCTAGGCTGTCATTACTTGCCTTGACCTCTTCTTTTCCTGCATGTCTTGAACCCATAGAGCTCGACTCTAACCTGTAGGTTTCACCACTGTGCCATGACTTCTTGATGAATGCAGAAACTAATGCATAAAGTCCTGCCTCAAGCCATGTGCTATTCCACACCACCTACCTCACAGCTAGAATCATAACCCATGCATTCATAGCTAGAGTACAGAGTAACTTCCACCATACTCCATGTTTTCTTCACAGTTAGAAAGTCTGCACTAGGTTAACGCATGCCTCCACCCTAACAGCAAAGGTGAGAACACATGGACTTATATCCTATCCTTCAAAACCAAGTCAGAGCCATGGACCTCAGAATCCTCTCTTGGGCTCTCAATGCTAGTCTTCACCTCCTCTCTTAGCCCAATTAAAAAACCATAGACTTCTGTCTCTAGCCCACACACTCACACTACTTGCCCACACCACTTCCTTTAAATCCCTGAGGTGCTTTCGCCACCACCCCACACATTTCCTTTCAGGTGCTCACCATTATGCCACAGTCTGTCCAAACTCTTGCAATTTGGCCACAATTTCTCCCTCAGGGCAAGAAAAAAAAGGGCCCTATCGGATCGCATAGGCAAAAGCTCCAGCAGTGGTAACAAAATATTCACAATCATCAAAGACTCAACTTCACCAGCCGCCACTAACTGCATCCCTCCTTTGCAAGAATTAGGTGACAACCTCTCAGAATTATTCAGCGACTAAATCAAAGCCATATACAAAAGCTCTCAACTGGACTTGTTCCTTCCTCACAGGAAGAACAAAACAGTTAACTTGCCACCCTACACATTGAAGGCCAAGAACCTCATATCTGGAATGCCCCAAGGATCATCCCTCATTCCAATGCTATTCAACTTTTACATGACTCCAGAAGCGGACCATCAGATCCTCAATATACTCTCCTAAGCAGAGGATACCTAATTGACTCTCTCTGTCTAAAAAGGCCGCTATTACAAAAACAACTAGGCCACATGCATGACCGCAGTAACAACACGGATAAAAAAAGTAACTGCCTCAAACTAAACACAGACAACACTGAAGTAGTAATCTTTGGAAGGAAAGCCTCTGCCGAGATCTCTAACTGGTGGCCAATTATTCCCTGACCTTCACCCACCCCCACCACAAATGCAAGAATTCTTGGAAGAATCCTAGACAACAAGCTCAACATCACAGCCCAAATAAGCGCAGTGACTACCTCCTGCTACCACATCCTTAGGATGCTACAAAAGATCTTCAAACGGCTACCTGGGAACACTAGGAAAACAGTTGCACAGGCCTTGATCACCAGCAGAGTCTATCACTGCAACACACTCTACACAGGAATCACTAAGAAGCTCCTGAACTGGCTCCAGACTATTCAAAACACCACAGCAAGACTCATACTCAATCTACCTTATTGCAACCACATAACCCGGCACCTCAGAGAACTACACTAGCTCCCAATGCACAAATTTGCCCAGATCTAACTACTCACCCACACATACAAAGTAGTATACACCAGCCCTGAACACAATAATCGCAAACATTTCTACTTGCCTCACTGGCACGCATACCCTGTATCCGCAAATCCATAGCCGGAGGCGGTTCCTTCTCATATCTCTCCGCCAAAACATAGAACTACCTCCCTCACCACATCGGAGCTTCCTCATTCCTTCTTGGGTTCTGCGAGAAGCTGAAAATCTGGCACTTTGATTAACCTCACCAGACGACAGCTGCTTACCCACCCGCAAAGCACCCAAATACTCTCATCGGGGATTGGCGCACTAAACAAATAAGCATAGCATAACATAGCATGGCAAGGATTGGTTCTATTGGTTGCTAGCTACTCCCTCACAGCACTTGCTCACTAGCTACTCTCCAAAGGTCTTGCTAGCTGTTACCACTAGCCAATACCTCTTCAAAACCCTGAGGTTCTTTCACCAAGAATTCACTCTTCTTCCCTAAAAGCCCTGAGGACTTCATTCTACAAGACTACATCTCTCTGTGCACACCAGGTCTAAATACATTGGACATGTGGGTAACTGGCAAATTTCACCACTCCTCCTGACTACCTCCTTTCTAGGAGGCCTAAAATCATTGGACTCTCCCCATCAGCCTTACATTAAAGAGCTCTCAAGTTTAGCCTATGCATCATCCTCCAAGGAACTCTTGCCGCCAGCCCACATCTCTTCTTTTTAAGTCATAAAAAGCTTTTGTCCTTAAATCATACGTCCTCCCTCACAGTTAGAATTATAACTAGTGGACTCCTGTCTTAAGGACTGGGATGCCACCATCACGCAATACCTTCAAAGTCTTCAGGATCCCTACCCACTGACCCGCACTAGTTCTTCCCAGTAGAACTAAAACCAATGGACCAAAGTCAATAGGCCTGCACTCTCCACTTGCTCATACCTTCCTCCCTCAAAACCCAGAGGATCTCTTGCCACTAGCCCACACATCATCAAAGAAGAGCTCTTTCCATTAGCCCTCACCTCCCTCACAGCTAGTGTTAGAACTATGGGACTCCTAGTTATTCCCTAAGCGTCCACCACCAGCCCACACCACTTCTCTTATAGTTCTAATTACCCCTAGCCATTAGCTGACACCTTCTTCCATCACAGATTCCTTTCTCTATCCCTAGGTTCGTCCTTAAATCACCCATGTTTATTCACAGGCAGATACAAAGTGTGCCTTCCTGATTATCTTCATTTTGTTTTCCTAGGATTCTGTATTGCGGAACCAATTAGAGTGAAGGTTTTCCAGCCATTTCATATTTACCTGCCTCTCCCTTATTCTGTCAAGCGTTTTGAACAGCTAGAGATTCGCCCAACAATCTACAACTATTTTGAGCAGGATCTGCAGGTAAGCGAACATGAGGGTAATCTAACTGGAAGTGACATGCTATTCCACGTTAGTATCGACTGCGGAATATTATGCTACTAGAACGTAGTAGACAAAATATCAACAAAGTAATTATATATAGGTAAGTGCAGGATTACTTAACTCCTCTACAAACATAGGGGGTCATTATGATTGCGGATTTTCCGCATCCTCGGGGCCGGCGGAAGCCACCGCCGGCCCCGAGGATGCGGAAAATCCGCAGCGGACTGACCAAAGACCCACCGCCAGATTAGGATGGCTGGTGGGTCCTGGTTTCCGTCCGCAGCTTTTCCGCCGCGGTCGGATTACAACCGCGGCGGAAAAGCTCTAATATGGTGACGGTGTCTTCCAGACACCGTCCACCATATTAGGATGGCCAGTAAAGTATGCTTTTCCGCGGCGGGTTTTCCGCCGCGGAAAAGCATACGGAACTTCACTGCGGGGGCCCGTTGCGGGCCCCCTAGGTGAAGGTGGGGTGGGGGGTGCACATGGGGGGTACCTATGGTACCCCCCTGCATTTGCATGCAGAAAGCGGCAGGCACCGCGCGGTGCCTGCCTCTTTCTGCATGCAAATGCAATGCGTGCATTTTTAACATTGCCGCGGGTGCAGCTTGAAGCTGCACCCGCGGCAATGTTAAGAATAGAGGATGTGACCGCCAGGGTGGCGGTCACATCCTAATTGCACAGGAGGGAACTCCGCATACTATGCGGAGGTTCCCTCCTGCTCTGGGGTCGCGGACGGACGCAGGTCCGTCCGCGATCCTAATCGACCCCTTAGTCAGTTGCTGTGTTGGTCTGAAGACCAAGTCAGTCAGCATAGAGGGTGAGGATCATGCCTGCAGCAAGGTGGTGTCATAATTATAAATGTACATATTGCTATGACTGCTCTGCAAGCTGAATACTAGCCATCATCTCTAGAACCCTCACACGCCCGGAGGTGAAAACACATTAACTGCAAACTGATTGGCCTCATGATATTCTTAATCCAAACCTCTATCCGTTCAACATGGAATGAAGTGACCAGTGAGAAACAAAGAGTTTACTGAATCAAGCAAGTGTGCCTCAAAGGTCAAAGTGTCTGGGCCACAGACAGGCTTGAAATTAACTTTCTCCAAGTCCTGCAGGTCAAGCCAGCCAACACATCTCCTGACAAGGTGATCTCTGTTTACCAGTACATCTCCATCTATGCTCACAGGAAGTAGTAGCTATCCTTGTTGGTTCAGCGCACATGAACGTCAAACACTTTATATTGCATGCCCTGCTCCATCACTCTGTACTGATGGTTGCCTTAGGCACTGTCACCTCTGTATCACAATCTCACGGCTCTTGAATGATTCCATGTTTAGTATTTGGCAGCAACATTCTCTAGAAGGTCACTCAATAACAGTGCCGTATGTTTCGTGTTTCCACGCTTTGGTCCCTGACGGCAACCTGTTAATTAGGTCCAGGTGTCTTTGGAGAGAACAGAAGGACTCTGCAGCCGAGCCACGTCCGGTGCGGAGAAAAAATACACGGTGCTGGTGCCCAACAATTCTGCAGTTGCAGTGCCCTTTTCCATCGTGCCCATGACTAAGGTGGACCTCCCCGTCACTGTGTTGGCTCAAGGACCACGTGGCGAGGGAGACAAAATCACGAAGTTACTAAAAATTGTGGTGAGTAACTCTCAGTAGTCTGCCTTTTTATCCCTCTGTGTCTTTTTTATCTTGTCTCTTTGTATCCCCTCACAATTCTTAGTACATTTTCCTGTACTTCCTCATTCACAAACAGTAATGAGGTGAGAGGGTGTAGTGTTCACGTTTAGATGTCTCCTAATAGTTTAGTTACGATGTGGTACAATGGCTAGTTCGAGATGTGGACTAGTTGGTAAGATGCCTTGGCATCAAGCTGACATGAGATCTACTGGCCTACTTGAAATGTTGTCTAGAGGCAACGTTGGTATTCTTTACAGTGGCTATGTTTTAACTTGGCCTAGTGGCTACGTTATGATATGAACTGGTAGCTGATTATAAGATGTGGTCTAGATGTTATGTTACAATGAGCTCTGGTGCTCGGGTAAAGTTGCAGTAGGGTCTAGTGCCCGGATTGAGGCATGGTATAGATGCCAAGTTCAGATGTGAAGGGGTGGATACGTTTAGTTTGCTCTACTGGCCTAATGGCTTTGTTGACATGTAGTTTAGCAAGTTAGCATGTGATTTAGTGGTAGGCTGGGATTCATATAAATCCGTATGTCTTGGTAGCTGAGTGAAGAAGATGGCTGGTGGCAAACACAATCGGTCAGTGGTATGTGAGCAAGTTCTTCTCACGAAAAAGCCTGAACTCAGCTGACAGATTACCAGATATTTGATTGCAAGTGTGCCTTGATTCCCTACAGCACCAAAATTGAGCCTAAAAAGCAGATCACACCCAATATTAAATTCTGTGTAATTTAGAACAAGCAGGTCTGCACCTAGAGGTGTCTAATTCAGTTTTCTCCAGTCCTCTATATTCCCCAGATCTCTTCCTGGACAGTCCATTTGCTCAGTTTCTTCACCTCCTCTCTCAATCTCTCTGTCTCACTCCATCTCTCCAGTATGACTAAGGTTTCTTCCCTTCTCTCTGTCTCACTCATCGTTCCAGTATCACTATGGTTTTTTTCCTTTTTTTGGCAGAGAGAGGGAGTAACCAAACTTGAAGAACAAACGTACAATCTTGACACCAATGGTAAGTGAGTGTGATGCCTCATGTCCAAAGGTTGGTGTTTCTGTGCTGGTCCTAGAGTACATTATTGTTGGTTCAGATACTCTTTTCAGTGTCTGTACATTGTCCAGCATGATGAGAATGTCCTATTCGGAACCTATGGGCCACTTTGCATATGGGAACGTTCAGGACTGGATATTGGTAAGGTGCATTACAGCCTGCAGGAGGAGTGTAGATAGCTTTAGATCCAGGATGTTTGCATAAGATTGTTATGGATGGTGGTAGAGTACTTTGTGGACTTTAAACAAATATTTAAAGGGTTGGCTGGAAAACCAGTTCAACATCGTTTGAGAATCTGCTGGTCACAGTCATTCAGCCTTTTACGGTGGATAAAACAAGTGATCAGCAATTGAGCAACAATAATACTAATTAATAATCACTGCAAGGAACAATTTGGTGTGTGGTGTGCCCTACCCAATTGGTCAATATTGTGCTTAGGTGAAGACTTCTAAAGGCATGATATGCTACAAAAGGCTGGTTTAGGTATTCAGGCTTAAAGTGCAGTAGCAGTTTCATTTTTCCTTGCAGATTAAATGGTAAAATGGTCTCAGGTTTGGGTTGGGAATTTTAGTTTTCTAAAGCCCAGTTGAGTTATATCCAAAGGTGACTCTTCTTCCGTAAGGACATTAACTAGGAAATGCCTGACATCCTAGTCCTTATTTCTTAACTAGGGCACACACGTTGTTACCAAAACTCCCCCGGAAATACACACATCCAGTAGAAGGGAGGGATGACTATTAATGTCCTGTTTATTGAAAAACAAGTATTGAGAAACTATGAGAAAACACTAAAAACTGTAACATCAAGAAGGTATGGTATTTGACCTGGTCTAATGATAAAAGTATTATGCATATCAAACAAAATAGTTTAAAGTGGATACCCCCATACTAATTTAATTTGAAATTATTCTAATTTCCCAGTGCTGCTCACGCTTCAGTCATCTCAGGGCACACTGTGACATCAAATGCCATTCCCAAGTCAGATTCCGGAAGGTTACTGAAAAAAAGCTCTGTTGTCTCTATTGTTTATAATATTAAACACATGCACTACTAATAACTAAATAAGAATATGTGACGTTACAACGCCACATATTGCATCGCGGTAAATATTACTGTCTATTCTAAAATAATGTAAACCCTGAGGCAGTTTCCTTCAAGAATTACAAAGGGAAATGGCTAGCTGTTATAAAAAATAGAATAACACCGGGTGTAATATCTTGAAGAAAACGTAAAACAAATGCAAAACTTCATGACTTGCTCAATGATATTTCTGTCTATCCCATAATAAATGAACCCCCTGGTGCAATGTGTGTTAGCTAATGTAAAACACACCCAATATTGATATCAAGAGATGCTAAATAATTACCGAGCCTATCCTATAATATGGTCCCCTGTTATTCATTATATTGTGGTAAATTATAATGTGCAAGCGATGCATTCTTCAAGAATTGCTTAATAATGCTTCTTTGTGTCATAAAATAGAGTAAACCCAGACATGGTATGCTGTGTAAAATCCATAATGCCTATCCTAGATTTAACGATTTACAAAATAGGGGTGGTGATGAACAGAGTGTCTGAGTTAAACAGACCACTCTTACCCAGACCAAAGATCAGGGCTTGATCCATCACCGTTATTTATCTCACTGCCCCATCCCAGCTCAGAACCTGGCTATATGCAAATCAGTCTGTCCCTGGCCCAGTGCATCATGGGAACAGGGCAGACTAAACTACCAAGCCAATTCTTCACCAGAAAGGAGACAAGCTACCGGGGACCGGTTTCTGGCATTTCAGCCTTCTTCGGCCCGGCTTGCTTGAATCCTGATGGAGCAGTGAGAAAGGGACTCATGTCTGAGTATACCCTGCCACACCTATAGTGGCCAAAAACGATTTACAAAATAGGGGTGGTGATGAACAGAGTGTCTGAGTTAAACAGACCACTCTTACCCAGTCCAAAGATCAGGGCTTGATCCATCACCGTTATTTATCTCACTGCCCCATCCCAGCTCAGAACCTGGCTATATGCAAATCAGTCTGTCCCTGGCCCAGTGCATCATGGGAACAGGTCAGACTAAACTACTAAGCCAATTCTTGTTTCCTTCCCAGTGTAAGAATTGGCTTTTGTAGTTTGGTTTGCCCTGTTCCCATCATGCACTGGGACAGGAACAGACTAATTTGCATACAGCCAGGTTCTGAAACTGGGATGGTGCAGTGAGCTAAAAAACGGTGTTGGATCTAGCCCTGATCTCTTGACTGGGTGAGAGCTTTCTGCTTACTTCAGAGACTCTGTCCCTCACCACCCCTTGTTGTAAATATTTTTGTCCACCCTAAGCGTGGAAGGGTATTCTCAGATGTGAGACCCTTGCTCATTGCACCATCAGGATTCAAGAAAACCGGGCCGAAGACGGCTGTAATGCCAGAAACCGGTCCCCGGGAGCTTGTTTCCTTCCCAGTGTAAGAATTGGCTTTTGTAGTTTGGTTTGCCCTGTTCCCATCATGCACTGGGACAGGAACAGACTAATTTGCATACAGCCAGGTTCTGAAACTGGGATGGTGCAGTGAGCTAAAAAATGGTATTGGATCTAGCCCTGATCTCTTGACTGGGTGAGAGCTTTCTGCTTACTTCAGAGACTCTGTCCCTCACCACCCCTTGTTGTAAATATTTTTGTCCACCCTAAGCGTGGAAGGGTATTCTCAGATGTGAGACCCTTGCTCATTGCACCATCAGGATTCAAGAAAACCGGGCCGAAGACGGCTGTAATGCCAGAAACCGGTCCCCGGGAGCTTGTTTCCTTCCCAGTGTAAGAATTGGCTTTTGTAGTTTGGTTTGCCCTGTTCCCATCATGCACTGGGACAGGAACAGACTAATTTGCATACAGCCAGGTTCTGAAACTGGGATGGTGCAGTGAGCTAAAAAACGGTGTTGGATCTAGCCCTGATCTCTTGACTGGGTGAGAGCTTTCTGCTTAATTCAGAGACTCTGTCCCTCACCACCCCTTGTTGTAAATATCCTAGATTTAAGTCCTTACCTTTTGTGCTCTTTTCAGTCTTTTTTAAAGATCTCACATTTGTATATTGAACCATCGGAAAGAAGTTTCCCTGTCTTTGGTTTTGGTCTGCTTCAACCTTGGATGTGCCTATCACTGTGTTTTTTCTCACTCCTCTGTCTTTTCCTATCGCAGATTTACAGGGCAGGGTATTTAGGATTCCGGGGGCAGAGCCCTCAAATTTGATCCCCGATGGAGATGTCAGAATAAGCCTGCGGGTCAGCGGTAAGTCCAGATCTCAGTTGTTATCCTGTTGCCTCAAATACACCAAATTTTAAATTTGTCTTAGGTTAAAAATGCCTCTTCTGGCCATTTGTAGGACCCCCTATTGGCCCGGTTAGGATGGTTAGGTGGGACAAGAATATTTTGGACTAATTTCTAATTACTTCTTAAAGTAGGCTCTCTCTGTCAGTGCCACAATTCACCAAAGAACTACCACTGCAGTATTTAAAAAGCTCTCCTGAAAAACATATGTGCCTTTACCTTTTTACACGTTGACAGGGTAATAGGATTTTGTGATCACTTTGTTAAAAAGGTTATACAAGTTGGAAAGTGACAAAACCAAAGGAAGACTCCATGTATTGTCACATTCTATAAAGCAGTCCTAAGAGGGCAGAAAAGCAACATAAATGTGCATCTTTAAAGAAAGCTTTTCAATTGTGTGTTGTAAATCTTCGGTGTTCCTGCAGGGACCAAGATTTGACTATTTTGTATGCGAAACACAAGTGCCTTGGGGCCGACAAAGAAACAGAAAGTTGTGATGCAGAAAAAGTGACTGTATTAGTACTTGGAGGGCAGAAATTAAATTAGCTGACAGGCTACACAACACCAGATACCTCTCCCACTGCCCAGGATTAAGGCTCCTTGTTGATGCTCTCTTGGGATGTCTTTCACTGATAGATAGAGGCTACAATAACGTCTAAAATCAGTGCCACTTTGTCATATATTCATTTCACACTCTGTATAGATGAAACCCCTGATTCCCAGACATAAGCATCCTCCCTAATCCAATATATATTAATAGTATTTGCAGCATTTCTCCTTGCTTGTTTTGGTGCCATTAGTATTTTGTTCCTATCTGTAAGGCTTGGTTACCGGTTTGTTCCATACTTCTTTACAAGAGCATCAGTTTCATAACCTGCCTTCTTTCTATCACCCGAGCTGCTCAATGCATTCCATTTCATAACATTTCTTACAGCAGTAACTTATTGTGCAGACTACCCCAAAAAGCTAATGACAGAACTCCTGATGCGCAATGTTTCTTCACAAGATTTAAGTTTACAAAATTCTCCCGCAGCCAACATTTTTTATTAAAAGTATTGAAATTCATTCAGTAGAAAGATCATGTTTGTGATTTCAAATGCTTTTCTTTTTCCAATGAATAACCAACGACTGGTGCATTCGTTGCAAATCTGTAGGTCATGACATTCAGTATTAGAAAGCAATTAACTGTGCGACAAACATTGCTTAATGTATAGGTTGGTGGTACAGCAAGATTAGTTACATGACTGTATAATTAATGTATAATAATTAAACAAATATATACATGGCTCTTAGCTGAGGAGTCACTGAAAAAGCATTTTTTACTTCCTGGTGTATGTATAACACAGACTACAATAACTCCTCTCTAGTTATGGTTAGGTCAGAATTTCCATTTAAAAGGCATTTTCTTAACATTCATACCATTCTACAAATCTGTCCAAAACTCCCCACGTTCCCCTCCGCCCCCTCCCCGCTCGCCCTTCCTCAACCCCCTCTCCCACCAAAAACAAGCATTTGCAATACAATAGGTCTCGCATTAGGAAAGTTTGAGCTATTGGTATTGTAAATGACAAATTTTCTATTTATGTGTTGGTTTTGAAAATAGCGAAATTGTCATTTACAATGCCAATACTTTTAACTTTCGTAAATGTGACACCTATAGCATTTGTAATGCAACATGTGTTGTATTTACGTGACTTAGATGTATTGATATTACAAATAACAATTGCTTTTCATTTTTTTAAATAAATAATACTAATATAAAAGTTTTTTTATAATGGCAATAGCTTAAACTTTTGTAAATAACTTTTGTGAAGATTATGTTCAGTGTATTTTATTGTGACGAAAATCAAGAACAGAAGTGAAATATTAACATCTTTTTGTGACATTTGTAATAAAGCTTGAAACATTGAGAGAACATATTTGAACCAGTTGTTGTTGAATGGTTGCACAGATTGATGCTGTGGTGGCGCTGAATGATGTGGTGGCGACAAGTGATGCTGTGGTGTTCAGTGATGCTGTGGTAGCGCATAAGTGATGTTGTGGTGCCTCTGAGTGATGCTGTGGTGGTGCTGAGTGATGCTGTGGTGATGCGATAGATAGATAGAGTGTAATTATGTGGCATGTAACTATGTAGCACTGAGTGGTATTTGGAGTGTATGTTCCATTGAGTGCAGTGTAATTATGTTGTGTGTGATTATGTGGCTGTGGGCGTGGGAGTAGGGACGACCGTGACACCAAGTAGAGGGGTTAAAGAAGGTTTTATTTTTATAGCTCTCGGGGGTTTAGACATCAACGTCTTTCTGTTTCGAAGGGTCAGTCTCTCTCTGGCAAACACGCTGGGGTCCGTGGTTGTGGTCTTCTCCTTCCTTAGTTGGGGGTTGATAGGACGTTCTTACAGCTGTCTCCGGCTCCGGTGCATGCAAGAAACCAACAGAGAGGAAAGCCGTTAGTTTCCAGTCCTCAATGGGGGTTGCACCAAGGGGTCCGGGGCAGGCGAGGGCAACCCAGTGAGATGTGACTTCTCTATGTACAGTGCTCGGTGAACAAGGGGGGGGGTTGGATGTGAGGAACTGGGAAGGAAAAAGGAGTATGGATGGGAAGGGATAACTACAAAGGTTAGGAACAAACAGGGACTAGTTTACATTATTTACACGCTATTGCTTCGCCTCCCCACCCAGGCTGCCCAACGCCGCCGTACCTGTGACAGCCACACTCCTCCCTCGGGAGTGTGGCACGGCGGTCCGCAGGGTCGTTGGCCTCCTGGCTTTCCTCCGTCCTCCGTCTCTCCGTCCCCTCCGAGATGTTCCTCCGGGCTGACTCTCTCCTCGTTCTCTCCGGTTTTGCCTCTGTCCTCCGTTCCGCTTGCTTCCGCCTGTCTCTCCTCCTCCGGGGTGCTCGCACATCCGGCGTACATCACTTCCTTGCTTTTGACCAATCCGGTCACTCTGACGTCCTTCCGGGGCGTGTCCTCCTCTTCTGTGGAAAACGCCCAGTTAAAGGAGCCGCTGTTGTTGTCCTCGTCGTCTGGCTCGCACCGACCTTCCTTCCACCGTTCGGACTGCAAAGAAGGAGTCGGGGATGATCAGCAGGGTAAGGGTTCCACCAGTCACGCGAGGCAGGTATCCCTACCTCGTTACACTCCTCCCCCCCCTGGGTTCACCCGCTTGGGGAGAACGGGCATCCTAGAAAGGAAGTCTGCGTTCCCGTTGTCCTTTCCCTTTCTGTGTATCACTTTGAAGGAAAAAGGTTGCAGGAAGAGAAACCAACGTAGGATTCTCGCATTCTGGGATCGGTTTCTCTGCATCCATTGCAGTGGGGCATGATCCGAAAAGAGAAAGAAGGCCTTACCCCCAAGTAGTAGCGCAATTTGTCTACTGCCCAGCGGATTGCCAGGCACTCTTTTTCCACCGTGGGATACTTACGTTCCCTCGGGTGGAGTTTCCTGCTCACGTAGAGTATAGGATGTTCGGCCCCATCGTCTCCTTCCTGGGATAATGCCGCACCAATGCCAGTGTCAGAGGCATCAGTAGCCAGGGAAAAAGGTTTCTCAAAGTTTGGAGGGATGAGGACCGGACTCGTAGTGATTGCCGTCTTTGAGCCTGAAAGGCGGTATGGGCCTTTTCTGAGGGAGGCATCGGAAGGGTGTTTTTGATATTTTTCTGGATTAGGTCGGTAAGGGGACTGGAAAGATCAGCAAAATTCTTAACGAAGCGCCTGTAATAACCAATGAGGCCTAGAAAAGCCCTCAGTTCCCTTTTAGTCGATGGAAATGGAGTCTGCGTGATGGCTCTGATTTTCTCCTCTTGCGGGGCTATCACACCCTCCCCTAGCATGAACCCCAGGTACTTTACTTTTGGGAAAGCAGCTCTTGATTTCTTCGCTTTCACATGCAACCCTGCTTCCTGTAAAGCGGTTAAGACATTGGCCAAGTGTCCCATGTGTTCCTCCCATGTGGTACTGAAGATGACTATATCGTCCAAATACACCAAACTGTATTGGGTATGGGGAGCTAACACAGTGTTCATTAGTCTTTGGAAAGTAGCCGGGGCTCTGTGGAGGGCAAAAGGAAGTACATTAAACTCAAAGAGCCCATCGTCTGTTGCGAAGGCGGTTTTGTGTCGGTCCCCCTCCCTCAGGGGGACTTGCCAATAACCCTTGGTTAGGTCGAGGGTAGTAATGTAACGAGCCTCCCCAATCCGTTCTATCAATTCATCCACCCGGGGTATGGGGAAAGCGTCAAAGGATGAAATAGCGTTCAGGGCACGGAAGTCCATACAAAAACGTGTAGACACGTCGGGCTTCGGAACCATGACTATGGGTGATGCCCAGTCACTCTTGGAAGGTCTTATCACCCCTAGCCTGAGCATGTCCTGTATCTCCTTCCTCACATCGGCCCTTTTTGCTGCTGGAATGCGATAGGCCCTCTGTTTCACCACCTGTCCTTCCTTTGTTTTAATCTGGTGCTCCGCCAAATGGGTACACCCCGGGGTGTCCGAAAATATCGTGGAGAAAGGGTGTAGTGTTTTTATCAACTCCTTTCTTTCGGTGTCATTCAGCTCGGTATTCACTGGAAGGTCCTCCAGGGTGGAGGCGGTGCGGCGGGATGGTAACACTAAATTGGCTGAGCGTGGGGGCTGTCCTATCCACCGTTTGAGGAGATTAATGTGGAAGGTTTGCCTTCGGGTAGGAGAAATTTGTAACCGGTATGTTGTTCTCCCAAATGAGTCTATAACCTTGTAGGGCCCCTTCCACTCACTCTTGAACTTTTGGGAAGAAGATGGTAGGAGCACCAGGGCCCAATCCCCATTTTCAAGAGTCCTCCACTTCTTGCCCTTATCGTAGTATTGTTTTTGGATACGTTGAGTTTTTTCCAAGTTCGAGTATGCCAAGTCTCTTAGCTTTCCCAGTCTAGATCGTAACTGTTGGGTATTCTAGTAGGTTTCTTTGTTCCGCTGCCTCCTCCCTCTCCCAGGCTTCCCTTGTGATCTCAAGAAGCGATCTTGGTTGCCGGCCGTATAGGAGCTCAAACGGTGAAAACCCTAAACTGCTCTGTACTTGGGCTCTTACTACATATAGGGCCAGGGGTAACATGCTGTCCCAATCCTTGTTTTCAGCGCTCAACAATTTTTTTAGGGTTGTTTTTAATGTCCGGTTGTACCTCTCTACGAGGTCGTCCATTTGGGGATGGTATGCGGACGTTCGGATGTGGCGGAGGTCCAGCAACTTACATACCTCTACCATCATCCGAGAAACAAAGAGAGTTCCCTGATCCGTTAGGATCTCCCGTGGAAACCACACCCGTGAAAACATCTCCACCAGTTTTTCCGCTACATTCTTCGTAGTCGGGGCGCTGAGGGCGAAGGCCTCCGGGAACCTTGTGTTGTAATCAACCACCACTAGGGCGTATGTATGTCCTCTTGAGGTACGTGGTAGGGGACCGATGAGATCCATCCCCACCCTATCCCATGGGTTGCCTATGATTGGTAGAGGTTGTAGGTGAACTGCAGGGGGTCGTGTCAGGTTCTTTTTTTGGCACACTTCGCATTGTCGACAATAAGTCTCTGCCTCCTTGTAAATACCAGGCCAGAAAAATAGCCGCAATATGTTTTGAGTCGTTTTCTCGGTACCACTGTGTCCAGCAGTGAGGTGGGTGTGGGCGTAGAAAAGTATCTGCTCCCTGAAATCTTTCGGTACCACTAGTTGGGTTGGATCCCCTGCTTTCCCTTCCCTATACAGTAATTCGTTTACGATACTGAATCTGGGGTACCCCATGGCAGGTGAGGTTTGCGCGAGGTGAGCCGCTTCCCAAGCATTCATGAGGGACGGGTCATTGGATTGAGCGAATTTAAAACCCCTATCTAACACCCAGGGTTCGACGGACAGGTATGCCCCTGCAGGGAGGTCTTTTAGTTCTCTTTTAAACAGGGACAGAAAATCAGGGTTATCCACTCCTATTATCAGCTCCTCTGGTAAGGACTCCACCACCCCCACTTTCACCAAACACGGCTCTCTACCTATTGGGTGCAAGGTTATGCAGGCTAGGGGGTAGGGTTTAACGTCACCGTGAACGCATATGATGTGAACGGTGCCATCATGGCCTATCTGGGAGGGGCGCAACAGTCTTTCCTGTATGACAGATTGCCTACCTCCAGAATCTAAGAGGGCTTTTACAGGTTTACAATTTACCCGTACCCTTACATAGAATGAAGGGCCCATTTCTGCGGTGTACATCACGGCTTTGGTGATGTAGCCAACCTCCATGGGTTCCTCGGTGGGTCTTCGGTGGGGGCACATTCTGGCTATGTGTCCCCACTCTCCGCACTCAAAGCATTGGGGCCCCTTCATGATGGGGGGTCCTTCCGGTCGATAGGGTCGGGGTTTGTGAGGTTCGGGGACAGGTTTCTTTTTATCAACTTTGGTAGAAGTCGGGTTGGGCTTGCCACTCTTGTCTGTATCCCAAGGGAAAGTCCTGGGAGCTGCACTGTCAATGGCTTGTGCTGCCGTTAGTCCGGGATATTGCCTCAACCATCTCTGAGTACCATATGGTAAGACCTCTATGAACTGTTCCAAGATGATGCTGGACATGATGTCCTCTTTGCTACGTATGTCAGGTCTTAGCCATTTTTCGGCGGCCATCTTGACTCTCAGGTACATGGTCTTGGGGTTCTCACCCGTGATACCCTTCTCCTTTCGGAAACGGAGTCTATATGCCTCCGCATCCATTCCCAGGCGGTCCAGAATCACAGCTTTGATGTCTGAATAGGAGGACGTGCAAGAATGGTTGGCCACCTGATAGGCAGCCTGGGCTTCTCCAGTCAATAGGGGAGCTCGGAAGAAGGGCCATTTGTCCTCGCACCATCCACAAGCCCTAGCCGCCCGTTCAAAGTTCAACAGAAATGCATCGGGATCTTCCTCTACCACATATTTCTGCAGGGCCACTCCCGAGGGGTGTGGACTGGCTAGTCTTGGGGTTGTTGCACCTGGGGCCTGCACGACTTTGTGGAGATTGTCCATCTGCTGAGTCATGTAGGTTCGAAATAGTTCTCTGTCGGCATCCGCAGTGTTGATCTGCTGGCTGATCGCCCATTCTAACTTTTGTTGCCCTTCTATGAGTGTCTGGATCACTTGTTCCATGGCCATGGTCGTTTCCGAAGGGGTAGATCCCACTTCTGACACCAGTGTGGGCGTGGGAGTAGGGACGACCGTGACACCAAGTAGAGGGGTTAAAGAAGGTTTTATTTTTATAGCTCTAGGGGGTTTAGACATCAACGTCTTTCTGTTTCGAAGGGTCAGTCTCTCTCTGGCAAACACGCTGGGGTCCGTGGTTGTGGTCTTCTCCTTCCTTAGTTGGGGGTTGATAGGACGTTCTTACAGCTGTCTCCGGCTCCGGTGCATGCAAGAGACCAACAGAGAGGAAAGCCGTTAGTTTCCAGTCCTCAATGGGGGTTGCACCAAGGGGTCCGGGGTAGGTGAGGGCAACCCAGTGAGACATGACTTCTCTATGTACAGTGCTCGGTGAACATGGGGGGGTTTGGATGTGAGGAACTGGGAAGGAAAAAGGAGTATGGATGGGAAGGGATAACTACAAAGGTTAGGAACAAACAGGGACTAGTCTACACTATTTACACGCTATCGCTTCGCCTCCCCACCTAGGCTGCCCAACGCCGCCGTACCTGTGACAGCCACACTCCTCCCTCGGGAGTGTGGCACGGCGGTCCGCAGGGTCGTTGGCCTCCTGGCTTTCCTCCGTCCTCCGTCTCTCCGTCCCCTCCGGGATGTTCCTCCGGGCTGACTCTCTCCTCGTTCTCTCCGGTTTCGCCTCTGTCCTCCGTTCCGCTTGCTTCCGCCTGTCTCTCCTCCTCCGGGGTGCTCGCACACCCAGCGTACATCACTTCCTTGCTTTTGACCAATCCAGTCACTCTGACGTCCTTCGGGGGCGTGTCCGCCTCTTCTATGGAAAACGCCCAGTTAAAGGAGCCGCTGTTGTTGTCCTCGTCGTCTGGCTCGCACCGACCTTCCTTCCACCGTTCGGACTGCAAAGAAGGAGTCGGGGATGATCAGCAGGGTAAGGGTTCCACCAGTCACGCGAGGCAGGTATCCCTACCTCGTTACAGTGGCACTGAGTGGTATTTGGAGTGTATGTTGCATTGAGTGCAGTGTAATTATGTGGCACTGAGTGGTATTTGGTGAGTATGTTGCGTTGAGCACATTGTAATTATGTAGCATATAATTTTATGGCACTGAGTGGTATTGTGTGGAGTGTATGTTGTATTCAGTAGGGTGTAATTGTGTGGCGTGTAATTATATGGTACTGATTGGTATTGTTTGGAGTGTGTGTTGCATTGAGTGCATTGTAATTATGTAGCATATAATTACGTGGCACTGAGTGGTATGGTGTGGAGTGTGTGTTACATTTAGTAGAGGTAATTATGTGGTGTGTAATTATGTGGCACTGAGTGGTTTTTGGAGTGTATGTTGCATTGAGTGCAGTGTAATTATGTAGCGTGTAATTATGTGGCACTGAGGGGTATTTGGAGTGTATGTTGCATTGAGGGCAGTGTAATTATGTGGCGTGTAACTATGTGGCACTGAGTGGTATTTGGAGTGTATGTTGCATTGAGTGCAGTGTAATTATGTGGCGTGTAATTATGTGGCACTGAGTGGTATTTGGAGTGTATGTTGCATTGAATGCAGTGTAATTATGTGGCGTGTAATTATGTGGCACTGAGTGGTATTTAGAGTGTATGTTGCATTGAGTGCAGTGTAATTATGTGGCGTGTAATTATGTGGCACTGAGTGGTATTTAGAGTGTTTGTTGCATTGAGTGCAGTGTAATTATGTGGTGTGTAATTATGTGGCACTGAGTGGTATTTGGAGTGTATGTTGCATTGAGTGCAGTGTAATTATGTGGCATGTAATTATGTGGCACTGAGTGGTATTTGGAGTGTAGGTTGCATTGAGTGCAGTGTAATTATGTGGCATGTAATTATGTGGCACTGAGTGGTATTTGGAGTGTATGGTGCATTGAGCGCAGTGTAATTATGTGGCGTGTAATTATGTGCCACTGAGTGGTATTTGGAGTGTATGTTGCATTGAGTGTAGTGTAAGTATGAGGCGAGTAATTATGTGGCACTGAGTGGTATTTGGAGTGTAGGTTACGTTGAGCGCAGTGTAAATATGTAGCATAACCGGCATGGAGCTCAGCCATGGTGACAGCAGAGTCGCTAAGTTGTTCAGTGGTATTGGTGTTAATTGCTACATCGTCCACATCTGACAGAGATTATGGTCTTCTGATCACCTTGGCACATTCGAATGGGAGCTTCCACTGCTTGGGATCCCCTTTCCCCATGATGGCAAGCATGTGCAGGAGTATATGTGCTCAAAGAGAAGTGTATGGTACAAAGGACTCATTCTAGGAGAGAGTAGGGGAAGGCCAGAATGGAGGGCAGCTGACACGTGCGGTCTTAAGTCACAGTCGGTGACAGCCGCTGGGCTCGGAGCATTATCAGACTAATAAGGCCTGGTCCAAATGCAGGGGGTGTATGGGTGTGACAGAGGCCGTAGTCCGGGATAAGAAATGCGCTTTAAGGTATTAGTCGCCTCTTAGGATATGAAGGGGGCCTACGCCATCTGAGCAAAGCCCAAATTGGTAAGCTGGAGTGGGCCCCGGACAGACAGACAAGGGGGCAGTATGGGCCTCCAGTACGGCGGTCGCACCAGTTATCGGTCCCCGGGCAGGTGCCAGTCGAGCAATCACCCTCCACAGGCCAGCGGGATCGAGGCAGTACTAGTTGATCCTGGGCAAGCATATAAGTACAATCAAAGGATGCGCCCCAGGGGATGTGAGGGAAAGAGGCTCAGCCATCATGGAAGCCCCGTGGCCCGATCCTCGGCCACCGAACTATCAAGGCCGAGGAGGCCCCGCAGCACAGTGACGCCCTGAGAGCCGTTCGTAAAAACCGCATCACTCACCTCTTACCTGGTGTCTGAGCAAGTCTGTGTAGAGGGTCGCATCACCACCCCTAGCATCGCTGAGATGAGCTGTCCGTCTGTACAACCATTAGTAAGCTGCACTTTCAGGCCAATGCACAATACCAGATGTTAAAGGCAGGCGGGGGCCAAGCTAGGCTTGTTAGCCTCGGACCTAAGGTTCGCCCACGGTCCCTGTTGCCACGAACTGTTAGCCACCTGCTACCAGTGCTCCACTCCCGATTGACGCACTGCAGTGAAAATATCATCAATCAGTTCCACTTGCCGTGAGGATGCATCATTTGACTAGTTCAATTCAAGCAGATTGCATTATGGCCTGGGATATGCCACAAGCAGCTCACAGCCCCGTCTCAGGCTCGGGAGGCATGGAACGGCAAAATAGAAAGCAGGCGCAGCTCCACATCCGGGCGGGGAGAAGACCTGGGAGAGCGAGGGCTGGCCACGCATTCGCGGTAAATGTTACATTTCGCATGTGGCTCGCGCGTGTTAATGGTGTATGCAGCGCCTGTCCCCTTCCGGGGCTCCCATGATGAAGAGGGAGCCCCGGCACTAATGAGGAAGTGAAGTGCGGGAGCTGAAGTCCCGGTAGAGCAGCAGATAGCAGTGCGGGCTCCTTTGCCTAAGGAGGAAGCCACGCATCGTGCTGCCAGAAATTTGGAGGAGCTGGAGTGCTCCAGTACCACGCCACAGCCAGCCACCACACCGAGTGAGTTTGCACATTTGCTCTTGGAGCGGAGGGAGGGGGGGCTTGGTCGGGCCGTAGAGCCGATGGCGGAGGGGGAGGGAAAGTGAAAGTAACTGCAGGAGGCTTGAAAGGGAGACAGGAGATGGGCACAGCGCGTAACTGTATGTGGTGAATGCGCGCGTTTACATATCCAGTCCGACCTGCAGCCTGCACGTGCCCATCTCCTGTCTCCCTTGCAAGCCCATGAAAGCATAGTCGACGACTATAGGTCACGCTGGCGACAGCGCTTCGCGCTGTATCGCCAGGTGCGAGACCTAAAAAGGGCCTCCACTTTGGGTTCGTCATGCCAAGTCTCATGCAGATTCCTCAAGCTTGGGCCTAAAAATAGGGATGTTCCAAAAAGTGACATTGCACATTTTAACTCTCACAAGATTCTTTGCTCCTTGATGCAAATGCAGATGAACTGAATTACATTAAACGTGGCATGTCATCATCAGCCAAACTGTATTCGGATGACAGAGACATCTATGAAAGCACGAAATATTTAAAAGAATTGTATTTACCTACATTAAAAAAACTAGTGTACAGATTCATCAATTAGAATGACTAGGCAAATATAAAATAAAATAATCTAACCTTTGCTCAAATATTCTTGTGAAGGATGAATAAAAAGCTTATTAGTGTCTCATCCAGCCCCTGTTCAAGTAAAATCACCTATAGATCAATTAACACAGTCTAACGCCGTTGACTGGTCCATATATGCCAGGTATAGTGGGCAGTGCTGGGCAGTGATTTATTTGCCACCAATGGCCAAATTAAGGTTGAGGCACTGCTCCACCGTACCCAGCCGCTCCCTAAATCTATATTGGCAAAAATGCAGGATGCTGTTATTGTTGGCCGAATCACACATTCTATTATAAATGACTCTGCCGGTAATTTTAACCAAGATGTCAATAAGGGAAATGGGCCGATAACATCTAGGATTAGAGTGATTGCCCTCTTTAAAGACGGCAACAGTGATCAAAGGTGACCAGGATCATGCCATTTGTATATAATCTAGGCTATTAAAGATGTTGTACATCAATGACGCCCATAAGTCTAGGTTGAATTTTAGGAGGTTGATAGGCCCCTTGTCAGGACTTGGAACTTTACCCGTTGGGTCCTGCTGTAATGCTAGTGTCACTTCATATAGCAAGAAAACTAATCTTACTCCATTATTGAAACTTTCATAGATTCACATGCCTGAAATATTCCCCGTCGTTGAGACGGGAATCTCCGGTACATAAAAAAGCAATGCATAGCAGTCTAGCAAACTGAAAAGAGGCCTATGCCCATTTTCTTTTTGCAACCCATAGCTTTCGTTATGTAAAAAAGGCCCAAACTTTTCCCTGAAACAATCAGCTGTCCTCACCCTCTAGAACACTCCTGAGAGAACCTCTCGCCCCTCAGATTTTCTACTGCACGTTGTGATAGGGAGTCTCCTTTGAGCTCTGCTCAAAATCTTCAATTTATACTCAGTGACTGGAATTTGGGAGTTCCCCTTTTTCTAGATTGAGTTTTTGGCAACTTCTCTATTTCTTCTACCATGGCTGACAAGGAGAAGAAAAGCTTATTTAGAGCTTGTGCCACCTGCTCTAAGAAAAGGCTTTATACAGATGATCCTCATGAAGACTGTATATATTGCCTTTACCCAGATCATCAGGCGAAGGAGTGTAAGATTTGTCACACTTTCTCCAATAGGATCTTGAGAGATCGTGAAGGCAGGCTTCTACTCTGGTTCCAGAAGGTAAAGGCCAGAAAAGAGATCCTCTCAAGTGACAGTGAGGAGGAGTCAATATCATCCAGGAGATCTCAAAAGAGGAACAGTTCTTCACAGGCTCATATCTCAGGTGAGAGGCCTGTAAAAACCCCTAAAAGACCGCACCAGGGTCTTCGGGTCGCAGTCCCTCAAAATCTCCTTCAGGAAAGTCTAAGGAGAAGAAGGGTCATGCTTCAGAGGAGAAACAGGCTAAGAAGACTTCATCAGAGCTGTCGAAATCTCCTCCAAAGGTAAAAATTACCTTAAAAAATCTTTTTCTACACCTTCTGAGGTGAAAAAAATGTGCGTTGTTGACGAGGAGAACATCATCGTCGACGAAAACACCATAGTCGTCAACGAAAACTGAGGTGAAGGCTGTATTGCTGTCGACGACGACGACGAGCCCTTCGTCGACTAAGACAGTGGTGACCATGTCGTCGACGGGATCATCGACAACGACATCGACCATGGGACCATCGACGACGGTGACGACAACGTCTACGATAGCGTCAACAGTTATGATTTCGTCGACGGTGGCGACGACGATCTCGGGCTCGTCGACGACGGAAAAAACAATGGAGAAACGTTTTTTGGCCTGGAAAAGAACAATAACGCCAGAAGTTACGTCGCCAAGTCAGGTATCACCATTGGTTCCTTCTCACCTTCTGGAGGAGGAAGATTCGGAGGAAGAGGATGATGGTGGTCCTTTCGGATATTCTAGCAGCCCATCTCAACTAAAGGTTAAGTACCAGGAAGAAGACTCACAAGATGAATATGAGGTTTTTCAAAGTCATCCCCAACATCACCACCACCAGGAACAATGAGAAGAGATGACAAGTGTGCCCTCTTCATTGTTGAGAGATCTTCAATCTATGCTGGAAGATTATAGAAGAAGATATCCTACACCTCAAACGACTAAGGAAATCCCTGACGTTACACCTCTGCCACGCTCTGTACCGAGTACGCCGGTGCGCAGACGAGAGATCTTGCCGGAGTCTTTTCCTAAGTATCCGCCATCCAGACCCCAGCGTGATCCTGACACTACTGATAAGGAGCATGTGGATGCGGAGATTACGGATCCTAGCAAGGAGTGGGACGATTACCTCATTCCTTCACCTGCGTCCCCTTCACCGAAACCCGTGGATTCCCCACCAGAGGACATTGGGGGGTTTCATAACCTGATGGAAAGGGCCACTAAAAGATTCTCACTTTCCATGTCGGAGGATAAGGCTGAATGCTTTCTTTATGACTTTAAAGAAACCTATCGCAAATCGGTTCGATCTTTGCCGATTGTGAGTCATATTTGGGAGGAAGGCCTAAAGGTGATGGAATCACCAGCTACAGGGACCCCAGTACTCTCAAGATTAGACAAAAAGTATAAAGTGCTGGCAGATGCCCCAGCCTGCCTTTTACGTCCCCCCAAACCAGATTCGGTGATTACACAGGCAGCGCAGCAGAAATCAAGAAACCCGTCAGCTCTGATAACAGCACCCCCAGACAGAGAAGGAAGAAGACTGGACAACGCAGGGAAGAGATTTTCCTCGATAACAGGCAAATGTGGTGCGACCTGTCACCTTATATTGACCACCTGCCGGATGCAGAGAAGGAAGAAGCCAGAAAGATTCTTTTGGAGGGGGAGAGGACTTCAGCGGAAATCATAGACTGCGCTATGGATATAGCGACTACAGCTTTCAGGTCTCTAGGAGGAGCGGCGGTGCTGCACAGACAAGGGTGGTTAAGGGCTACGGCATTCAGATCGGAGGTCCAAAATAAAATCTTGGATCTTCCGTTCAACGGCGAAGACTTATTCGGCAAGCATGTGGATGACGCGCTGCAGAGTATCAAGAAAGACACTGATACTGCCAAAGCTTTGGGAACTCTGCAATACAGAAAGGTTCCTTTTTGCGGCTCTAAGGGTAGGGGCCAAACATCATACAGAGGAGGATATCAGCAAGGGAGATATTCTTCTTATATCTCCACTTCTCAACACTACCGTCAGCAGTACACACAGTGACAATCGGGAGGTTATTCCAAATATGCTCCAAGAGGTAGAGGAGGTCGTCAGGTTAAGGACGCCCTACGACAATGACAACCTGCGAATGCTGATCACACCAGATACACTGAGATCGTATGTTCCCCTGGGTGGAAACATTTCCTGTTTTCTTTACAATTGGCAAATAATAACCACGGACCGTTGGGTCCTCAACGTTATTTGATGCAGCCACACTCTAGAATTTCTTCAGACACCCCCTCGGACGCCACCGATGCATCACAAGGTCAATCATTTGCATCAACTCTGGAAGGAGATTCGGACAATGCTCCGAAAGGGAGCAATAGAACCGCTACCAAATTCTCAAAAAGAAGGATTTTACTCCCGATTTTTTCTTGTCAGGAAAAACATCCTACAATGGTGTCCTATTCTGGAGCTCAGATCCCTGAATACCTATCTCAAAAAACAGTAATTCCGGAAGGTGTCCTTGCCCCCCGTCAAGCCGGTTTTCGCCCCGCACACTCCACGGAGTCTGTTGTCATGTCGGTCCTTGACACCCTCAGGGAGGGTATGGACACCAATCAGCACCAGGCGCTTGTGCTCCTCGATCTCTCAGCCGCTTTCGATACGGTGGACCACAACACCTTACTTTCCCGTATCGCGGCGGCGGGGATCGGGGGCAGTGCTCTGGTCTGGTTGTCCTCCTTCTTGAGTGACCGCACCCAGGCTGTTCGCCTGGGTGACTACACAGCGGACACCCGAAGAGTTCAGTGCGGGGTTCCCCACGGTTCCTCTCTCTCTCCCCTCCTATTTAATCTGTATATCGCCCCTCTTATTTTCTCTCTTCAACAGATGGAGGTCACCGTATTTAATTATGCGGATGACCTCCAGCTGGTCTTCAATCTCTCTTCTCCCTCTGCTACACTTAACTTTCAAACTGTTATGCTTCATATCAGGGACTGGATGAACCACAACCACCTTAAACTCAACCCTGATAAAACAGAACTGGTGTTGACGGGTGGTTCATCCAGCCCCTGGTCCCCTCTCTTCTGGCCCCTCTCTCTTGGTCCCTCTCCTGTTCCCTCTCCCTCAGTCAAAACCTTAGGCATAAAACTCAACTCTCAACTCACCCTTCACTCCCAGGTTAGCTCTGTGGTGTCTTCTTCCTTTCTCTCACTGCGTACTATTCGCAGGGTGTCCCGATTCTTCACTTTCTCAGCACTTAAACTCATCATTTTGGCCATGGTGGTGTCCCGCCTGGACTACGGGAACGCCCTGTATGCCGGCATTCCTGCATACAGCCTGCGCCGCCTTCAACAAATACAGAACCAGGCGGCCCGCCTGGCCTTTAACCTCCCTAAATTCCACCACTCTACCCCTCTTTTGAAATCTCTGCACTGGCTCCCCGTGCGAGCTAGAATTCAATTCAAGCTCAGATGCATTACTTTCCTGGCCCGCTCCAGTTCGGCGCCAGCTTTCATCTCCTCTGAGATCGTCCCTTATGTCCCCACTAGGGCTCTGCGATCCTCCACCCATTCCCTCCTGACCATCCCACGCTTCCGGAGAAAGAAGTGGGGTGGATCTAAATTTGCTGTTCTCGCCCCTACCCTCTGGAACTCCCTTCCCCTTGAACTTCGTTCCATCCCCCTCTATTCACAATTCCGCAAAAGCCTCAAAACCCATCTCTTTACCAAATCCTTTGACTAACTGCCCGCTTTGACCTCCCTACCTCTAACCTCAGTCCCCGTTAGCTACAGCGCCAAGAAGCCGCTGGTATACGTGCGCTTAACAAGAACTTTTAAATTCAAATTCAAATTCAAGGTTTCTCTACAGGACATGCTTCTACTTTTAAACCCAGGGGATCATATGACCTCCTTGGACTTGCAAGAGGCGTACTTTCACGTCCCAATCCATCCTGCACACAGGCAGTACCTTCATTTCATGGTGGCTGGGGAACATTACCAATTCAAGGTACTGCCTTTTGGCCTCAAATCAGCCCCAAGAGTGTTCACAAAATACCTGGTTCCAGTGGCGACTGTCTTAAGGAAACAAAAACATCAAGTGTTTCCTTACCTAGACGACTGGCTAGTCAAGGCACCAACAGAAGTGTCAACGGGTATGTGGATAGACTTGTTCACCAAGCTGGGATTGACTCTGCACGAGTAAAAATCATCCCTTCAACCAAAGAAACAGATAACTTTTCTTGGAGCAATCTTAGACATGGAGAAAAACAAAGCGTTCCCCTGCACAGAAAGACAACAAAAAATAGTGTCCCACTTCCAGAGATTTCTAAAAAGAAACTATCTTTCAGTACGCAGATACAAATCATTGCTGGGGACAATGTCATCTTGTATTCCCCTCGTGCCTCACTGCAGAGTAAGAATGCGACCATTACAAAAACAGCTCGACCTCCAATGGCGTCAAGCACAGGGATCCTTCGAGGATGTGGTGCGAGTGACACGAGTCATGCTTCAAGCAGCTGCGTGGTGGACGCAACAGCAAACGTCTCTCAATGACTCTCATTTCTCACTGCTCCAGCCCCATTGGTAGTAACTACAGATGCGTTCCTGGAAAGATGGGGGCGTTTCTGCAGGATCTGCAGGTCAGCCGTCGATGGAAGTTAGAAGAACAACAACTGCACATAAACTTTCTGGAACTAAGGGCAGTGCGCTTCGCGTTGTTGGCTTTCCTGCCACGAATCAGAGGTTCGTCTGTGCTGATAAGAACAGACAACACGACTGCGATGCACTACTTAAACAAGCAGGGAGGCACAAGATCTCTCTCCCTTTCTCAAGAAGCACAGAACATATGGAAATAGGCTCTACAACAAGGAATATCCATGTCGGCAGAACACCTATCAGGAAATCAGAACACCAAAGCAGATACTCTCAGCAGGCTCAAAACTTCTTGCCACGAGTGGGAGTGGGACCTGGGAGTCCTGGACAGCATTATTCGAGCATGGGCCAAGCCAACGGTGGAACTCTTTGCCACAAGGGACAGCAAGAAAAGCCGGTTCTTCGCAAGCTGGTTCCCCAGGGGGGATCCTGGGGGAATGCGTTTTCGATGGCATGGTTCGACGTCTTTGCCTACGCTTTTCCCCCGATTTCCCTCCTGCCAAGGGTCCTCAGGAAAATAAGGAAGGAACCGAGCAGGCTGATCCTGATAGCCCCTTGGGGGCCGAGACAGCACTGGTTCGCGGAGCTTCTGCTGCTGTCAGGAGCACAACCTATTAGCCTCCAGCCGATACCATAGCTCCTGACAAGGTCCCAGGGACAAGTGCTCCATCCGGAACCGAAATCCTTGCACTTGAAAGCCTTCCTCCTGAGCACTATGAGTTCCAACATCTGAATATTTCGCAGGAGTGCAGAAACATCCTATCGAAGGCTAGGACAGAGAGCACAAACAAAACGTACAGGATGAAGTGGAAGAGGTTTTTTCTCTGGTGTCAACGGAATGGTGCCCATCCTCTGACGGCGGCAGAGGATGGGCACCATTATCCCATACATCTTGCTGTTAGCAAAGTCTGGATTAGCTCACGCTTCTTTAAAAGTGCATTTAGCTGCAATATACGGATACAGGAGATCTGCATCAGGCCCTTCCTTATGTTCAGCCAGGATCATCAAGCAGTTTATGAAGGGATTATTCAGGGTTTTCCCTCCATTAAACCCTCTGACACCGCTCTGGAATCTCAACATAGTATTGTCTCAATTATTGAAACAACCTTTCGAACCCATACACAGAGCGGATCTTAAATTCTTATCTTGGACAGTAGCGCTTCTCCTCGCCCTAACTTCAGCTAGTAGGGTAGGAGAACTACAAGCTCTCACAATTCGAGACACTTTTTTGCAGTTCAAAGAGGGCAGAATGATTCTGAGGACTAATCCAAGATTTATTCCTAAGGTGCCTACTGATTTCCATTTGAATGAGCCATTGGTGTTGAAACGATTCTTTCCTCACCCAACATCAGCGGCAGAAAGAGTTTTACATTCATTAGACGTTCAGAGATGTCTCAAGTTCTATCTTAAAGAAACCAAAGGTTTTCGAAAATCTTTACAGTTATTTGTCGCCTTCAGTGCACCCAGGAAGGGTTTTCCTTTATCAAAACGTGGAATTGCCAGATGGATTTCCAGTGCAATTGTTTACTGTCATCCAGCTGCTGGGAAGCCTCTGAACTCCCACGTTTGTGCCCATTCGACGAGAGCAGTGTCCACAGCTGCTGGGAAGCCTCTGAACTCCCAAGTTTGTGCCCATTCGACGAGAGCAGTGTCCACGGCGTTATTTGCAGGAATGCCTATTCAGGATATCTGCAGAGCAGCGACCTGGGCATCTACGCACTCATTTACCAAGCACTACTGCTTGGAAGCAGCTGCAGAGACGGAAGCGGCGGTGGGAGAAGCGGTGCTGAGAAACATCATCCAGTGATGGTGAGCCTTTTTTTACATCCCTCCATCCTATTTTGTCTTGCTTACAAAGTCACATTTATGATACTGTACTAAGCTTTATAATACACAAGTTGTGTTGCACGAGTTTGGAACATAAGGAGCAAATGCGCTTTGTGATTTTACTGCTCACTATTCTAATTCAGGCATGTGAATCTATGAAAGTCCCAGTACTGGAGTAAGAAAACAAGTTACTTACCTGCAACTGTGGTTCTCCAGTATTGGAAGCTATCATAGATTCACATGCACCCACCCTCCTCCCCTGAGAGGCTCACCTTGGATTTGGCACGACAAGTGTTTAGTATGCGCAAGTGCGTGAAAATCTGAGGGGCAAGAGGTTCTCTCAGGAGTATTCTAGAGGGTGAGGACAGCTGATTGGTTCAGGGAAAAGTTTCGGCCTTTTTTACATAACGAAGACTATGGGTTGCAAAAGGAAAATGGGCCTAGGCCTCTTTTCAGTTTCCTATACTGCTATGCATTGTTTTTTTATGTACCGGAGACTCCCGACTCGACGACGGGGAATAATTCAGGCATGTGAATCTATGAAAGCTTCCAATACTGGAGAACTACAGTTAAAGGTGTGTAACTTGTTTTCTTCCTTCAGGGGTGTTGATAGTTAAGGGCTCATAAGCCCTAAGACGCAGGGCAGCTCAGCAAGTCATGTTGCAGCACCGCCCTGCGTCAAAAGAAAGGGCAGGAATGCACCTTATCTATGAGATAGGCACATTCCTGTTCTCTTACACTGCGCTGGCGCACAATTGGCTGCCTTGCACCAAATGCAGGCACCCTTGCACCATGGTGCATGGGCGTCTGCGTTGTATGAATGAATTGTATGAATGATTGTTTTTGAAGGGATACCTTCCTGCACAAAAACAATCAATGGAGGCGGTTTCCTTCTACTATGTGAGGAAAACACGAGGAGAAATAAAGATGTTTGACACATTCACAGGTTTTCCAGTCCTTGTAAATCTTGGTATGTGTCATGTGGGAACACCCACTGCAACTCCCATAGAATGCCTCTTTGACGCAGAGTAAGGCAATGGCGCAATTTATGCCGCTTTGCCTTATTCATATCTAAGAGACCATGGATAGCCACACAAAGGTGCTTTGCATGGTGTCATAGATTTGAGTCTTCACTCTGCGCCACCAGTGCCTCCAAAAAAGTGCTGCACCGGATGCGCAATGGGCTTGTAAATAAGCCCCTATATTTTCCAAGGGTGTACAGTAGATGCCTGAAAAATAGGCCACCCTCTCTTTCCCTGGAATGTTACAGCTGATGGGTGTATCACCAGCCCTTTTTTTTTACAGCAAGTGTATACAGTCGGCGAGATCTTGAAACTGGCAGGGGATCCCTAGTGGAAACTGTTAGGGCTCTCGGTAGATGTCTATTAACTAAAAAGCATGAGAAATCAAACCAGTGAGAAGTGTCAGTAGAACTCCTAATAGGCTTTAGTATGGGCAGCTAAAATATTGCCACATAACCCTATAGGATTCTATTATATGCTCACTCCTTCCCTCACAGATAAGACAACCTAAAAAGGAGTCAAGATTTTTTTCAATGAAAGAGGAAAGAAACTGGGATGAATTCTGAATGCTCCATTAAACCTGAGTGGGTTGGATGAGGATGGGAACAGGGTTAAGACTTCCGCGGGCAGGTGACCCTTGATTCTAAAATCTCAACCCCCACCAAATACAAAGGGCATAATTTCAAGTTTTGCAGTCTATATGATTGAAAATCTTTCGGCGGCGGTCGTGGATCACTGCACCAGTGGTTCAACCACCGTATTTCAACGACGGCAGTCGGACCACATGAGGACCACCACAACCACCAGGGATCCACAATCCATGGCGCTATTGCGGCCGTCTGAGGCCACAATATGCTTGGTGGTGCCTTTGAAGCACCACTAAGCATAGTACGAGTTGGTTGTCAGCCACTCTTCTCATGGAGGTGAGACCGCATGAAAAGGGCAGTGGAGAATCAATAAAGGGGCCCTTAAAGGGCTCCCTGTTGGCTTGGGGCCTTTGAGATGCATTCAGGGGGCACATGGTGTACCCTCCTGTCTGAATGCACTCTATGTTCCAGCATGGCATGGACTTTACAGTCCATGCCGTGGTGGAAAGCTCTGTGGCTGACCGACGGCGCTGCCTTTCTAAAGCTCTCCTATGATCCTTTGGTAAGGCAGCTCCGTGGGCCAGCTGCTGCAGGACCACCCGCCAGATTAAAACTTGTAATCCAGCGTGCAGCTGGCAATAGACTTTGGCAGTGCGGGAGCGGGGCGATGTCATGCCACCCTGCTCTTGCACCGCTAAAGTCGTAATCAGGTCCTTGGCCAGGCCTCTTGGCAGGAAGATGTAATCAATTACAGAGACACAGCCCCGCCCTCAAAAAGTGGGTATGGGGTTAGCACGGCCCAACATATACTCAACCATGCCATATGCTGAGATACAGTGACTAATTACTACGTCTTTGTTGTCGTTACTACTGGCAAAGTCATTAGGAACTAAGTAGCTTATATCAACAGTGTTAATACTAAGTTTGTCATTCAAATCCTCTGTAAGTATAAGGTCACACTCCTGGGGCAGTGACACCCCCCTTAATATTATCTGCAAAGTCAAACAAATTAGAGAAATTTACTTTAATTTAATTTACTTGGGGAGAGAATGTGGACTAACGGTGAGAGCGGACGACCTCAGAGCGGGGGAACCAGGTTTGAGTCTCGGCAGTGACGCTCAACATTCTGTGATTCTGGGCAAATCACTTTATTTCCCCGTGCCTAACAGCAAAAAAAAAGAATGTGTTCATGTGTAACGGAACTGGCGCTCATGTAAAGCGCTCTGATGCCTCTGGGTCCAGTTTGCGCTAAATAAAATTCGACCCCTAAAAAAAAAGAATTAGTGCACAACAATGAACTCCTGCAGATCCTAGCCCGTTAACCCTTCTGGGCATTAGAATCTGTTTGCAATTTGCTATACTGAACCCCATATTCCTACATAACTAAAGCATAACATTGTTGAAGACTTTTTCCCCTGATTCCATCTGGTTACCTCTGAGCTCCCGGACACATGCCAAAATCAAGACATACAAGCAGGTAGATGGAGGGAGGTCCAGAACTACCTTATTGAGCGGTGTATCATTATTCTTCTGGTCTATCACAATCTGAGAACTTTTCAAACATGGCTCCATCGGCCTCCTATTCTTCACAGTGCTGAGGGGATCTGAATTGCAAACAATTTTGGAGGGGGAGAGGACTTCAGCGGAAATCATAGACTGCGCTATGGATATAGCGACTACAGCTTTCAGGTCTCTAGGAGGAGCGGCGGTGCTGCACAGACAAGGGTGGGTAAGGGCTACGGCATTCAGATCGGAGGTCCAAAATAAAATCTTGGATCTTCCGTTCAACGGCGAAGACTTATTCAGCAAGCACGTGGATGACGCGCTGCAGAGTATCAAGAAAGACACTGATACTGCCAAAGCTTTGGGAACTCTGCAATACAGAAAGGTTCCTTTCGCGGCTCTAAGGGTAGGGGCCAAACATCATACAGAGGAGGACATCAGCAAGGGATATATTCTTCTTATACCTCCACTTCTCAACACTACCGTCAGCAGTACACACAGCGACAATCGGGAGGTTATTCCAAATCTGCTCCAAGAGGTAGAGGAGGTCGTCAGGGTAAGGACGTCCGACGACAATGACAACCTGCGAATGCTGATCACACAGGATACACTGAGATCGTATGTTTCCCTGGGTGGAAAAATTTCCTGTTTTCTTCACAATTGGCAAATAATAACCACGGACCGTTGGGTCCTCAACATTATTCGATTCGGCCGCACTCTAGAATTTCTTCAGACACCCCCTCGGACGCCACCGATGCATCACAAGGTCAATCATTTGCATCAAATCCGGAAGGAGATTCGGACAAATGCTCCAAAAGGGAGCAATAGAAAGGGTATCAAATTTTACTCCCGATTTTTCTAGTCAGGAAAAACATCCTACAATGGTGTCCTATACTGGATCTCAGATCCCTGAATACCTATCTCAAAAAACAGTCATTCCGGATGATTTTTCTACAGGACATGCTTCTACTTTTAAACCCAGGGGATCATATGACCACCTTGGACTTGCAAGAGGCATACTTTCACGTCCGAATCAATCCTGCACACAGGCAGTGCCTTCGTTTCATGGTGGCTGGGGAACATTACCAATTCAAGGTACTGCCTTTTGGCCACAAATCAGCCCCAAGAGTGTTCACAAAATACCTGGTTCCAGTGGTGGCTCTCCTAAGGAAACAAAATCATCAAGTGTTTCCTTACCTAGACGACTGGTTAGTCAAGGCACCAACAGAAGCACTAACCAGAGTGTCAACGGGGATGTGCATAGACTTGTTCACCAAGCTGGGATTGACTCTGTACGAGAAAAAAGCATCCCTTCAATCAAAGAAACAGATAACTTTTCTGGGAGAAATCTTAGACACAGAGAAAAAGAAAGCGTTCCCCTGCACAGAAAGACAGCAAAAAATAGTGTCCCACTTCCTGAGATTTCTAAAAAGAAAGTATCTTTCAGTACGCAAGTACAAATCATTGCTGGGGACAATGTCATCTTGTATTCCCCTCGTGCCTCACTGCAGATAAGAATGCGGCCATTACAAAAACAGCTCGACCTCCAATGGCGTCAAGCACAGGGATCCTTCGAGGATGTGGTGCGAGTGACACCGGTCATGCTTCAAGCAGCTGCGTGGTGGACGCAACAGCAAACGTCTCTCAAGGACTCTCATTTCTCACTGCTCCAGCCCCATTGGTAGTAACTACAGATGGGTCCCTGGAAGGATGGGGGGCGTTTCTGCAGGTCAGCGGTCGATGGAAGTTAGAAGAACAACAACTGCACATAAAATTGCTGGAACTAAGGGCAGTGCGCCTCGCGTTGCTGGCATTCCTGCCATGAATCAGAGGTTTGTCTGTGTTGATAAGAACAGACAACACGACTTCGATGCACTACTTAAATAAGAAGGGAGGCACAAGATCTCTCTCCCTTTCTCAAGAAGCACAGAACATATGGAAATAGGCTCTACAACAAGGAATATCCATGTCGGCAGAACACCTACCAGGGAATCAGAACACCAAAGCAGATACCCTCAGCAGGCTCAAAATGTCTTGCCACAAGTGGGAGTTGGACCAGAGAGTCCTGGACAGCATTTTTTGAGCATGGGGCAAACCAACGGTGGAACTCTTCGCCACAAGGGACAACAAGAAATGCCGGTTCTTTGCAAGCTGGCTTCTCCAGGGGGGATCCTGGGGGAATGCTTTTCGATGGCATGGTTCGACATCTTTGCCTACGCTTTCCCCCGATTCCACTCGTGCCAAGGGTCCTGAGTAAAATAAAGAAGGAACCGTGCAGGCTGATCCTGATAGCCCCTTGGTGGCCCAGACAGCACTGGTTCACGGAGCTTCTGCTGCTGTCAGAAGCACAACCTATTAGCCTCCAGCCGATACCATCGCTCCTGACAATGTCCCAGGGACAAGTGCTCCATCCGGAACCGAAATCCCTGCACTTGAAAGCCTTTATCCTGAGCACTATGAGTTCCAACATCTGAATATTTCGCAGGAGTGCAGAAACATCCTATCGAAGGATAGGGCAGAGAGCACAAACAAAACTTACAGGATGAAGTGGAAGAGTTTTTTTCTCTGGTGTCAACGGAATGGTGCCCATCCTCTGACGGCGGCACCTCATGAAATCATCCCATACATCTTGCTGTTAGCAAAGTCTGGATTAGCTCACGCTTCTTTAAAAGTGCATTTAGCTGCAATATCCCGATACAGGAGATCTGCATCAGGCCCTTCCTTATGGTCAGCCAGGATCATCAAGCAGTTTATGAAGGGATTATTCAGGGTTTTCCCTCCATTAAACCCTCTGACACCACTCTGGAATCTCAAAATAGTATTGTCTCAATTATTGAAACAACCTTTCGAACCCATACACAGAGTGGATCTTAAATTCTTATCTTGGACAGTGGCGCTTCTCCTCACCCTAACTTCAGCTAGTAGGGTAGGAGAACTGAAAGCTCTCACAATTCGAGACACTTTTTTGCAGTTCAAAGAGGACAGAATGATTCTGAGGACTAATCCAAGATTTATTCCTAAGGTGCCTACTGATTTCCATTTGAATGAGCCATTGGTGTTGAAACGATTCTTTCCTCACCCAACATCAGCGGCAGAAAGAGTTTTACATTCATTAGACGTTCAGAGATGTCTCAAGTTCTATCTTAAAGAAACCACAGTTATTTGTCGCCTTCAGTGCACCCAGGAAGGGTTTTCCTTTATCAAAACGTGGAATTGCCAGATGGATTTCCAGTGCAATTGTTTTCTGTCATCCAGCTGCTGGGAAGCCTCTGAACTCCCAAGTTTGTGCCCATTCGACGAGAGCAGTGACCACGTCCACAGCGTTATTTGCAGGAATGCCTATTCAGGATATCTGCAGAGCAGCGACCTGGGCATCTACGCACTCATTTACCAAGCACTACTGCTTGGAAGCAGCTGCAGAGACGGAAGTGGCGGTGGGAGAAGCGGTGCTGAGAAACATCATCCAGTGACGGTGAGCCTTTTTTTACATCCCTCCATCCTATTTTGTCTTGCTTACAAAGTCACATTTATGATACTGTACTAAGCTTTATAATACACAAGCTGTGTTGCACGAGGTTGGAACATAAGGAACAAATGTGCTTTGTGATGTTACTGCTCACTATTCTAATTCAGGCATGTGAATCTATGAAAGTCCCAGTACTGGAGTAAGAAAACAAGTTACTTACCTGTAACTGTAGTTCTCCAGTATTGGAAGCTTTCATAGATTCACATGCACCCACCCTCCTCCCCTGAGAGGCTCACCTTGGATTTGGCACGACAAGTGTTTAGTATGCACAAGTGCGTGAAAATCTGAGGGGCAAGAGGTTCTCTCAGGAGTATTCTAGAGGGTGAGGACAGCTGATTGGTTCAGGGAAAAGTTTGGGCCTTTTTTCTTCATAACGAAGGCTATGGGTTGAAAAAGGAAAATGGGCCTAGGCCTCTTTTCAGTTTGCTATACAGCTATGCATTGCTTTTTTATGTACCGGGAGACTCCCGACTCGACGACGGGGAATAATTCAGGCATGTGAATCTATGAAAGCTTCCAATACTGGAGAACTACAGTTAAAGGTGTGTAACTTGTTTTCTTCCTTCAGGGGTGTTGATAGTTAAGGGCTCATAAGCCCTAAGACGCAGGGCAGCTCAGCAAGTCATGTTGCAGCACCGCCCTGCGTCAAAAGAAAGGGCAGGAATGCACCTTATCTATGAGATAGGCACATTCCTGTCCTCTTACACTGCGCTGGCGCACCATTGGCTGCCTTGCACCAAATGCAGGCACCCTTGCACCATGGTGCATGGGCGTCTGCATTTTATGAATGAATTGTATGAATGATTGTTTTTGAAGGGATACCTTCCTGCACAAAAACAATCAATGGAGGCGGTTTCCTTCTACTATGTGAGGAAAACACGAGGAGAAATAAAGATGTTTGACACATTCACAGGTTTTCCAGTCCTTGTAAATCTTGGTATGTGTCATGTGGGAACACCCACTGCAACTCCCATAGAATGCCTCTTTGACGCAGAGTAAGGCAATGGCGCAATTTATGCCGCTTTGCCTTATTCATATCTAAGAGACCATGGATAGCCACACAAAGGTGCTTTGCATGGTCTCATAGATATGAGTCTTCACTCTGCGCCACCAGTGCCTCCAAAAAAGTGCTGCACCGGCTGCGCAATGGGCTTGTAAATAAGCCCCTATATTTTCCAAGGGTGTACAGTAGATGCTTGAAAAATAGGCCACCCTCTCTTTCCCTGGAATGTTACAGCTGATGGGTGTATCACCAGCCCTTTTTTTTACAGCAAGTGTATACAGTCGGCGAGATCTTGAAACTGGCAGGGGATCCCTAGTGGAAACTGTTAGGGCTCTCGGTAGATGTCTATTAACTAAAAAGCATGAGGAATCAAACCAGTGAGAAGTGTCAGTAGAACTCCTAATAGGCTTTAGTATGGGCAGCTAAAATATTGCCACATAACCCTATAGGATTCTATTATATGCTCACTCCTTCCCTCACAGATAAGACAACCTAAAAAGGAGTCAAGATTTTTTTCAATGAAAGAGGAAAGAAACTGGGATGAGTTCTGAATGCTCCATTAAACCTGAGTGGGTTGGATGAGGATGGGAACAGGGTTAAGACTTCCGCGGGCAGGTGACCCTTGATTCTAAAATCTCAACCCCCACCAAATACAAAGGGCATAATTTCAAGTTTTGCAGTCTATATGATTGAAAATCTTTCGGCGGTGGTCGTGGATCACTGCACCAGTGGTTCAACCACCGTATTTCAACGACGGCAGTCGGACCACATGAGGACCACCACAACCACCAGGGATCCACAATCCATGGCGCTATTGCGGCCGTCTGAGGCCACAATATGCTTGGTGGTGCCTTTGAAGCACCACTAAGCATAGTACGAGTTGGTTGTCAGCCACTCTTCTCATGGAGGTTAGACCGCATGAAAAGGGCAGTGGAGAATCTATAAAGGGGCCCCTAAAGGGCTCCCTGTTGGCTTGGGGCCTTTGAGATGCATTCAGGGGGCACATGGTGTACCCTCCTGTCTGAATGCACTCTATGTTCCAGCATGGCATGGACTTTACAGTCCATGCCGTGGTGGAAAGCTCTGTGGCTGACCGACGGCGCTGCCTTTCTAAAGCTCTCCTATGATCCTTTGGTAAGGCAGCTCCGTGGGCCAGCTGCTGCAGGACCACCCGCCAGATTAAAACTTGTAATCCAGCGTGCAGCTGGCAATAGACTTTGGCAGTGCGGGAGCGGGGCGATGTCATGCCACCCTGCTCTTGCACCGCTAAAGTCGTAATCAGGTCCTTGGCCAGGCCTCTTGGCAGGAAGATGTAATCAATTACAGAGACACAGCCCCGCCCTCAAAAAGTGGGTATGGGGTTAGCACGGCCCAACATATACTCAACCATGCCATATGCTGAGATACAGTGACTAATTACTACGTCTTTGTTGTCGTTACTACTGGCAAAGTCATTAGGAACTAAGTAGCTTATATCAACAGTGTTAATACTAAGTTTGTCATTCAAATCCTCTGTAAGTATAAGGTCACACTCCTGGGGCAGTGACACCCCCCTTAATATTATCTGCAAAGTCAAACAAATTAGAGAAATTTACTTTAATTTAATTTACTTGGGGAGAGAATGTGGACTAACGGTGAGAGCGGACGACCTAAGAGCGGGGGAACCAGGTTTGAGTCTCGGCAGGGACGCTCAACATTCTGTGATTCTGGGCAAATCACTTTATTTCCCCGTGCCTAACAGCAAAAAAAAAGAATGTGTTCATGTGTAACGGAACTGGCGCTCATGTAAAGCGCTCTGATGCCTCTGGGTCCAGTTTGCGCTAAATAAAATTCGACCCCTAAAAAAAAAAGAATTAGTGCACAACAATGAACTCCTGCAGATCCTAGCCCGTTAACCCTTCTGGGCATTAGAATCTGTTTGCAATTTGCTATACTGAACCCCATATTCCTACATAACTAAAGCATAACATTGTTGAAGAGTTTTTCCCCTGGTTCCATCTGGTTACCTCTGAGCTCCCGGACACATGCCAAAATCAAGACATACAAACAGGTAGATGGAGGGAGGTCCAGAACTACCTTATTGAGCGGTGTATCATTATTCTTCTGGTCTATCACAATCTGAGAACTTTTCAAACATGGCTCCATCGGCCTCCTATTCTTCACAGTGCTGAGGGGATCTGAATTGCTAACAAAGTGCTGAACACTGCTCGGCCGGCCCAGGACCTTCCTCCCCAGAGATTCCTACCATTCGTGCCAAATGTAGACCTTCATCCAAAAATGGTTCTGAGGCAATGGGAGAGGACGTATGTGGGTTTGCTGGTTGGTTGACCATACGATCAGCTGTGGGGAAAATCTAAAAGAACTGATAGCTGCTAACTGTGAATCAATAGAACACAGACAGTCAATGATGGGTTGCAGTAAGGTTTACAGGTGCGTTTGTCCAATCAAATTGAGTCTGCTGCAGAATTGATCAAGTAGCAGTGAAGACTAGGGTGCTGGAGGGGGTGAGCTATCATGGATAGCTTCCTTCGCCTGATCCACCACTACGCCCCTTTTCTTTCGCTTGGCTACCGATGCTGAGGGGGTTCAGATACTTCTGCAGTAAAGGGACCAACTCCACTTCATATATCATTACTGTCAGTGCCAGAGCGGGTGCCAATAACGACAACCACAGTAACAATACTGTCCATGTAGGGCCTGTGTTCAATGGAAAGTATTTGCTCCGTAAGGGCAATTTTCTTGGTGATTACCCCTACCGCCATGCTGTCAATAGTTGTGCCTTGGTAGGGTGGGTTGTTCATCCCTGCTGTATTACATTTACCAATTGTTACACTGGAGACTTCTTGACAGGTAGTCTTTAAGGCATTAATTGAACAAGCATTTGCAATGCAATAGGTCTCGCATTCACGCGAGTTTGAGCTACTGGCATTGTAAATGACAATGCTTTTTATTTATGTTTTGAAAACCAAAACATAAAGAAAAGGCATTGTCATTTACAATGCCAATAGCTCAAACTTGTGTGAATGCGAGACCTATTGCACTGCAAATGCTTGTTTTTAGAGCGCTGTGTTTTTCACAAGCGCTACTGCCTACTTGTTAACAGTAGTCCACACATAAGATCCCAAAGGCGAGACCTATTGGCTATTCCAATGCTTGTACTGCATATGCTTGCAATAAGAAATCAAAAAATATGTAGCTTCGCACGAGCTTGTCATGGCATACTGTTTGAATGCTGAACTTCAATAACATCGTTCAGCCAGACTCTTCAAAGACAAAAGTAATGATTAATTATGATTATATGTGGGGCTCGGCTGAGCTTATTGTCCATGTGTGATGCTTTGAAATTATCCTTGTGAAAGAATACTACAGGAGCCACTCAAAAGCAAGTGAAACTATATCCACTTACATGATGTGGAAGACTAACCGCCTTTTCAGTGGAGCCTTCTCATTTTAAGTTCAGCAGAGAGATGTTAAACAGTTCTCTTTCCAGTTGTGTGTAAAACTCTCTGTTGCCCGTGTGGCTGGGTCTGCGCTATATTTCAGGTTGATGTCAAACAATTAGCAAACCTCTATATAACGGAACCAATTCTAATGATCACAACGAAAAAGATTTAGATTTTGTTTTATCTCAAATAGGCTAATTACATTAAAAAACACACACACATAAAGCAGCACAGGTACATAATGAGGGACAGATGCATGTGTCTTTCTTATGAAGAACATAGTATTGGTTTCTTGGTAGCACATGCATCTCAAAGATTTGTGGCCAACTACAAATGGTTGTTAATGTATGACCTCATCTAGGACTGCTTGTGAGTTCTGCAAATAAAATATTTCACAGTTGCCAGCACTGGTGAAAAACACATTCTCTTGCATTCAACACCTTCAGGATTGATGACTCTTTGCTACTGATGTCCATGAGCAGCCGTGGCAACAGCACTGTATTTCTGTCCAGTATTTATTATGTTTGTATGTTTCCACATACCAAGCAATGACTGCTCTTTGTTTAGAAAAACCTAAAACGACCTGAAAGTTGACTGCGCGCGCACACTCACACTTGAACACTGCTCCACTCTTAGTTAACAGGCACACATTCTGAGGCGCCGCAATGAAAATGCAACCCTCCGTCGGTTTTGAATAAGCTGAACATGTTTATGGGCTTTCAAGCCAGTTCTTATCCAGGAAGGTCATTAGAAAGAGACCTTTCAAGAGAGGAGTCTGCTGAACTCGGCGATGACAGCAGCCGATAGCATTTCAATGACGGAACAGAATGCTATGCACACTGTCCTTACAAATCACACAAACCAGACCATTTACTTACATAGCACGTTTACCTCTCTAAGCCAGACTCAAACAAGCCTATGTGGAGCTGGCGCTGGGGTGCCTTGAGCTGCTGCAGCGGACCCTGACGTCTTTAATCCACCTCGTGTCCCAGCGAGGGATAGCACACTTCACGAAGAGCTGACGCTGCTTTTCTAGAACTTGTCCGACCTGTCCCTTCACCTCATCATCCACAATAACCACCTGGGTGGCAGGAAGACTGACGAAGTGCACCCATCTCTGTGGGCAGCCTCCAGACTATGCTATAAGGCTCGCATTGTTTTACAGTGGCTGGAATGACAAGGGAAAGTGAAAGCGCGGCATGCACGCGTTGTAGGCACGCCGTGAGCGTGCACATTGGCTGTCCGGGCGCCCTGGGTAATGGTGATGCGATGCGATTGAGAAGCCTAGCCACAAACTGGGACTTGGCAGGGGATGACTGCTGCACCACCATGCCAAAAAGCTATAGACAAGGGTGAGGCCGAGGCGGCTGTGAGTGGGCTGTGCAGATTGTGGAGCTGCCAGCTGCCAACAGAGCAACAACTGAGGTAAGGGCCCAACCAGGAGCGTAAGGACAGGAGTTTTAAAAGCGACTATACAGAATACTTCTATCGAGCTAGAGCGTGCAGGGTGGAGTAGATTTGCTTGCAATTAATGAAAGCTTTTAGAAAGTCTGTTTGTTTTATTCTTTTGCAAGTTAATGTAACGCCATCATTTGTGTTTAGTTACACGCTTTCCACACGTGTTCACGTAAGTGCGGCGCGCACAGACAGGAGATGTGCACGCGTATAGTGCCAGCAGGAGCTGTACTAACGCCAGAGCTGTACGCGTGCCCAGCTCATGTCTTGCGGTACGTGCGTGCCCAGGTCCTGTTCCGCTTCTCACTTCAAGTCGGCAACAATAGAACTCGTGATACCGAGCAGCGCTCTGCGCTGCGTCACTAGGCGAGACCTAAAAAGGGAGAGTAGCGCCTGGCCTCCTCCGGGGATAGCCAAGCCCACTCTTGCTCCATACACCGGTAGCCCCAACACCTGAAGAGACTCCCAAACATGAAGTCCCATCTTCAGGTTCAGGAGAAGCCCCAAAATGATTGTGGGCAATCTAAATTTAGCTCAGAGGGATATAAAGCGACTGGAGGAATTTGGTGTTCCTTAATGTTCCTTAAAATTCTAGATTAGCAGAAATATACTTGACAGGGATTCCATTTCCTTCCTCCCTTAAGTACTGCTGCTGCCACTGTCTCCACCCTTAAATCCTCTAACATTTGGCTTAATATTGCAAGCTCTGCCACCACACTGGACCAGGTCTCCGTAGTTCTTTCTTCCCCAGAATTGTACCTTTCATAGATTCACCTGCTTGAATAATTTCCCAGCGTCGAAAAGGGAGTCCCATTGTAACAGTAGAAAATCAGTACAATGGTACGAAATACATACACAGTTAAGCTAAACATTATACCGTGTGTGATGGACAGATGATTTAGACCTTCGGTCTCTGATATCCCACGCAGAAACAGCCAGTCTCAGTCTAAAACCCAGTGTCGTCTGGTATCATTCCGCTGGGCTGATGCAGTTCATAGTTAGGCTTGCAATGGGGTCAAGAATCAAGAATAAGTGAGCAGCCGCCTCACGTCAATCTTGGTAGGCCTCTGGGCATAGGCTGCCCAATACAGCATATTGGTTTTCTACGGCTCCTCGAACAGGAGTCATCATCTTCGAATAGTCCATGTGGCCCCATGCTGTGTCAGACGTGCTCGCGGCTGCAGCTCCAGGAACACCGCTGCTGCCCGACATCCTCTCCTGGCAAAGCTTCGCACAGGAGGAGAGGAGCAGCCCCCTGGCTACCAGCCTTCACTCCTGGCCGCATCAGGCCCGGCACCTCCATCTTGCTTCTATATCTCCACCGTGAGGTCGGCGCAAGCACCCAGCTTCAGAAATCCACTGTGACCCACTGCAGTGTGCATCAAACTCTCCTCCGCAGTCTCTCCCAGCACTGCTGCCTGCTGGATGAGGTGTTTTAGGCCTGTGATGGCATGATCTTACAGGATTACTGGCCCAGCTCAAGGAGCCACATGAATGTGCAGCCATCTTGGAGCCAGGCACTTTGGGCCCCCCGGTCATGCTTCCATTAATGTACATTTTGCAGCCATATCCCATTTCATAAGATCCTCTACGGCACACTCACTGTGGTCTAGCTGGCTCATCAATCAAAGAGGTTCTCAATGGACTTTTCTCCAGTAAAGCATCCTCTCTGGCTGTCGAACACAAGTTCGAGCCCATTCACAAGGCAGAAATAAATTTTTTCCCCAAGAAAATGGTGCTTTAATTAGTGCTAACATTAGCAAGGAGAGTGAGCAAAATACAAGCCTTCACCATTCAAGAGCTTTTGATAAAATTCAGAAGTGATCAAGTGATCCTAAAACCAAATCCAAAATTAATTCCAAAAGAAAGTGCCATCAGAATTTTATTTAAACAAACAGATTGTTTTGAAAACATTCCTTCCAAATTCAAAAGATGTATCAGAAATAATTCTACATTCTTTCTATTTTATTGTTTAACGCACTTTAATTAAGATTTTTGAAAACAGAGTGTCTATATGACAACATTGTCTGTCTACTATATATCAGGCTCAGGACATAACTTAAAAAGGAAAAGGGGGTAAGGGATCAAGAAAGGATCTGAGAGAAGGCATTGGATAGAAAATGTGGAAAGGATATTTGACTTCTCTCAGCAATAGATGGTTATATGTAGTGTAGTCGGCAGGCAAGCAAGGACAGTCAGGGGTTGACTACCACTACTCTTGTGTAGTCCTGATCTCCCCGGGTAAGACCCTTGGTCCTCTGTCCACTGGCCCCTTTCTTTTGGTCCTCCACCTTCCCCGGTTCCCTCTGTTCGGACTTTGGGCATCAAGGTCAGCAATGACCTCTCGATGCACGCACACATTAGTTCTGTTGTATCCTCTTGCTTTCTCTCCCTCCGCCTCATCCGCAAGATCTCCCGGTTTTTTTCTGTTGATGCCCTCAAAGTTATCATCACTGCCCTTATTACATCCCGCCTGGATTATGGTAATGGCCTGTATGTAGGCATCCCTGCCTACGAGACCCGTCGTCTCCAGGCCATCCGGAACCAGGCGGCCCGTCTTGTCCTTCGTTTACCTAAGTTCTCCCACATCACTCCCGCCCTAAAAACCCTTCACTGGCTCCCCGTTCAGTTCAGGTCCCAGTTCAAACTTGCCTGCCTGGCCTTTCGGGCACAGGCCCGGTCCGCTCCTCTCTTCATCAACTCTCTGATCTCTTCCTATTCCCCTCCCCGCTCCCTCCGATCTTCCTCCCTCTCTCTTCTTCACGTTCCCCGCTTCCGTAAGTCCCGCACAGGGGGCTCCCGCTTCTCTGTGCGTGCTCCGCAAATCTGGAACTCTCTTCCCCTCTCTATCCGCTCCATTCCCATTTTTTCTCATTTTCGGAAAGCCCTCAAAACTTTTTTCTTTCTTCAGGCTTTCCCGGGCTAATCTCTCTTGCACCAGTTAGGCAGTTACCGATGTGTTCCTCAGCGCCAGGAAGCCGCTTGGCCACAGAGCGCTTTATAAATTTCTTTTTCATTTCATTTCATTTCATTTAAGACAGAGCACCCGCATGTACCTCGGTCAAGACAATTCTCAGAACTCTTGGGAGTGAAAGTGCACACCCGGTACCCAGGTCTTATCAAACTGTGGCAACTTGTAGTTAATCACTGCAGTTAGCTTCTCCATGTCCAGCAGACCCCATCATTTGTGAAGCCACTCCAGTTTCGATGGGATGTTCTCTGAGGCCCATCTAGCTTGTATTGTTTGTTTAGCACGCAGAGTATTAGATCTGCCCCTCAATGACTTCAGGGAGCCCCAGAAGAATATAGCTAGAGAAGCGCGGGACATCTCATTGACATCTGTCAAAATCCCTGTCCAGTATTGCTGCAGTTTAGGGCAGTGACATAGGAAATGTGGAAGCGACCCAGTTTGACCACACTACTGCTAACACTTATTGTCCTCTCCTGGCTTGCATTTGGCCAGTCACTACGGTGGATAGTACCAATAGTGCATAATTTTCATAAGTCTTTCCTTGGCATTGGCACCACCTGTGGAGGTGCGTGTGCGGTGGACAACATCTGCCCACTCTTTGGGGGTAAAGGAGCATTCACACTCATTCCCCCAGGTCCTCTGCACTAAGGATGGCTCCTTGTGGAGGGGGGCGTTAAGAAATGCATTTATATTTGATACTAGTTTCTTATCCATGTCGGGAGTAAGGAGCCATTGTTCAAAGACTGAGCGGGCGGCTTGCATGTGGTTTAACTTGAGGCTGTGTAACCTAATGCCTTGTGGCTAGATATTGGCATGCGTTTGTGGGGATATTATAGTCTGATTGGACTTAAGCAAAATCCAACAGGCCGTCAAGGTCAAAAAGGTCACCCACCCTCTTACAACTGGCGATTTTCCATTGCATATAGGAAAAACCCTATAAAGCGTGATGGAAATCAGGATTATCAGGTATGGGTGTTTGGGGTGAGATTCGTAAGGACCGTTGCTCGAAGTACGGGGGAGATATAATTGCCAACCAGTTTGTGTGGTTTGGGGAGCCAGGGTTTCTTCCAAATATGGATTCCAGCTTTGGCCTGATCAATAAAGCACCAGTGCTTCTCAGACACAGATGGGACTATTCAACTATGTTTCTGATTTGTGCCGCCTGCTAGTATTGGACCAGGTGTGATATACCCAGGCTGCCCTCCTTCTGATGCCAACAAACCTGCTTCTTGGGTATTCAAGCTATTTTGCCTTTCTATATGTAGTTTTCAATGAATTGTTGCATCTTCCCTTGGACATGGGGAGTGGGCTGGAGCGGTACTGTCTGCATCACATATAGTGTCTTGGGTAGGAGCATCATCTTTACCGCTGCTAATTTCCCCACCCACAAGATGGAACCCCCAGTCTAAAACTGGAGGTCCATCCTGGCCATAGAGAAGAGCGAATCATAATTGGACTCCACCGTCTTCTTCAATGTGGAATGAATCTGCAGGCCCAAGAATGAGACATCCTATGAAGCCCAGAGGAATGGGAAGAGGTGACCCAGTTGCACCTGGTCCGCCTAAGGAACTGTGAAACCCAGCATCTGTGTTTTTTTAATGTAAACTTTAAAGCCTGACACTCTACCCAATGGCCTCTACTGCAGAGACTAGGTGAGGGAGAGAAGCCAGAGGATGCGTGAGGGATATAATGACATCATCTTCATACACAGCTATTTGTGCTCCATGCTTTCCATCTAGACGCACTTTATCTGAAGGTTGCCCCGTATTCTCTCCGCCAATGGCTCCATGTACAGGGCAAAAAGAAGAGGGGATGGGGGCAGCCCTGTCTAGTGCCTCGCCTGATAGGAAAGGACCACAACTGCACCCCATTTACCCTAACCTTCGTAGCAGCGTAGTTGCACCCGAACCATGGTTGAAAGCAGAGACCGAGGCCATCTCTGGCCAGCACCTCCCGCAAGTACGGCAAGTGAACGTGATCAAACGCTTTCTCAGTGTCAATCAGGAGTAGAATTGTCGGTATGTGGGATCAGTGGGATTTATCTATTTAATGACCGAGGCACTTGGTGTTAGCACTGCAACCCCTTTAAGGAATAAATCCTGCATGGTCAGAGTCAATCAAGCCCTGCTTGTTGGGTGCAAGACGTGCAGCTAAAATGCTAGTGAAGATTTTGGCAGCCATGTTTGCTAAAGGATATGGGCCAATGCGAGGCACAATTCACATGTTCCTTCCCAGTTTGGGTATAACCGTGATAGTGGCTTCCCTCATGGTGTCAGTGAGCGTCCCTGAAGAGCTAAAAGAGTTTTATAAGCGGGCCAGGAGGGGGGCAGGAAGGGTGCAAATGACTTATAAAAGTCAGCAGTGTCACCATCTTGACTGGATGCCTTTCCTAGTTGTAAACGGGCTATTGCCGCCAGTATCTTTGTTGTTTGGATATCGGAGTCAATCTGTGTAGCATCCCTGTCAGGGATTCATGTTACCGGGAGTGGGGCAATGTACTGGGCAGCGCATTTTACATCAAGTGACTCTGCTGTCTAGAGGGAGGCATAGAAGCACTCAAACTTTTGCACAATTTGAGAGTCTTGGCACACCGCGTGGCTCTCCCATGTCTGAATTTCCAAAATTCTTTGCTTGAAGGCTTGGGCGCGAAACTTATGGGGTGAGCAGCGATCCAGCTTTGCTACCCCGGAGTAAAACATTTGTTAAATGAGCAGTAAGGCATACTCAGCTTTGTCCCTATCCAAATCTTGAAGTTCCTTGCTGGCTGATGTAAGTTGATGCCTCACCTAATGATTGCCCAAGCTTTTGTGTTCTTCCTCTGGCTCCCTCACCGACTCTCCATTGCAAGTCTTTTTGCTGTCCTCTCCCTATTGTGTTTGTATCAATATGGCAATGAAAGCACCTCTAATTACCACCTTAAAGGAGTCCCAGATTAGGGCAATGGTGGTGTCTGGGGTATCATTGACCTCTAGGAATTTGCGTATCACTGTGGCAATTTCCAGGGTGACTCTGTTGGAGGAGTCTGGTATTCAGGCGCCTTGTACCAAAGTGATTTAGGTGGCAGGTGGAGTTATGAGAGTTATGAGAGTGCCAGAGTAATTTAGGGGGTGCGTAGAGTTATGAGAATGGGAGAGTGTTCAGTTAGTTCGCTGTTCCCAAACCAACCTCCACCACGTCCGCAGATCGATGCGGGGATGTCAAAAAGAGGTCTGTGCAGGTGTATGTTTGGTGGGCTGCAGAATAAAAGGTATACACCTTATTAGTGGGATGCTTAGTGCACCACACATCCTCAAGCCCCATATCCCTCATCCACTGAAGTCCAGCTGCAGTAAAGGCTTCTGTTTGAGTAGTGCGTTGGGCCAATGTATCTTTAAGGGTGTCTGGCACTAAGTTAAAATCCCCGTCTATCATGTGTCAGTAAGAGGGGACGTCGGCATTCATCCCATATCATCTAAAAGGAATGGCTTTTGATGAACATTCGGAGCATATAGTGTGGCTATCATAAACGTGTATGTTTGTAGAGCATGTGTTTGTGTAACACGGCCTGGGAAGTGAGTGGCCAAGAGGGCCCCACCCCGCCTGTCTCTGAGCCCCTGAAGGGAAGAACTGGCGATTAAATCAGCAGGAGTGCAGACGATGCCAGTTCCTCTGAAGGAGGTAAGTCTCCTATATGAGACGTGTATTGCATTTGGCAACTTTAAGCATGGACAGGAGTGCGGACCTCTTCGCCAAGAATTTTTATCATGATATGGGGTGATCCAAAGGGCCCTAGCTATTTGGAGTGGTGAGAGGGTCATGAGACAAGCACCACACAGGTTCCCGAGGGGGGGAGAATGGCAGTGACTACAGCCAAAGTGAAAAAGAAAGAGCAGTCGAGGTGAGGGTATGAGACAAGAGGAAAAACAACATAACTCCTGGGAACCAACATCACCAATTGTCTAGGGTTCATTTTCCAGACAGCCAGTCATCTCTGCAACAAAGTGTGGAGTAGTAATGGAACCCCGCCGCATGAAGGACCATCTTCTAGTTGTAACAGTGCCGTGCCGACCGGTCGGGATGCATGGGTCTAGTCTCTAACTGGAAATGAACGCCAGCAGAGCTTACCTGCCTCAGGAACAGAGTGTCATTCATTTTCAGTGTCTGACGCAATTCGCAGTTGCTGTAGTTTCGGCAGAAGTGCTGCCATTTCTTTATGACTTTCAGACGCCGATAGTTTTGCAGTTGAGGACTTCACGTTGCGTGACGGGTGTTTCGGTCTGGTGGTGGAGTGAGATGGTGGCCTGGCCTTTGGGTGACGAGTCTCATCCTCCGAGGCGAGATCAAGATCTAAGAGAGGTTGGGCCTCCTCGAGAGTGCGAATTGCATGGGTTTCTTGGTTCCAGACAAAGAGAAGGTGGAAGGGGTGTCCCCACCAATAGCAAATCCGTAGGAAGGCGGTGGCCAGTCACAGTGTTCTACACCTTTGGAGGGTAAGCAGAGAAAGATCCTGGAAGATGCTAATGTTTGCACCCTCAAAAGTGATGACAGCCAGATTTCGATCAGCAGACATGATAAGCTCCTTCTGCTTATAGGAATAGAGGCATGTAAGAATGTCTTGAGGCAGGCCTGAGATTTTTGACAGTCTTCCCACACTATGAGTGCGCTCCAGCGGAATATCCTTAGTCACCAGCCCTGGAGCTATTTGCTTGAAGAGCTTTGTCACATACTCCACCAGTTTCCTGATTCTGCTTGGAGCGACCCCCTCTAATGCAGATGTTGGAGCAGCGTGACCTATTTTCAAGGTCCTTGAAGTGGTAGTATAGATCCTAATTTCTGTCCTCCAATTCCAACTATTCTCGGTTGTGTTCATGGAGTTCCTCATCCTGCCGATCACCAGTCCAATCCAATGTGCCAGCTTGTTGCCCCGTCTTTCCCAAGTCCTTTTTGAGCCCCTTGATATTAGCCACAATGTTGAGCCTCACTGACGCAATATCTTCTCTCAAGGTTCACCGTTCTGATAAGTGATATTAGGTAAAGGTATATGGCGCCACTGGGAAGAATAACACAGTTAATCTAAGTTTCTCAATTAATTCTGACGGTGCTGCAGGGTGTGGAGAACCACCAACCTCCACAGACAAAAGCCTCAGCTAGTATGGAAATAGAATTCACTCCCCAACACACGTCTACAAATTTGGGTGCACTGATGTCAAATCAGAATTCTATACAAGACATTTTGGACACAAAATTGTTATTGCCAGTAACTGACTGCGAGGATGAGGTTATCACATCTGAAATGATTATGCGTGATCTCAATATTACAACTGATTACAGCATATCCAGTGACCTAAGGGAGAAATTTAAATGGACCCCTACACTTTTTTTTTCTGGTAACAATATTGATCTGTTTTACAAACAGGTGTTGGCTGATTTAGACAGACATTGGGATAGAAATAGTGTCTCCAAACTTAAAAGGGATAACCTGTCTTTCAAAGAACGGAACGCATTGAAGGAATTGTGCAACAACAGGTACAAAACGTTACGAGAGGCAGACAAGGGGGCAACATGGTGGTCATGCGAAGTGATGATTACAACAATGAGATCTTCACACAATTGAATAATCAGGAATGTTATGAACCATTACACAGCAACCCTATCTAGCCACGTTAATACACATCTTAAAAGGTGGCATGGCTTGGGTTTGATCAATGACAATGAATTAACATACTTGAAACTTGACAGACCTAAGTACCCGTGTATTTTTTTTACATTACCAAAGGTACATAAGGAACTACACTTTCCCCCGGGCAGACTTATAATTTCGGGAATTGGGGGACCAACGAAGCGAATTTCCGGGTATGTAGATATATTTTTAAAACCATTGGTGATTAACTTGCCTTTCTATATCAGGGACACAAAACACATCTTATGCATACTTTCTGATTTTAGCTGGGACAATACCATGATTATGGTAACACTCAATGAGACAGCACTTTACACCAGTATTAAGAGAGAGGTAGGGTTGGTGGTGATCAGAAGAATGCTTAGCAACAGATCAGCAAGCACCTGGAACCATACGGAAATACTGATTGAAATGGTGGAGCTAATACTGGACAATATTGTATTTCTGTTCCAGGAGAAATGGTACAGGCAGAGACAAGGAGTCGTGATGGGCTCCGGGATTTCTCCCTCTTATGCCAACCTGTTTATGAGTTGGTTCGAGGAGAAGAGAATCTGGGGCCCAGAAGGCTCTAAATGGAACGACTCAGTACTGTACTGTGGGAGGAATATAGATGACTGTTTTATAATATGGACAGGCACGAGACCAAACTGACTGAATTTATTGAACGTCCTACCACAAAGGAATACAACATTTGCTTTACGTCCGAACAGAGCAAAAGCAAGATATAATTTCTAGACGTAGAATTTTATGTGAGGGAAAATCGGATACATAGCAGACTATTTCGATAGGGAACATCTTGAAATTCACTCCTTCATGCGTTAAGTGCACATCCACCTCACCAGATACGTTCAATCCCCTATGGAGAACTTGTTAGGGTCAGACGAAACTGAAGCTATGAGACAGACTTTGAGGAATGTAAGAAAGGAGTCCTGAATAGCTTTAACCCCTTCGAAGCTAATGACGAGCTGGGCTCGTCATGGCGCTTACCTGCCGTGCGCGGATGACAAGGCCAGCTCGTCATGGATTATTGTGGTTTTCTTTTTTCAGCGCAGGACGGGAAAACGCCTAGCAGCCATGTGGTTAAAAACAGAGGTTATGATGGGAAAACACTGAAGAAAGCGGAGCATAGAATAGACCAAATTAGAAGAGAAGACACACTGAGAGAGAAGACACCACCCTCAGAGAAGCAAGATACAATACAATTGATAACGGGATATAAAAATTGGTCAGGGGTGCTGAGACGTCGCTTGAATAAACACTGGCACTTATTACGGGCTGATAAGTCTCTTAAAGACTTTATCACGGACAAACCTAACATCACGTAGAGACGCGGACTCTCACTCAGGAACATGTTGAGCCCGAGTTACCCCATAAAAATGACAACTGACAACTGGATGAGTAAATACACTAGGGGTTTCTATGGCTGCGGTCATTGCACGGCGTTCAAATGGGCTTATGCAAAGAAAACGGAATTTCAGGGACAAGGCGGCAAAACATTTGAGATCAGGATGAATATCAACTGTCTTACCAGATTTGTTGTTTATGCCATTGAATGTAGATGTAAGAAGAGATATATTGGTAGTACCATCAGAACACTCCGGGAGAGGATTAGGGAACACATTCAGGCAGTCAAACATGGTGACATGAGATACCCTTTGGCTGCCCATATGTCAATATGTCCTGCACAACTGACTAACAAGCGGTTTTACTTTTATGGAATAGATCACATACCTAGACACCCCAGGAGAGGCAATAGGGAACTAGCTTTACACAGTAAGGAAGCATATTGGATATTGAGACTGCGGAGCACTGAGTGCGGTTTGAACATCGACCAGGAACAACATTATTTCTTGGGTAGATAGGGTGTTTAATCTAAGCAGGTACATGTTAGCCCCCATCTCATTTCTGTATTTGACTCACAAGGGATCACCTGTGAGGGATCGCATGAACAATTTGAGTTTTATTCAATGTGAGGATATATCATGTGAACTATAACTTTAGGAAATTTAATTTGTAGTTTTAACTTAGCGACCTTTCTTTACAATGTTTAGAATTGTGAACACAGACTCTGCCCTGCACATTTAAATGTTGCTAATGTACTGACCTCTACAGATGGAGAGATTCAAGGTTGAATAACCACGACACATGGTTGATTCATTGCCAGCCCTGAAATGATTTAGATGCACACATCAACTCACTGGTGGATTTCTTTAATTTAAATTACCTTTGGAACTTAGATCTCGGAGGAGGATAAGGCACGTTGTGTAGAGATGTCTCTATTACAATCTGCATGTGTTGCTAGGAAACTTGGAATGTGATGATTAGAAAGCTTGTGTACTGGCAGAGTGAAGCTGGTGGATAGAGGAGCTGGAGTTTCCTGTACCTACTCTTCAATAAAAGACTTACATTCAGAAACCTACAATTTTCCTGCTTTCATCTTTACATTGGTGACGAGGATGGGATGTTGAAGGAGGTCATCCTGAGAGTATCTAACGGTTGGAATAGTGATCCTAGTCTGGATGTGACTTTCAAAGGGTTCAAGAATGTGGAAGAAGAATTGAGTGTAAGAGAAGGAAAGTTATGGAGGAGTGAAAAGTTGGTACCATCGGATGGTCTTAAAGCAAAGATAATCAGTATTGCCCATGAGGGTCATTTGGGCAGAAATATGACTAAAAGATGCATTCGTCAGTCGTTCTGGTGGCCAAAATTAGGCAAGGATCTTAAAAACATTGTCAAGGATTGCTATGCTTGTGCTGCAAGTGACAAGACCAAGATTGTTCGTCAACCACCTCTTTCGTGTATTAAGTTTCCTGATCATCCTTGGGAAAGAGTTGCATTGGATTTTCTAGGACCCATTTCAAGATTGGGGACTAATTGTAAATTTCTTATGGTTTTGGTAGATTACCATTCTAAATGGTTTGTTGTGGAGACTGTAAATAGTATTGTATCTGAGAAAGTGATAACATTTTTGGAGAATGTTTTTATGAATGAAGGGATTCCCAAGACGTTAGTTTCAGATAACGGCCCACAGTTGGTGTCTAGGGCAATGCAAGATTTCCTTCACAGCAAGGGTGTGAAACATGAAAGAGTTGCCATGTTTAGACCTCAAGCGAATGGTTTGGTCGAGAGGATTAATAGGTTGATTATGGACAACATTCAACTTTCTTTGTGTAATGGGTTGTCATGGTCAGATGAGTTGAGAAAGCTAATATGGTCTTACAGGGTGACACCTCATTCTGTGACTGGTGTCTCACCATTTGTATCATTGAAGGGAAGGGAGCAAGGACTTAAAGAAATATCTGGTTGGTTAAAAGCGAAGGAATGTGTGTGGGTGGATCGTGAGAAGATCAGTAGTAGTGTTCAAAATCAGCAATTGGCTGCTGCTTATCGGCACAATCAAATGAGGGGTGTCAGGTTTCCTACTAACAAGGTGGGTGACTGGGTGGATGTAAAACGGGGCGGTGATGTTACCAAAGGTGATAGTAAATTCTCTAAACCCTTCAGAGTCAAGCAGGTAAAAAAAGTGTGCTGGGTTTGAGTGATGGTTCCACTTGGAGCTATGGTAATATTTTTAAATGTCCATCGCCTTCATTACCATATAATTGAGTATCATTATATTCTTGTGAATGTATAGTTATATATTTATAGTTATAATATATGCAATTGTGTAACTTTACTTTCTTGTCTACGTAAAGGTTTGTTTAAAGCTATTTAAACATGTTTAAATATATGTACGGGGGAAGATGTGAAGAGATGTCTCTATTAGAATCTGCATGTGTTGCTAGGTAACTTGGAATGTGATGATTAGAAAGCTTGTGTACTGGCAGAGTGAAGCTGGTGGATAGAGGAGCTGGAGTTTCCTGTACCTACTCTTCAATAAAAGACTTTCATTCAGAAACCTACAATTTTCCTGCTTTCATCTTTACAGTTACGAAGAAGGCACGCGTGAGGCAATTATGACGATCAAGTACACGTAGTCATGCCTGATTTTGAACTTGGAGCGATTAATTTCTGACAAAATATGTGGGATCACGTAGAATTTTGATTATTTGTTACTTCGGGGCAGATGCGGCGATCTCATGACAGATATGTCCTTTTCCTTTTAACAATGGCGGAGTTAGACAGGGATACTGACAGTCCCCTTTCTATGCACAGCGAGTGAGAGAAACTGATTGGCTTCACTCGCCGGCGTCATAGTGCTTACACTTCCGGCATATAGGCAGCCGGGAACTGTACTTCGGGATGTTGCCGCACTCAGTCGACATGGAGCGGCGTCAAGACAGATAGAGAATTAAGCACACGGAGGTAAGAAGCCTTGTCTCGCATGAGGCTTGGCTAACACGAGCAATTGGTTTAGTTCAGACGTTTTATTGTACTGGGAGGATATAACAATTTTGACGTTTACGGGGCATGTGGCTTCAAAGTTTCTTATTATATGGTTTTGTATTTACCAGCACTATTTATATGACTAACAGTAGAGAATATGTTGACTTAAACAGCAATAGAGAAGGTTGTGGGTTAAATAATGCGGGTACTGCTATATATGGGTCAGGGCCAGGGCCAGGGCCAGGATCTATGTCAAAATCATTAGGGCCCATGATAATCTACACCCGCGATGATCTTCTAGCACTACGTCCCTCTAAAAAGACGACATGCAACTATATTTATAGGGGAGTAAAACCTTTTACCTATTGTGAGGTATGCTGCTCGCCCCAGCCACCTATAGGAAAGAGCTCCCTGCAAATGGCCTTGTTGAATTGCAGATCCCTCCCGAGGCACTCTTTAGAGATTAATTTTCTTAAACAGGATCATAATTTAGATATCCTGTTTTTAACGGAAACGTGGCTCACTTCAAGCTCAGGGGTGGACATTGTACGAGCCCTTCCCTCAGGCTTTCTAATATACTCTCTGAACAGGCCAATAGGCCGAGGAGTTGGCATCGCCATACTATATAGGGATTCATTTGTATGTAGGGCACAGAATAGTGGAGTGCTGGACTGTGAGAGCTGTCAGTTCTCTTTGCAGATTTCACCCACGGTCTCTGTGTCAGGTCTACTGGTGTATCGTCCACCAGGGTGTATTGGAAATTTTGTCAGCTCCCTTATGGAAACCGTTACAGTTTTGGCATCTACTGCTACCAACTTTATGATGCTGGGAGATTTTAATCTCCACCTTAACGATCCAGCGGACGTGTTAGCGACAGACCTACAATCTGATCTTAAGGCCTATGAGGTAGGCCTGATCAATTCTGGAGCAACTCATAATAAGGGCCATCTGCTTGATCCGATTTTCTCTAATGTGCCCTTTTGCAAGGCTATGCCTCCCTACCCTCTCCCGTGGTCAGACCATTTCTTGGTTCCTTTTACTTGGCAAATGGAGGCCATGACTATATCCCCTCCTCCTAGTGTTCGCACTCTGGAAAGAGCTTGGTCCAGATTGTCGATCGAGAATTGGGTCCTTAAACTCGAAGGCTCTAGGCCCTGACCCAGTACTGGTAGATGCAAATCTCAGCAACTGGCTGACCAGCTCACTTGACTCTATCCTCCCTAAAAGAACAGTTCCAAAAAGGAGAAGAGAATAGGCTCTGCTCCTTGGTATACGCCCGAGTTGAGAATCCTTAGGAAGGGCTGCAAGAAGCTGGAGCGCACATGGAGGAAGGACTGGGGTGAACCTAATAGAATTGAATATCGCTCTGCGATAAGGGCATATAAATGTGCTCTTCGTCGTACTAAAGCACAATTCTTTGAGGAAAGAATTAAAAACTCCTCGAATTCCTCTAGAGAAACTTATTTAGTGGTTAAGGAACTATTGAGAGTTCCCGAGCCCTCCTCAGCCCATGACAACCCAGGAGAGAAATGTAAAGACCTGGCGAACTTTTTTTATACTAAAATAGAGAACATTCTAAGTGCCCTGCCCCATATTGACCAGATAGCAGAGGCTAGCAGTGAGTCAGTTGGAGCCCCCGCACACCTGGAAGCCTTTGGACCAACAACAGTGGAAGAGGTCCTCAAAGTGCTGGTCACTATTAAGAGTGGCTCCCCCAGTGATCCGGTCCCTATGAGGATCCTGAAACAGGTAGGTGCTACTATTGCCAACCCTGTCACCGATTTAATTAACGCATCCTTTGCTTGTGGTCTGGTGCCACCGAGCTGGAAGGGTATATTTACAACAAGGGGTGGTGAGGGACAGAGTCTCTGAATTAAACAGAATACTCTCACCCAGTCAAGAGATCAGGGCTAGATCCAACACCGTTTTTTAGCTCACTGCACCATCCCAGTTTCAGAACCTGGCTGTATGCAAATTAGTCTGTTCCTGTCCCAGTGCATGATGGGAACAGGGCAAACCAAACTACAAAAGCCAATTCTTACACTGGGAAGGAAACAAGCTACCGGGGACCGGTTTCTGGCATTTCAGCCTCTTCGGCCCGGCTTGCTTGAATCCTGATGGTGCAATGAGCAAGGGACTCACATCTGAGTATACCCTTCCACGCTTAGGGTGGACAAAAATATTTACAACAAGGGGTGGTGAGGGACAGAGTCTCTGAATTAAACAGAATACTCTCACCCAGTCAAGAGATCAGGGCTAGATCCAACACCGTTTTTTAGCTCACTGCACCATCCCAGTTTCAGAACCTGGCTGTATGCAAATTAGTCTGTTCCTGTCCCAGTGCATGATGGGAACAGGGCAAACCAAACTACAAAAGCCAATTCTTACACTGGGAAGGAAACAAGCTACCGGGGACCGGTTTCTGGCATTTCAGCCTCTTCGGCCCGGCTTGCTTGAATCCTGATGGTGCAATGAGCAAGGGACTCACATCTGAGTATACCCTTCCACGCTTAGGGTGGACAAAAATATTTACAACAAGGGGTGGTGAGGGACAGAGTCTCTGAATTAAACAGAATACTCTCACCCAGTCAAGAGATCAGGGCTAGATCCAACACCGTTTTTTAGCTCACTGCACCATCCCAGTTTCAGAACCTGGCTGTATGCAAATTAGTCTGTTCCTGTCCCAGTGCATGATGGGAACAGGGCAAACCAAACTACAAAAGCCAATTCTTACACTGGGAAGGAAACAAGCTACCGGGGACCGGTTTCTGGCATTTCAGCCTCTTCGGCCCGGCTTGCTTGAATCCTGATGGTGCAATGAGCAAGGGACTCACATCTGAGTATACCCTTCCACGCTTAGGGTGGACAAAAATATTTACAACAAGGGGTGGTGAGGGACAGAGTCTCTGAATTAAACAGAATACTCTCACCCAGTCAAGAGATCAGGGCTAGATCCAACACCGTTTTTTAGCTCACTGCACCATCCCAGTTTCAGAACCTGGCTGTATGCAAATTAGTCTGTTCCTGTCCCAGTGCATGATGGGAACAGGGCAAACCAAACTACAAAAGCCAATTCTTACACTGGGAAGGAAACAAGCTACCGGGGACCGGTTTCTGGCATTTCAGCCTCTTCGGCCCGGCTTGCTTGAATCCTGATGGTGCAATGAGCAAGGGACTCACATCTGAGTATACCCTTCCACGCTTAGGGTGGACAAAAATATTTACAACAAGGGGTGGTGAGGGACAGAGTCTCTGAATTAAACAGAATACTCTCACCCAGTCAAGAGATCAGGGCTAGATCCAACACCGTTTTTTAGCTCACTGCACCATCCCAGTTTCAGAACCTGGCTGTATGCAAATTAGTCTGTTCCTGTCCCAGTGCATGATGGGAACAGGGCAAACCAAACTACAAAAGCCAATTCTTACACTGGGAAGGAAACAAGCTACCGGGGACCGGTTTCTGGCATTTCAGCCTCTTCGGCCCGGCTTGCTTGAATCCTGATGGTGCAATGAGCAAGGGACTCACATCTGAGTATACCCTTCCACGCTTAGGGTGGACAAAAATATTTACAACAAGGGGTGGTGAGGGACAGAGTCTCTGAATTAAACAGAATACTCTCACCCAGTCAAGAGATCAGGGCTAGATCCAACACCGTTTTTTAGCTCACTGCACCATCCCAGTTTCAGAACCTGGCTGTATGCAAATTAGTCTGTTCCTGTCCCAGTGCATGATGGGAACAGGGCAAACCAAACTACAAAAGCCAATTCTTACACTGGGAAGGAAACAAGCTACCGGGGACCGGTTTCTGGCATTTCAGCCTCTTCGGCCCGGCTTGCTTGAATCCTGATGGTGCAATGAGCAAGGGACTCACATCTGAGTATACCCTTCCACGCTTAGGGTGGACAAAAATATTTACAACAAGGGGTGGTGAGGGACAGAGTCTCTGAATTAAACAGAATACTCTCACCCAGTCAAGAGATCAGGGCTAGATCCAACACCGTTTTTTAGCTCACTGCACCATCCCAGTTTCAGAACCTGGCTGTATGCAAATTAGTCTGTTCCTGTCCCAGTGCATGATGGGAACAGGGCAAACCAAACTACAAAAGCCAATTCTTACACTGGGAAGGAAACAAGCTACCGGGGACCGGTTTCTGGCATTTCAGCCTCTTCGGCCCGGCTTGCTTGAATCCTGATGGTGCAATGAGCAAGGGACTCACATCTGAGTATACCCTTCCACGCTTAGGGTGGACAAAAATATTTACAACAAGGGGTGGTGAGGGACAGAGTCTCTGAATTAAACAGAATACTCTCACCCAGTCAAGAGATCAGGGCTAGATCCAACACCGTTTTTTAGCTCACTGCACCATCCCAGTTTCAGAACCTGGCTGTATGCAAATTAGTCTGTTCCTGTCCCAGTGCATGATGGGAACAGGGCAAACCAAACTACAAAAGCCAATTCTTACACTGGGAAGGAAACAAGCTACCGGGGACCGGTTTCTGGCATTTCAGCCTCTTCGGCCCGGCTTGCTTGAATCCTGATGGTGCAATGAGCAAGGGACTCACATCTGAGTATACCCTTCCACGCTTAGGGTGGACAAAAATATTTACAACAAGGGGTGGTGAGGGACAGAGTCTCTGAATTAAACAGAATACTCTCACCCAGTCAAGAGATCAGGGCTAGATCCAACACCGTTTTTTAGCTCACTGCACATCCCAGTTTCAGAACCTGGCTGTATGCAAATTAGTCTGTTCCTGTCCCAGTGCATGATGGGAACAGGGCAAACCAAACTACAAAAGCCAATTCTTACACTGGGAAGGAAACAAGCAGTTGTGAAAGCCCTCTTGAAAAAGCCTTACCTAGATCCATTGGATCTAGCAAATTAAAGGCCCATTTCTCTGCTGCCGGGACTCAGTAAAATCGCGGAAAGGCTGGGGAATTCACATCTTTCACACATTCTTGAGTCCAATGACCTGCTGAGAAATTCGCAAACAGGCTTTCGGCCGGGTCAGGGCACTGACACTGCTCTTCTGGCAGTCGTTGAGGAAGCCAGGAGCATTTTGGATCCGGGAGGATCAGTGGCAGTGATCCTCCTGGATCTCAGTGCGGCTTTCGACACTGTTAACCATCAAGTGTTAATTCAACGGCTGTCAGATGCAGGGGTAACAGGATTGGCCCTGAAATGGCTTAAGTCATTTCTTAACGACCGGACCTACCAAGTATGGGAAGGCAGCGCACGATCAGCATCAATCCCCCGCCATTGTGGTGTGCCACAAGGCTCATCCCTAAGCCCCACATTGTTTAATGTGTATATGGCCCCCCTGGAGGATGTGGTTGCCCCATTTGGTATCAAAATCGTGAGTTACGCTGATGATACTCAGCTGGTGGTTGCCTTATCCCAGCTTGCTAAAAGTCCGGACACGTTGCACTCCTGCATGTCCAAAGTCTATACCTGGATGTGCCAATCGGCTTTGAAGCTAAATGGCTCAAAGACCGAAATAATGCTCTTAGGGCATAAAGGACCCTCACTTCCTCCGACTAGCTGGCCCAGTTGTTTGGGCGAGCTCCCGAATCCAAAGGAGGAGATTAAGAGTCTTGGCGTCTGGCTGGAGCAAGATCTCTCTTTTAGGACCCAGGCGAAAAAAACTGCGGGAGTTTGTTTCGGTCTCCTCCGCGCAGCTCGGAATGTTTTGCCCCTCCTTCCACCGCAATCTAGAAAGCTGCTTATTCAGGGGTTGATCGTATCAATACTAGACTATAGCAATGCTATTTTTCTTGGTGCACCTGAAGCAACGCTTAATAAACTCCAGCAGATTCAAAACGCTGCCGCACGGCTCCTCAAGAACACCCCAATGATGCGGTCAGCTAAACCTGCATTGAAGGCGCTGCATTGGTTCCCAATGCGCCAAAGGGTCAAATTTAAGTCCCTCTGTATCGCGCATAAAATTCTTCAGAATAAGGGACCTCCCATCCTGAAGAATTTAGTTGTACCCTACAAAGCAAACAGAGCCTTGCGCTCAGATCAGAAACATCTGCTTAGAACTCCCAAAGTCAAAAAGGCTCGAACGGGGAGGAGAAGATTCTCAGTGAATATAGCGATTCTTTGGAACTCACTCCCCCTGAGTCTACGTTCGGAGACTTGTCTTCTCCGGTTTCTTAAACTCCTTAAAACACACCTCTTCCCCAACTAATGCCTGTGATCACGCTTAACTGCCTCCTTTTTATTGCTCTGGAATAAGCGCTGGGATGCTCCAGGGTAACTACGCGCTATATAAAACTCGAAATAAAATAATAATAATAAAATAAATATGCTTAACGAGACTTCGCTTAGCAAATCAATTTTTATGAAGTTATCTACTTAATGAATTACATCACGTATTGAGTGTAGATCTATACTAGAGCATTGATTAACAAACAGAATTTGTTGCCTTTGGGTATGAGATATGAGTAACATTGGAGAATGTTTGATATATACAGCTTTGAAGAAGTTTGCGGGTTAAATGACGCCGGTGCTGTTATATCCGCATAATGTGATTTCACAAAACAAATTACATATTATAATTTCTTATACTTAATAGAATATAGTATGTACTTAGTGTGGATCTACTTGTAGAGTTACTATAGGGGATGGTTTGCCTTTGGGTGTGAGATATGATGAGGATTTGCATGCTCCAAAGAAATAGAAAGAATCTTAATGCGGACACATATTACAGCTTGGTGACTTTCGAAACAGAGAGGAGCATTAAGAACGACACAATAATTTGATAGTGGGATGCCACTCGCAATAGAAACCCTTTGTGGTCCGGAATTATCACCACAAATCAAGTAGGTGTTGGCAAGCATGGTGGGGGATTTATATTTGTTGGTAGTGAGAAGGAAGGTCCCTTTTTAATTTTGACTTCTCGCTCCCCTTCCCTCTCTTTCTTACCTTACAGAGACGTGCTACGCAGGCTAATTAGGTATTTGGAACACATACATGGTTTTGGCGTGTCTTCTAAGTTTCTTCACAATTGTCACTTGTCGGATTGAGATAGCACTAAGTGATTTCATATATATCTTAAACCTTTCCTTGGTTCAGATATCACGCATTTAGAGGTTTTGGTTTTTAATGGCATGGTGCTATCACCCACTAGTCACACTCGGGCAATATGGTTGCACTACGGTGTGTCCAATGGGACCAATCCTTTTCTTCTCTCCATCAATTTTGGTTATAGCCTATATCCTTTTGTAAGTAATTTTTATTGTGCTGGATGCAAATTGACTGTAAACTGTACGTCAGACCAAGTTTTGGGTCATTCACCTTGTGCATGATATACAAATACACTGCTTGATGTATATAATATTTTTTATAAATGATTATAGAAAATGTTCATGCTTGAAAGAATACAATGGTATTTTATATGTTTACACTTATACAGCCTTGAGAAAGTCGCGGGACTACATCCCTGGCGCGACAAAACAAGTGTTGGCTGATGGGAGCTGTGGTGGAAAGCTAAATGAATAAAATACCGAAAAGAAGAAAATCATTGTTTACACTTGTATCTGATTGTGATATATTTCTATCTTCTCTCAACGCCCCGAAGAGTTGCTCCAAGAGGGCACGGATCACCAGTTCCTTAGCTGAGAGAGGGTCTGTGTAGGGGGCTATGCCCTGTGAGGAGAGAGCGGGTGGTTTATCCAGTAGGTCTTTGATGGTGGTATTCTTCTTTGAGTGGTTCGCAGCCATTATGCAGAGTGCAACACCTTGACAGTAAGTGAAGATAGGGGCCTGGTCCAAGCGGTGAATGCCAGAAAGCCCAGTCATGTGGTTAGAGCTCACGGATCGATGCCAAGGGTCTGCAGGGTGTCTTCAGTGCATCCAAGTGAGTGTCGTGCTGCACAAGCGACTGGTCTTGAAATAAGATAAGTTGCCCCAGTATTGGAAGTTTCATAGATTCCCATAGCTTGTACCATTCCCCATCGTCGGAATGGGAGCCTCTGTAAATAAAAAAATACCATAGCAGTAGGTACAAAAGAGAAAGAAAGGCCTAGGCCTAATCTCATTTTGTAGCATATCCACCTCTTTTTGTAAAAGATACCAAAAACCTGCAACAATCAATCAGATTAGCCTCACCTCATAGAACCCTCCTGAGAGAACCTCAGAGCCTCAGATTTTATACCGCACATTGTGCTAAGGGAGTCTCCACTGAGCTCTGCTCAGTTTTTTCTCTACAACTTTGGATTTCAGCTAGTTTCTCTTCAGGATGTCGGATAAAGAAAAGAAGGCTTTATTTAAGACCTGTTCTACCTGTTCTAAAACAAAACCTTTATGTTAAAGACAAACTTAAGGATTGTATTTATTGCTTGTACCTGGACCACAAGGCCACAGATTGTAAAATCTGCAGAACCTTCTCCACCAAGACACTGAGAGATAGGGAAGGAAGACTTTTGACCTGGTTACAGAAGATAAAGTCACGGAAGGAGGTAATTTCAAGTGACAGCGAAGATTCCTCCCCAGCTTCATCATCAAGGAGATCTAAAAAGAGGGGTAGGTCTTCCCCTTCAACTTCAACTGAACCTCCTGCTAAGGCCTCTCAAAAGACGTCTGATAGTTCCAGTCCCACAAAATCTCCTCACTGAGGTGCAAAGGAGAGGGTGGGACTTGTTACTGAGGTATTTTCTACACAGAAGGTGAGCCAAGGACCTCCTGTTGTTTCTCCACCAGCTGAGAAGACAAAAAGTTTCCAAAAAGCCATCATCTGTACCCCAGGCGGGAAAATCGGAAAAGAAAACCCGTTAGTCAACGACGACATCATCAGGTATGTCGACGAAGGCTGCTAAAGTTTACCAGGCGTCGATCACAGCTCCGTCGACGGCCCCATTGTTGAGGGCTTCGACGACGACCGCTTCGACAACGACTTCGTCGACGACGCAGGTTCCACGCAGTGGTGGACTGTTCCCATGAGGCACAGGGTCAAGACTGATTTGCATATGACCATGTCTGAACTGGGGTGGCTTGGTGTGCAAAATAACGATGGATTAAGCCCAGATCTGTGACTGGGGGTGAATGTTTTGCCAATGTGCAACTTTCCGTCCATCATCTTGTGTGTTTTGCTGTTCACCCTATGTGGGAAGGGTATGCTCAGACGTGGGTCCTGTGCTCACTAAGCCACTGGAGTCAAGATATCCTGGCTGATGAAGGCTGATAGCGAGAAACCGGTCCTAGGATGCTCGATTCCGGTCAAGGGAAGACATGGCTTCGCAGTTCGATCTGGATTGTTTCCATGAGGCACAGGGTCAAGACTGATTTGCATATGACCACGTCTGAACTGGGGTGGCTTGGTGAGCAAAATAACGATGGATTAAACCCAGATCTGTGACTGGGGGTGAATGTTTTGCCATTGTGCAATATTCCGTCCATCATCTTCTGTGTTTTGCAGGTGCTTATCTTGGCAAGCTCTCAGGGACCTGTCGATACACTTTTTGGGGTCCTTGACAAATTTTGCTAGGAAAGTAGCCATCCTACGGTCAATCTTCAGTGTCAATGTAAACTTGTCAGCCAGAGCTGGATGTGGGTACTGTGCCCACAGGCTGCTATGCACCACTTTCTACAGAGGTTTGCATCAGCGGTTTGCCACATAGTGTGCCACTTTGTTGCCGGGGACCCTTTCTGCTGATTGGAGATGAAGAATCTCATCTGGATCCAACATATCAGATCCTGCCTCTGCAGCGGGGTTTCGCTGGTGGCAGAGGGGGCAAGACACAGCTTGGCAGATCCTGGAGTATCCCACCTCCTCATCCGACGGCGAGTCCTCATTCTGATCAGGTGAGGGGGGGAGGGTGCTCCAGCAATTCCGGTGAATCAGAAGGAGAGAAAGGTTTTGGGCCACAAAAGGCCTGCTTAAGGCACGCAAAAGCATCTAGATCCACTTCCTCCGCACAATGGCACTTTGCCAGGGCTGGGTCAAACTTTTGAGGTGCTGGGGGCCCTGGAGAAGGCCCTGGGGCCTCCTGTGGTGCCTAAGGGCACATGGCACATTTGTAAGCAGTCAGTTGCACATTGCGCTCTTCATAGTGCCCTTGGCCTCGTCAACTGCCCCGTAAATAGAAGTGCCCACTGCATCATAAAAATCATCATCCCAGGGTAGGCATCCAAAGGTTCCTCATAAATGTCCCCTTCAACCTCCAACCTCCAATAGGAAGGCATACCTTGAAAACAATGACAATACAGGCACCTATAGAGCTTTTTAACCCCCTTTAGGGCTAATGTAGGCAGTTAGGTGTCTGTAAATGGTAGATTGCGAGTTCAGTCAGGGGTTTTTAGTGGGAAAGCCACATACAATATGGGTCTAGGCCCGGGAACACGTCACCCCCACTGCCAAAATCAGTAGGGGAAATCTAGTGCCTGGGAGCATGTTCCCCCACAGGCCCTTGTGGCCAACAACAGTAACATAGACCCCAGGGGGCATAATAATGCACTACCGACCCAAGCAGGGCATCAATGTCGCAAAGCTCAGGGGATTTCCCCAATGGTTTACTGACCTCAGCATGCTGGGGCGTCATGCTCCAGGGCAGAAAGGCTCCAGGCCGAAGCTACCAGCACACAATCCCTGCATCCTCTGATGTGAATTGAAAGGATCTCACATCGGTAGAGCGAGTGTCAACCATACCGTAGTGCCACCAAGTGGGTGGAGGAACGCACCACAAAGCTGCACCAGAATAGCGGCTGCAGAGGAGCATAAACACACGTTCCTGCGGCCATAACAAGCACACACACACAATTAGAGAGGGCTATGGGACACCTGGTGGAGTCTGATTGGCTCATTGTTGGAACTGTTATCTGCTATGGTTGGGCCACTTGTGGAATTATTCCCAAGGACTCATGGGAGTTGCAGTTTGTTGTGCATACTGTTGGGAAAAAATTTGGTTAAATGAATGGCTGCTTTAATAAAACGCAGATAAGCATAATCCTCGTCTCAGGTCTTGAAATGAAATTGGATTGGGTTGGCTATAAGTTGTCCATCAATGAAACCTCTGGTTTTATGGTATCTTCAAAGTCTCTTTGTAAATTAAAGCCCTAAAACAGTAGACTCCACCATCAATATTTCATCGTCTCAACACAGATGATGATTTTTTGCTGCAAAGCAATGTCTGGCTGAGCCCCTTCTGTAGGTCTTTGTCAGGGTATGAAGGGCAGAATCATGGCTATTTCATTCTCATGAGTAAAGCACTACCAACGGTCTTTTTCATGACTACCGCTAGAAGATCATCTCTCCAAAATGCTAAGTGATCCCCTACATGCCTGCAGCAGTGACTAGTAGTGTTCAAGGTCAACATTAGCTCCAGTGCATGGAGGACATGCCACATTTTGTTTCTGCTGTTTCCTCTTATTTATTAAAGTGCATCAGTTGGGTGATATGCCCACATTCTCACTAAAGGGGATTTAACTGATTATTTGTGCAGCGCCTCATATGTTCCTTCTGTGTCCGAAATTGTATGTTTTGCATGCGTTTGCTTTGGTAAGGATTGTATTGATATAGTCCACTATACAATCCTGCATAATATTTTTTAGACAGACTCAAACATGAAAAATTAGTCTAGTGTATATCCCTATCTTATGCCAATTTCATGTGAACGTGGTGGCAAACCTGAAAACAGCTTATTAACATGTTGAAACCAAATCTGTATGTGGTCAGTACCGCTCATGTATACCTAAATATTTGTGTAGTCAAGCCCTTTTTTGGACTGAAGATGGAGTGATTGTGTAAGGTTAGTGAATACGATGGATTACTGGAGGGACAATCAAGACATATCAAGTTAAATGCATTTTCCTCTCTATTCTGCAGCCGACAACTCCATAGAGACTGTCAACAACAGCTTGGCTGCTGATGGAGTGAGTCGCTTGATCCGGGTTCCTACCGGTTGCGCCGAGCAGACCATGATTTACATGGCACCAGGGGTATATGCCATGAAGTACCTAGATGAAACCGAGCAGTGGACCCAGCTCGGTCCAGAGCGGCGTGATGAGGCACGAGAGACTATGGAAAAAGGTGATGTATCGTCAGTAGCAAGGTGTAAAGTTGGCAAAAGTACCAGATGAACATTGATGGATAGTGTGGCTGTTAAGGAAATGCTAAACACAATCACACTGGCGGTTCTGTTGCTGTTAATAACCCACATTGACAATGTAAATTTCTACAACATTGGATTTTTTCATATTGACATGCTTGAATCATTCCCAGTCGTCAGACTGGGCATCAAAGCCTGACGACGGGGAATGATTCAACCATGTCAATATATGGAAGATACCAGTGTTGGAAACTGGAGTAAAGGTTTTTATTTTATTTTAATTTTTAATACATCAATCAAGCTTGGAATGTAAAATCATATATATACTAAAATTCTCTCTACATCTATATTATGTAATTATTACTGTGTTCGGTATCTTGTTAGCTCTAACCTTAGTCTGAACTCTCCCTGCCCCCTTTTCCTTGGAGAAGAGAGTGGAGAGATTTACCAAACCTCTAATGGGTCTTGAAAACATCAGCATCATTAAGACCAGGGCAAAGAATAATGTTTCCAGTGCAGCCTCCATATCAGTGAAGGACCTAGTTTCTGCCATGATTAGAGATCCCCACCTGCCTGGCCCTGGTTGAGGATGCACTGAAGGCAAAGGGAAATGCCAGTTGAGAGTCATGTCTATCAGGTCTTGCTTGACTTTCTTTTTGTATTTCTGAAACTCCCAAAGCAGGAGTTTTTGTTTCACAGATACAACCGCCATGACACGCAGGGATTTTATCCCCTAAGCTTCTCCAACATTGGATCTTTTATGTATACAAGAACGTCATTAGGCTACGAATCCTTTGGTACACATAACCTAGCAGCAAATAGTGTAAAATATATATAGTATACTATACACAGTTCATAAAAGTCCATCAGCCTAAACACCATAGAATCTTTATTAATACAACCACCTCATTTGAAAGAACCCAAGATTCAGCTAATGAGGTGGAAGCTTAAGCTCGCCTACTCCCTTAGAGGCCACCATAGCTCAGATGTCTGCTGCATGTCGGGTACATGTGAGTCCCGTGTCAGAGATCTGCTTTAACATATCAGTGAACCTGAAATTGTTAGTATATATTGGGCTGCCCTGAATTCAAATCAGCCCTATCTTCAGCATTGCTGTACTGTGAATTGTGTTTAGGGTAGATTATTATATTTTCTGGACCAGCAGGGAGATCATTTTATCTGACAACCAACTGTCACCATGACTGACAAAGAGAAGAAATCTTTATTTAAACCTTGTTCATCTTGTGGCAACAAGAAGATCTACACTGATGACCTACAATCTCAGTTTATTTATTGCCTTTATCTAATACATAGTCTAGCAGAATGCAATATTTGTAAGTCTTTCTCAACTAAAACCCTTAGAGAAAGGAGGTTGGCGTGATTCCTTATGAATAAAGAGAATGTTCCTTGTTCTAAAGGAGAAGCCCCCTATTCAGAGGAGGATTCTGTGAGAAGTGCCCCTTCAAGCACTTCCACAAAGGCATCGAACAAGACAAGAATTGGACAGTTCCTGAGCATGATTTATTTGGTGCAGCCTTGCAGCCACCTCCTTTGATAACAAACCAGATAAGTATGTCTCTGAGTGCTACAGAGAAGATCTACTTGTCGTAAAAAAGAAGTTTTCAAAGGACTCATCTTCAAAGGAAACCTCATTGACAACGAGACTGTTGACAACTTCAATTCTTGACGGTGTTGTCGTCAAATGTATGGTTGTCTTCAATGGTATCATCGTCATTGACGACAACCATACAGTTGATGACAACACCGTCAATGTCAAACATTCGGGCAAGAACAAAGAAACTATCCACAACAACCAAACAGTTGACGAGGACCATACCGTCGATGACGGCATACTGTAGATTATGACTTACTGTCAACGACGGCCATACTGTTGGCTACAAAGTCACCATCAACGACATCATCGTTGAGAGCCACACTGTCAATCAAAAACATTGGACAAGATGTTTTTTCACCATTAATGGTGATTGATTTCACTACAGCTCAATTATTGCAGTCAGTTCAAGAAGAAGAGGGTAGTGATTATGCCACGCTGACAGCTTACACCCCAACAAAATTAGATGTAAAATATGTCCCATAGTTTGAAGAGTATGAAATGCCTGACAAAGAGTCCTACAACGAATATGTTTACCAGTAGCAGTATAAGTCTGAGAGTACTCAAATTAGTATGAGGCAGAAACCACCAAGATATTATAGAGATCCAGATATGGTCCATGTGCCACTAGCCTTTTTATCAACATTGCAACAGATGATGGTTACGTTCAACAAGTTATACCACAGAAACCAAGTAATAATTCTTCAATGAGGTTACCTGCTGCACTCATTCTTCCACCTCCTCAATCTGCTCCTTTACCGGTTTCGCCTACTCCTCAGCAGCCGTTGCCGCTTCCTTCTCCTCCAACGACAAGAGAATCTGTTTATGGAGAGGACATGGGTGATGTTTACTCTAATTGTTCTGGATATTCTGATACAGAAGGAGAGCAAGGTGAGCTTCCACCAGACGATGATGGACAAAATGATAATGGACAAGAATGTATTATCCTAAGTGGAAATGATGGGCCATTTCCACTGGATTCTACAGATGATGTTTCACATTTTTTTTTATTCCTCTAATCAGTTTCGGATTTTTATATTACATTTTGACAGTTTTACTGTCTTGGTACTTCATAAATACGTCACACACGGTTCTAAGTTAAGCATATCTGCTCTGTGCAAGAACTACCAGAGGGTGGAGCTCAGGTTAATCTAGTGAACTCTCGAGGGTTTTGATTATTCTGTGAAGTGGGAAGCCCTACCCCAAATAATAATCCAGTTTCTTACAATATCATTTCATGCAGAAACCACAATTGTTTTCATGGTGAAGTAACCAGCAAACCCTAAATTAAACTGTGCTCAACCCTCGGGTATCTTGACTCAGAGCAGTCAGGTTTAACTCAGAGGCAATGTGTAAAGTATTTGTGCAACACTTCAAACAGTAACACAGTCACTCTACAAAAGGAATCCACACCAGCTTTAGAAAAATAGAATAATTTTTAATTAAAAAAAATACCAAACTGACAAATATCCAATCAGTATACCAGAAAAAAATCTATTGGCTACAAATTTATAAGAGGATCCTTTTTAAGATTCTACTACTAGTGTTTAGAGCCTTTAAGTCCACTGGACCCAAATACCTCACTGCCCATCTCTGCCACTACAGGAACTAGAGGACGCTGAGATCATCCACTGCCAATCTATTGAAGCCACCACCCTTTAGACTCATATCCTGTGGGAGAGTCCATCATTGTGCTGAGCTCCAGAGCCTGTAACCAAGTATCCAGCTCTCTCTGCTTCATTGATCCTGAAGATAAATTATAAAAAAATGCTCAAAAACATGTCTTTTTGTCCCTGACACCCTCTGCTACTTCTTAATCTAACCACTCCATCAATCTGTTCCCTTTCTTCCCATCGCCTTCACGGAAGGATCCATGTCGGTCCCACACTTAGAGCCAGGATGCTCAATTGTGAGTGACAGTGTGCTGTATAAGCTTGATATTCGTTAATTGTAAGCAATGTGGCTCCTGCCACTGCCAAATGTCAATAACGGCGCTTGTCTATAGTACCTTGAGCATGACCACGATGCCAAGACCTGTGCCGATTTTGCACTGTGCACCCCAAAGCCTTGAGGGAGCAGTCCCTCAACCTTCTCACTACTTGGTGTGCGAAGCCGCAATGATCTTGATCTTGCGGAGCCACTCCCAGCAATCGTTGTCACAGTCGAAGTCATCCGGGTGTTCGAGTCAGTCCCACAAATAAGTAAGTAGGCGAAGAGGTCTTTGACTTCACCCGTCCGGTCAAGTCATCCGACGAGATGGGGAAACTCAGGACTCTAGGTGTGGCACTACAGTTGAGCCCGCACCAGGGCCATCTCCGTGCCTCTCAGAATTTCTTGGAGCCGGAGCAACCCACATAGAACTTTGTGAATTTTATGAGGCCAAGCTCCTAATACTTAGGCAGGAATTACTGATAGAGTGGCTTCGGGCCCAGTGGCTTATGAATGGACCCCTCCTGGTTTTCCATCGATGAGTATTCCTCTGGTGCCAGTCAGCCCCCTTGGATCCATGGATGGATTCAGAGCGCTGCTGGTCGAGCCACCTAGACCTTTCCTGGCACCGGCTCCAGTGCTGACATCCCGGTGCCCACTGGGCGCACAGTTCCCATACTCATCCCAAATCTGACACAGAGCTGGATATGCGTTGCCTGATGCCGACTTCGTTGCCAATTGGGGGCAGACCTCCCAGGTCAAAGCCTGTGAGCTGAGACTTGGGGAAGATTGGGAGGGGCCACTGGACCCTGATGAATACCAGCCCCTAGATATCACTAGGAACACGGGGTGTGAGGATCTGGCAGATGCTAGTGGACTGGACACCTCCCCAGATAATGGCTTGGCCTCTCTTCCTACTGTAGGAGGAATCTCATTTACTGCAGGAGGGAATCTCATTTACTAAGGTGGTGAGGAAGGCAGCATAGACCAGCTACCAGCTGTGGCTTTCAAGACAACTGCCTCTACTGAGGTGCTTCATCCAGGAGTCACCATATCCAAACTGCTTCTCCCATTTGATGAAACCCCCACGGACATCCTACTCATGGCCCGGTCCAAGTCCTGTACAGGAGTGTGAGAAGTTAGCCTGGCATATGATGTCCACTAGTTCTAGTGGGCACCTTGCACCAGTCTAATTGACCCTGAACTAGCAGTCATCAGGTTAAGACTTCAGTAGGCGAGTTACGCGAGTTGTTTTACCAATTATAATCCCTTGAATACCAAATGAAAGGACACCACACAGGGTATATATCAAATATATATGTATTTAATCTAAACACAACCCCCCTGCACTCTTTATGAGGTCAGAGGTAAAAATACAATACAAGTCACACAATTAATATACGGTAAGTTGCACAGTATGCATTATGCCCTAGGGGCCTCACAAATCATATACTAAGGAAGTGGTATAAGAACCACAAGAGAATTATAAAGCAGGCCTGGGGCCTGTGGAATCGCTGGGCTACTCTAAACAACCAAAGGTTAGGAAGGAGGAGGCCCACGGGAGACGTGTGCAGTGTCTAAACACAGGCGCAGGTTACCATTGACTTTCTACGGGAAACGTAAAAGTTACAATTATACAAATTAAGGACACTTCCGGATGGACTAGGATGGAACCCTTTTAAACTAGGACACTTTGAGAGTCAAGACCCATGGGAGCACTGGAGTACTCGTGTTACCTCACCCAGGGAAGCCGGGTGCATAGGTATATTTTCGTGTCGGGTTTCGTCGTCGTATTTTTTGGCGAGCTACAAATAAGTGCTGCAGGCGACCAGAGGAAAAGTGACCGGGTGGATCCAAGGGTGGATCGAAGATCTGAAGAACCTGAAAGCAGAAGGGACAGAGTCTGGGTCACTAGCCAGTGCCCAGGAAGGAACCAGGAAGGAACCAGGCGATGTCGGGTGATTTCAGGTGAAGTAGTCAAACTTGTCGCTTCAGCCACGAGGTACAGGAGGCATCGACGATAGCCAGGCACTGGATTCGAGCAGCCTTACGATGGATATAGTTGACTGTGGTGTCAGTATCCGGATTGGACCCAACAAGCCTTGGCAACCGCAACCCACGCAGGATGTCAAGATTGGCTCTGTTGCAGACCAGCAAGGTCTGTGGCGCTTCTCCTTTGCAGGGAAGCTGGAGCAAGCCTGGAGCAACCAGTAAAGCGAGTTAGTTTCAAAATGGAGTCTTCAGGGGGCTCACTATCCAAAGGACTAGGAACCAGGAAGACGTGTTGGGCTCAAATGCAAGAGCGGGACCCATGGAACACTTGGGGGCCGGGGCTTCGGCGCAAATGGTGCTCGGGGCTGGGGCTTCAAGCCCTCCAGTGCAGGATGTCGAGGAGTTCCGGTCGGTCCCACGTCTCTCGTGTCCACCACGTGTCTCAGCTTTGCTGGGGATGTGGGTTGGGGTCGGAGATGTCTCGAAGTCCAGGTCCTGTGTCGCATTATCTTCGGGATCCAGCAAGAGCGTCAAAAATGCACACCGGCAAAGTTGCTGTTGGTGCCTGTTTGAGCAGGGTGGTCACTCCTTGACCACAAGGGAGATGTCTTCCGTCTTCCGGTCGAAATGGAATGTCGAAGGTCCAGGATTCTGTATAAAAGTTTCATCCAGGGAAATCTAAAGTCCTAGGAACTCAGCTCCTATGCATATACTAAAGTTGTGTGCTGGACTATCTGGCTAGGTCCCTCCTTTGGGTGGACCTAGGCAGGGGGTGGTTACCCCCCTTCCCTTTGTCCAGTTTTGGGCCAGAGTTGGGGCTGAGTGAACCAGCAACTGGTTTGAACCGGGTTATGCATGGAGCACCTTGTGTGCCCCAGGCAGTGTCTGGAAAAGCATCTGCTGATGCAGCCCTCCATGCCCCAATAGTCATAATCCTGTGTGGGGAGGTGTTGGCACCTCCCTGGATAGGAAACCTATTGTCCAGGCCTCCCCTGCCGGAGTTTCGTCCAGCAGCAGGAGGTCAGACTCGTGTCTGTGGCAGCAGCATCCATTTTGTGATGCTGAGGCTCTGTTTAACTTTAACCGGGTAAACCAGTAACTACATGTCTTCTCCCTCTAGAAGGGTGGAATGCTACCCCCGCCTCCAGGACTGGCGGGGGGGGGGTATAGTATTCCAAAGTGTTTGACACCTCACACAACATGTTTTGTTAAAGCCAAACCAAAGTTAGCATTAACTGCGAGGATTATAATGCACTTAAGAGTATATGGTATGGCTATATCATAGAACAGCCATAAGAGATCGTTCCGAAAGCTGCAGAGGGGCTCAGCTCATGCTAGGCCACCCTCTCACATAAAACTAAGCACTCTATAGGTGTATATATGCCTATATGTATATATAGATATAGGGATACGATATCTAAGTATGGGGTGATTACACCAACTTACCCAGGCTGTGTGAACAGACCTGTGGTGTCAGTTTGGAAGGCATACCAGGGGTGGCACAATACATGCTGCAGCCCCTGGAAGGCCTAAGGTGCACCTATGCCCTGGGTACCTAGGGTACACTTATACAGGGGCTCACAAGGGTGACCCAGTAACCAATCTGGTATGTACCTAAAGTACATGGTATCAATTTAGAGAGAGAACAGCTGGCCTGCCGCCATCACCCTCCAGTAGTGCCAGCAGACTGCCATAAGCTAGGAAGTGTCCCGCCAAAAGGTCATACTCCTCTCGCAACTGTTCATAGGGTAATAGGACACCATCTTGGAATAGTGCCCATAGGGGATTCGCTCCCTACCCCTGCTCTACCCAGCAGGCTCCCAAAGGGCTCAAGAGAACTCAATAGAATTTCAGGAGAGTAACAGTCTAGATCTGATGCACCATCTTCGGGACATCAATTGACGGCGATAGGCGATCAGCCCACAGATTAACTGCTGCTGTCAGAGCCTGACAATACCGAAGGGGATGATGGGCAAAGTACTTGTGCAAATCAAACACTCAACCCCAGTCAACTGATATGGGTTTAATACATCATCATTCTTTAGCTCACTCCACCACCCCAGTTCAGACATGGCCATATGCAAATCAGTCTGATCCTGTGCCTCATGGGAACAGTCCAGCCAAACTGCCAAGCCATGTGTTCCCTGGACCGGAAACAAGCATCCTGGGACCGGTTTCGGATTCATAATCCTCATCAGCCAGGCTATTTTGAATCCAGTGTTAGAGTGACCAAGGGAAGGGACCCACGTCTGGGCATACCCTGCCAATTCAGGGGAAACAAAGCAATACCAAAGGGGATGATGGATTAAGTGCTTGAACAAATCAAACACTCACCCCCAGTCAACTGATCTTGGTTTAATCCATCATCATTCTTTAGCTCACTCCACCACCCCAGTTCAGAAATGGCCATATGCACATCAGTCTGACCCTGTGCCTCATGGGAACAGTCCAGCCCGAACTGCCAAGCCAGGTATTCCCTGGACCAGAAACAAACATCCTGGGACCGGCACAGGGTCAGACTGATTTGCATATGGCCATATCTGAACTGGGTTGGTGGACTGAGCTAAAGAATGGTGATGGATTAAACCCAGATCATTTGACTGGCGGGTGAGTGTTTGATTTGCTCAAACACTCAGTCTATCATCCCCTTTGGTATCGCGCTGTCAGAGCCTGAGCCTGTTCCTCCTAAAGTGTGACGCCCTTGTGGACCTCCATGCCGCTGGCCTCATAGGACTCTCAATTCTTGGCACGCAAGGAGTGAGCCGCCTGAGGCCCAGCCGACAGCTTGCATTGGGCTCTTTTACCGCACCTTCTCACTATCCCAAACACCCTCCAAATGCAGAGGAGAAAACGGGGAAGGCTGAGAGCTCCCCGCTAACCAGGCCAGCGGCCGCACGGGCCCCTTGTCCATCCCAAGACCAATTCCCAGCTGCTGTGTAGGAGGCGGCCACAGAAGAGATTAATCACAAGTGGCGGATGACCTAGCAGGATTCAATGTCCGGATCTCCATCCTCCACTTACTGCACCAGCCACCAAGAACTGTTGCCTGCCCAAAGGCTGTCCAGGCTCCCGCACTCCGCTCTGGGCTCCCGCTGCAGGGTTCTGTCGCAGCAGTCATGCGGGGCACAGGTAGGCTCCAGGAACCTCCTCTGCCGGTCTCCTAGGTGCAAGTGCCAAACTGGCCTGGTCGCCAGAATCCAAGCTGCTCCGCTGGGCTAGTGGACGCTCTACTTCAGCCACAGGCCATGTTGCAGGCCCTGCGGGCCCCAGAGGCCAAGCGTCCAAGGCATGGAATATGACACTGTTCAATCGGTGCTGCTGTATCTCCCCATTCCAGAGCCACTACAAATGGACCATGGAAGGAGCAGATGGCAGTGGGCATAACTGGATTGTAAGTCTCCCTGTGGAGCATCGCTAAAGCCCGCCACCCATATTGCAGTGCCAGGCCATGCCCCTTAAAATAGTAGTTTTGAAGAAAACTTGTAGGTAACTTGTATTTTACTCTAATGCGGTAATGCTATCCTATGGGGAAACAAAGCAAACGCACGGAGATGATGGACGGAGCGCTGAAACGTCTGGGCATACCTTGCCAACTTAGGTCAAACAGATGATGGATTCAACCCTGATCTGTGATTGTGGGTGAGTGTCTGAATAGTTTCAGCGCTCCGTCCATCATCTCCTTGTGTTTGCTTTATCCTATGGGGAAAAACACATATAATGCATGCGGGTACTTAGCAGCGACACACAGGACCAGTCATCTGGAGTTAAGATACGTATGGAGCAAGTTCCAAGATACCACCAACGGATCACCTCGGTAGGCTCTGGGCTGTCCGGGTCAGAGGTGCTTTACGGCTTTGAGTGCCCCATTGGTTTCAATGGGAAACAGTCCTGGGAAAAAGAGGCTGCAATCTGGGACTGGGCGGGCACTACCGTTGAACCCAGTATGGGGGTAAGATCCTTGAGATGCTTGGCAGGTAGGGACACCATTGGTACACTTCTTCTTGGGCTTTAGAGCCCCGGTGTAGGGGTATCTTTAGTAAGGCTGTGCGTTAAACTATTCTCCACTGGCGGAGTTTACTGAGTTTTTTGTCACTCCATGCTCCACTTGAAGTGCAAAGTCTGGCAAAAACTCCGCCGCGTAACAGAGTTTACCTGAGCTGTGCAGGCCACTCTCAGCCTTCACATTAAGACAGACAACGGGAGTGCTTCTGTTCAGATTGAAGCAATGACACACACAGCCTCAAGTGCTGATTAACTCGCTGTGTCAGCCCTACAGGGAGAGCGCTACGTACATGGAGACAAGACAGAGCCATGGCTATTGGCTACCACAAGCTGCGAAGCCTCACACGTACAAGATGGAGCTGTGCTGCACCTTGGCTTCCACACAGTGGGTTATGCTTGCCCCTAAGGGCCGCGCTGCCACTTCATCCGCAATGCCGAAGGGCCGGCATCAGGCCGAACCAGCCTCTCCCTCCCTTTCAGGTTTCCCTCCTGTGGGGACTTCAAACATACAGTAGCAGCAGCACCCAGCAGAGAGACTCCAGTAAGAGGCCTTGTTTCTTACAACTTCCCCACTTGGGTGCAGGCTGGGCCCGAGCCGGCGAGTCCCACGCGCTGCAGCCCCTGCTATCAGAGCTTTATGCAGAGGAGCTACAGCTTCTCTTGGCAAACAATGCCTTCAGCTTCAGTTCTTGGTGGGCCACCAGTTGCCTCACCCCACTGGTATCGCCTCCAGCTACACCTTCTCTGGCTTCCCCACCATGGCTCAGGATGGGCCTGAGCCGGCTTAACCGGTAGCCCCACACACTGCTGAAGCTCTATGCAGAGGAGCTGCAACTAGTCTCGGACAAAAACATGCTTTTGGCTTCTTGGCAGGCCTACCAGAAGAAGAACCTGCACAACCAGCACTGCCAGCACCAACAGCACCTCGGGTCAGCCATCCGCCGCGGGAGGAACAACACCACAGTAAGTAAGTGCACTTTTAAATTAACCCGCTATGAGTACTAATTAATATTCAGCCATGTTTTTCTAACAAGAAAATGACATCATAACACATTGCTTTGCTCCTCCCCTGAATTGATCTCTCACTAAAGCTTGAGCTATTGTTATTCCGCCCACTCGTGGAACTCTGCGTAGCATGGCAGAGTTTTTGGGTCACTTCGCAGAGTCTGCGTAGCTCTGCAAACTCCGCCCAGACCTAGTCTTTAGGCGTCAGGTCTGTGCTACAGGAGACACTCGTGGTTGAGGAGGCCTGCACAAAGAAGCTGCAGGCAGCGACTGGAAGTGCAGTCCGGGCAAATCCAAGGTGAGGTTTGATTCTGGTCGGTCTCAGGACCTCCCTGGCACCATTGGCCCACTTCAACTCAGACTGGGGGACACAGGTGCAGTGGTGCTTTCCTGTGACAAGTTTTCACGGGCCAGAGTCCTCACAGTTCTTCTTGGGTGCCTACATGGTACAGGGAAGTAGCTCTGCTACTTCATGAAAGATGCTGGACGCTCCTTGAAATGCTGGCAGTCCTCCCAGGTTTTTTGGAAGCAGAGCAGCTGCAGGACGAGTCTTCTTTGCTGACATTGTCTGGGACACCCGGAAGGCCAGCAGGGTTGGCGCCAAGTCAGTTGCTGCTCTGCAGTTTTAGGTCTTTGTGGCTCTTCTGTGTCTTTCTTCTTCTTAGGTCATCCAAATCTGCTTTCCTGGTGCTAGGGGCTTCCATAAATACTAGATTTAGGGGCATTAAGGGGAGTAAAAGGTGGTAACAAATGGGCTACTTTCCCTTGGGGTCACTACACACCCTATATGACCAATTCTGTGGGAAATGACCATAACCCTGTCCCAGAGTTCCTAATGCTACCATCGCCAAGATAGTGGAATTTTCCTTAAGGGGGGCACATCAGGCAGTTTACCTTAGGGGTGTGACTGGCTTATAATGCACCACGCCTCCCTTCATATCAAATTTCTTGACGTTCTTGGTGCAAAATGGGCCCATGGCAGGGGGTTGGCATTTCCTCTCTATGCTGAATCTGCAGTCACTTATCAAAGGTGGCAGAGGTCTTTGAAGCCACCTGCCTTGATAGACTGATTTCCTAACCATCTCGCTTGGAGGAGGTGCCAACACCTCTGACCAGAGCAGGCACTGTTTCTGCTTTAGAGGGGTCAGACACCTGTCTGTGGTGACAGGCTGGTCTGCACCAGTCAGCCAGCACACTAGTAGTTGGTAGGTTTTCAGGGGCACCTCTAAGGTGCCCTCTGGGTGAAGGTATTAATAAATCCACCACTGGAATCAGTGTGGGTTTAATAATACAAGGTGTTTGATACCAAACACCATAGATTTCAGTGAAGCTATCATGTCACTGGGCAAATCGTTTTTACCGGAGACAGCACATACACTTGAAATGGCTTCCCTGTTCACTTGTGATATCTGTGAATTCAATTAAACATCACAGGGGCATATTTGCTTATACGGATATGCCCACACATGTAATATAGTGCACCCTGACTTAGGGCTGTAAGGCCTGCTCTAGGGGTGGCTTCCTTATACTATAAGAAGTGTCTACAGGCATGGCACAAAGGGATGTGTGTTAAGTTGTATTTTTACTTTTTTCTGCACCATGGCATGCAGCCTGCAATGGCAGTTTGCAAGTTGTTGCTGAGGGGTCTCTTAGGGTTGCACACTATAGGCTGCAGCCCTTAGAGACACTCTTTAGCTTATTTGCCCTAGGTACAAGGGGTGTCATTTACTAGGAACAATTGTACAGTTTAGGTAAAGAGACCTGTCAGTGGGGACCTGGATAGCAGGAACCCAGTGCACTCCTGTCAAAATTACATCAGATACCAGGCAAAAAGTAGGGGTGACCATGTCAAAAAGGGGCACTTTCCTACATATGTATTGTATGCAACACAAGTGACTCAGCACTCATAGTGTCAGAAAAAATATTATAACACAACCATTATTCATTATCTTCTTAAAAGTATCTTCTGACTGTAGCAATAGACTGTAAAAAGAAGTTTTCAAGAATGCATAAAGAAATATGATGAGTTATTGCATTGTGTGGCTCTGTGCATATAAATATCTAACATACGATAGAAGACTTATGGTTGCGTTCTAATTAAAAAACTTTGATTGCTGAGTCACTTGTGTTGCAGACATTATAGTGGACTTTGTCCTATAATGGAATTTACGGGGGCTGATCTCCCTGACTCATGCACCTGTTTCATTCTATATTTAACTGTATATTTACCAACGTGATAAGTATAATAATTGTTTCCTCAGCCATTACAGTGTAAATCAACTGTTATATGTGCTGTATATAGCAGTTATGCACTTTAATTCATGTATTCACCGTCACTGCATAGTTTCTTGAGCACCTTTTGAAACAATGTGTTGCTAAATGGGTTTGTATATATTCTGAGTATAAACTCGTTGTTGTCAATAATAAATTGAATTAATTAACAAGCAAGCAGTTGATAACCTTATTCAATTTGCCAAGGAGCATAGGCCTGCACTTCCCCCTAGGGGGACCATTGTGTTGGAGTTTCCAAGATGACTCTCACATGTAAACGCTTTTCATCTTGAGTGGAGCTCAGGCCTCCTGTACACCTTTCCTCCAGAACCACTCGTGGACAGAGTTCTCAAGAAGATCAGGAACGACCGGGCCCAACTCATTCTTGTGGATCTGGACTTGGCTTGGAGAGTCTGGTATACCGAGCTGTTGAGTATGTCCATCGGTCCTCCGATCAGGCTGCCTCTTCTGGAAGATCTCCTGTCGCAGCCCCCAAACCTGTCAATGCCCTGCCTCATGTGTAGAGATTGAGCAGTGATAGTTGACAGCTTTTGACTTTCGGCCAGAAATCTGTAAGGTTATTTTGGCAGTTTAGCGTCCCTCCATGAAAACGGTATACGGGAGCACGTTTGTGACATGGTGTGCAGACAAACAGGTTGAGCCCTTATCTGCACCACTTTCCCAAGTTATTTTGTTTATATTTACCCAGGTCCAGAAGGGCTCTGCATTGGGCAGGTTCTAGGGTTATTTGCCTGCTATCTCAGATTTTCTGCAGCTGGCAGATCAACCTTTCCTTTTGAAGTCCCCTAATGTAAATAGTTTCCTTAAAGGTCTTCAGCACATGCTTCCTCCAGCTCTCTTTGTTACACCTCAATGGGACCTCAATTTGGTTCTTACTTTTCTTATATGCGCTCCCTTGGAGCCGCTTCATAACTACCCTCTTAGGCTCCTCACCATCAAGACAGCCTTCTGGTGGTAATTACTTCTGCCCGGAGGGTCAGTGAACTGCAGACGCTGATATTTCAGCCTCCATGTATATCCTTTGAGCCAGACTAACTGGTCCTTTGAACTCGACATTTTTCTTGCCGAAGATAGTCACCCCATTGCAAGTAGGACAGCCCATTACCCTATCCTTTACTCTCTGCGTCATCCCTCTAAGGAAAAGAAGAGACTCCACTGGCTTGACCCAAAAAGAGCGCTGTCATTCTACCTTGACCTCACAGAACCATTGTGGGTGGGCAATCAACTCTACGTGGGGTATTTCAGAGCCAAGAAAGGGAAGGTCATGCAGAAATGAACTATCTTCGCATGATTGTGTTCTGCATTAAGATCTGCTACGCATTGGCCAAGGAGCAATCCCCGGAAGGCTTGCGTGTTCATTCCACCAGAACAAAGGCTGCCATCACAGAGTTAGCACAGGAAGTTACGGTCCTTGCCAACTGTCAAGCTGCAACGTGGGCTTTGTTGAACATGTTCACAAAACACTATTGCCGAGACAGTCAGAGCCATTGGGATAGGCATGTTGCCTGTTCGGTCCTGCAGGACTTTCTAGTCTAAATCGGATTTGCAGATCCACCTCGGGAGATGTAGTGCTTGGATATCTATTCTAAGATCAGGAATCTACAGCTAAAAAACTCTATTCGATGAACTAATTACTTACCTTCGGTAACACCTTATCTGGTAGAGACTCTATCCAGCCACAGATTCCTTACCTACCCACCCATCCTCACTGCTCTGCGAACAGATATTTTCAGGTACATGGCTGGTCCCTTTTCAGGGCCCTAGTTTTGCACACCAGGGTCAGTGTTCTTCGTGTCTCTGTACTCCCTGCTTGGAAAGTCACGAAAAGGAACTGAAGTTAGCGCAATGGTGTGTCACCTATTTAGGCACTGCACGTCACTTCCGGTGCGGATGATGCTATGGGAGCAACTGATTCCACTTACCGGCGCACTGGGTACTGCTCACCCAAAAAATTCCAGATCCTGCCTGACTCTTGGGAATATTTCTATGGTATGGAACCTGCAGCTAGACAGAGCCTCTACCAGATTAGGCTTTACTAAAGGTAAATATCATGATCATAAGTGCACAGTCCTTCCATCTCATAAAGTGCTGGATTTTCTTTATATTTCCAATGTCTGCACTACTGCTTGAAGTGTATAATGTAATGGACCACAGCTGCATTAAAATGTATTCTGTAGAAAGATTCTGATGGATAAAAGTATAGTCTAACTGTCTCTATTAATGCTTTTTTACCTCTTTTCAGGTCACGCGCGACTCTTGACTTTTAGGAAAGATGATGGGTCATATGGAGCTTGGAAAACCACTCCTAGCAGCACCTGGTCAGTTTTTTGCTTTCTGTACCTTACTTCTTTTGCCTATTGAGCTCATTCGGAATTCTTGATCACTGGATTGCCAGTTTACATATTAAGGGATCAGATATATCATTGGCTCAGTAAGCCATCCACCATTATGTTGTCCCAAGATTATCATTATTTCCAATTCTCTTGGGTTATCATTGAGTTGGTCCCAGATGTTTCTCTGTTGACTATGTCCCAGGTCCATCACTAGCTCAGATGTGTCTATCGTAGCCCCGGTCTCAGATTTATAAGTGGCAAATTTCGAGGCCCATTGTTGTCTCCGTCCCAAACATGTTATTGGCTGAGTCCCAGAACCATCATTACCTCTAATTTTGATTCACCAATGGCTCCCTCCTAGGTCCATTGTTGTGTCAGTCCCTGCAGTTCCTGCAGCATCATTGTCTTTGTTCCAGGTCCATATTGGCTCGATCCCAGTCCATCATCGCCTCGGTCAAAGGGCCATAATTAGCTAGGTCTTTTAGTGGCTCAATCTTAGTCTAGGTCTATCAGTGGCTCAGTCCTAGGTCGATTACAGGTCCATTCACCAGTTCCTCATTTAAACACCATTAGCTGAGCACCATGGGCCTTATCATGGTCTGGTCCGCACCACAATGTACTTGGTGCACCAGCTATAGACCAGGTCAGCACGACCTATTTTTGTTAATATGGTACCCTCAGTACAGCTGCAAGCTCACATCTGCCCTAAGGGCAGCAAGTCAGTGAAAAGCGGACCAGCAGAAGCTGTCAGTCCATCTTTCACCATATAGCAGCTATGCAGACTGCCTTTCAATGAGGGACAATAAGTGACTGCACCCAACAACAAGGGATTGTAAGAAGTTAGCCTGGCATAAGATGTCCACTTGATCTAGTGGGCACCTTGCACAAGTCTAATCGACCCTTATTGATGGTGGTTGTAAAGTCAACCTTATAGAAAGCTACCCTAGTGGTAGCGTGGACCAGCAGTCATCAGGCTAATACTTCAGAGAGCGTATTAAGCAAGTTGTTTTACCAATTGTAATCCATTGAGTACCAAATGAAAGGACACCACACAAGGTATATATCAAATATATATGTATTAATTCTAAACACAACCCTCTGCACTCTTTATGAGGTCAGAGGTAAAAGTACAATACAAGAATGTCAATTAGCATACGATAAGTTGCACAGTATACGTTTTGCCCTAGGGGCCTCACAAACCATATATTAAAATAGTGGTATAAGAACCACGTGAGAATTAGAAAGCAGGCCTGGGTCCTGTGGAATCGCTGGGGCTACCCTAAACAACCAAAGGTTAGGAAGCAGGAGGCCCACGGGAGACGCGTGCAGTGTCTAAACACAGCCGCGGGTTACCATTGATTTTCTATAGAAAACGAACAAGTTACAGTTTTGCAATTTAAGGATACTTCCGGATGGACAACGATGAAACCCTTTTAGACTTAGACACTAGGAGGGCCAATACCCTCTAGACTACCAGAGTACTCATGTTACCTCACCCACGGAAGCCGGGTGCATAGGTGTCTTTTGATGTCTTGTTTCGTCGTCGATTTCAATGGAGAGCTGCAAAGAGGTGCTTCAGGTGACCAGAGAAAAAGTGTCCGGGTGGATCCAAGGGAGGGATCGAAGATCTGAAGAACCTGAAAGCAGAGGGGACAGAGTCTGGGTCACGTGGCAGTGACCAGGATGGAACCAGGAAGGAACCAGGCGATGTCGGGTGCTTCCAGGTGAAAAGGTGAAGTTTGTTTTTTCAGCCACGAGGTCCCACAAAGGACCTAGTTGACTGCGGTGTCGGTATTCGGATTGGACCCAACAAGCCTTGGCAAACGCAACCCACGCAGGATGTCAAGATTGGCTTTGTTGCAGACCAGCAAGGTCGTGGAGCTTTTCCTTTGCAGGGAAGCTGGAGCAAGCCTGGAGCAACCAGGAAAGCAAGTTAGATTCAAAACGGAGTCTTCAGGGGCCTCACTAGCCAACAGACTAGGAACCGGGAAGACACGTCAAGCTGAAATGCAAGAGCGGGCCCCACTGGACACTCATGGAGTGTGGAGGCCTGAGCTTCGGTACAAATGGTACTCTGGTCCGGAGCTTCTCGTACCCCAATGCACAACTGCGAGTTTCCTTGGCAGTCGATGCAGTTAGCAAAATGCAGGATGTCCAGGAGTTCCGGTCCCACGTCTCTCGTGTCTGTCACGGGTCTCAGAATTGCTGGGAAAGTCGAGCAGCGTCAGAGATGTTTCGAAGTCTGTGTCCCGTGTCGCAGATTCTTTGGGAGCCTCGAAAATGCAGACCGGCAAAGTTGCTGTTGGTGCCTGTTTGTACAGGGTGGTCACTCCTTGACCACAAGGGAGATGTATTCCGTCTTCCAGTTGAAATGGAATGTCGAAGGTCCAGGAAGTTTCGTCCAGGGTAATCTAAAGTTCTAGTGACTGGGGTCCTATACTTATAGTAAAATTAGGGGCTGGACTACCCTTAAGGTCCCTCTTATGGATGGACCTAGGAAGAGGTTGGTTACACCCCTTTCCCTTTGTCCAGTTTTGCACCAGAGCTGGGGCAGAGTGCCCCAGCAACCGGTTTGAACTGGGAAATGCATGGAGCACCTAGTGTGCCCCAGGCAGTGTCTGGAAAACATTCACTGAATGCATTCCTCCCTGCCCCAATACACAAAACCCTGTCTGGCGAGGTGCCAGCACCTCCCTGGGCAGGAAACCTATTGTCCAGTCCTCCCCTGCCGGAGTTTCGTCCAGCAACAGGAGACCAGACTCGTGTCTGTGGCAACAGCTTTCATTTTGTGATGCTGAGGCTCTGTTTAACTTTAACCGGATAAACCAGTAACTACATGTCTTCTCTCTCTAGAAGGGTGAAATGCTACCCGGGGGGGTAGTATTCCAGAGTGTTTGACACCTTACACGAGATGTTTTGATAAAGCCAAACCAAAGTTAGCATTAACCGCAAGGATTATAATTAGGGCTCCCGGTTTTATGGTATTCATTTTTTTAGCATTTACGTCTGTATTTATCCATATTTATTATTTGCCCACTTTATCTGTATTTATCCATATTTATTTTGTGTTTTGCGGATAAATTAAGTTATGAAACTGTACATTTCCATATTTATTTAACCGATAGACGCGCACTCATACTTTGATGTCTGTCTGTTTTGGTTATTTAAGCTACCAAATATTATGTAACAAAACATCCACTGGTAAATATTAGCATTATACCACAAATGTATGTTGATACATGGCATTATTTAATGAAATTGCATCCTATTTTTTAATTTCCCATGCTGTCCATTAAGGGTGGGCGGCCAGCTACGCTCCGTGCACGGAGTGTGCGTAGTGCCGTCTACTCCGCATTTTGCGTAGCGGGCGTAGCCAGGCGGCACTACGCACGCTCCGCAGACGGAGCATAGCTGGCCGCCACCCGCCTCCCTCCCGCCCTCCCTAAATACTTTATATTAAAAGTGTAAAATAATTAAAAGGCACTTACCTTGCCGGCCGCTGCCCGCCGCGTCCCCGGGGCTCGCTATCTTCATTCTGCCGACTTGTGTACTAATGCGCATGCGCGGGCGGCCGCGCATGCGCATTTCTCACGAAAAAATGCGCATGCGCGGCCGCCCGCGCATGCGCATTAGTAAACAAGACGGCAGCAATGAAGATAGCGAGCCACGGGGACGCGGCGGGCAGCGGCGGGCAGCGGCGGGCAAGGTAAGTGCCTTTTAATTATTTTACACTTTTAATTTAAAGTATTTAGGGAGGGCGGGAGGGAGGCCTGAGGTGCGTAGTGGGGCTACGCGGAGTGCGGAGGTGGGCGTAGTTTCTCGCCCACTTCACGTAGCTCCGCGAAGCCCCACTACGCCCACTACGCCCAGGGTTACTGTCCATCTGCTCAGCTGTTGACTAATAATTCAAGAAAAACAGCATAGAGTCACTTAAAAGAAGCCCCTTTTTCCGTATTGATCCACTTAAAAAAATAAATGCAGATAGAAAACACAAAATGTTTTCTGTCTGTATTTGTCTGTAAAAATCTGTAAAAACTGAAAACCGGGAGCCTTAATTATAATGCACTTAAGAGTATATGGTATGGCTATATCATAGAACAGCTATAAGGAGGTGGTTCCGAAAGCTGCGGAGGGGCTCAGCTCATGCTTGGGCACCCTCTCACATAAAACCAAGCACTCTACCTCCAGGATTGTCGAGGTCTGCCTTAGGAGTGGCTTATAGGTGTATATGCGTCTATATAGGTATATAGATATAGGTATACTATAGCTAAGTAAGGGGTGATTACACCACCTTACCCAGGCTGTGTGAACAGACCTGTGGTGTCAGTTTGGAAGGCAAACCAGTGGTGGCACAATATATGCTTCAGCCCCTGGTAGGCCTAGGGTGCACCTATGCCCTGGGTACCTAGGGTACACTATACAGGGGCTCACAAGGGTGACCCAGTAACCAATCTGGTATGTACCTAAGTACATGGAGTCCATTTTATAGAGAAGGCAGATAGCAGGGTCCCAGGCCAACTAAGTCAAAAACCAGCAGTTGGGATAACCATATAGTCAGATATCCATCTTCCTACAGGGATGTCTGGAGGGACCTTGGGCCTCACTTTCCTCTGTATTCAAGTATAACCCTTGGAAAGGGGAATCACACTGAATGTGTACCACCTCTTTGTGTCACATAGACAGACTGCTAACTGCTGCTTTTCTTATGTGCCAGCGCCTATATTAGCACAATGGCACAGAGATGGAGTGTTTGCTCATTTGCATGGGCCATACTGCCATGCTAATGAGGAATGCTTCCTTTATATCGCACCTGTGTACATGTAGCACTAGCACAAACTGTATTAGAGGAGGGGCTGTGCAGCTTCGGCCCGTTCTTTAATACCAACGTGATCCAGGATTGCAGAAAGTAGGCGCACATGCCTGTTGTTGCTTCATATTTAACAACAAGGGGGGGTGATGGACAGAGTTTCTGAATTAAGCAGAATACTCTAACCCAGTCAAGAGATCAGGGCTAGATCCAACACCGTTTTTTAGCTCACTGCACCATCCCAGCTCAGAACCTGGCTATATGCAAATTAGTCTGTTCCTGTCCCAGTGCATGATGGGAACAGGGCAAACCAAACTACCAAGCCAATTCTTACACTGGGAAGGAAACAAGCTTCCGGGGACCGGTTTCTGGCATTTCAGCCGTCGTCGGCCCGGCTTGCTTGAATCATGATGGTACAATGAGCAAGGGACTCACATCTGAGTATACCCTTCCACGCTTATGGTGGACAAAATATTTAACAACAAGGGGTGATGATGGACAGTTTCTGAATTAAGCAGAATACTCTCACCCAGTCAAGAGATCAGGGCTAGATCCAACACCGTTTTTTTTTAGCTCACTGCACCATCCCAGCTCAGAACCTGGCTATATGCAAATTAGTCTGTTCCTGTCCCAGTGCATGATGGGAACAGGGCAAACCAAACTACCAAGCCAATTCTTACACTGGGAAGGAAACAAGCTTCCGGGGACCGGTTTCTGGCATTTCAGCCGTCGTCGGCCCGGCTTGCTTGAATCCTGATGGTGCAATGAGCAAGGGACTCGCATCTGAGTATACCCTTCCACGCTTATGGTGGACAAAATATTTAACAACAAGGTGTGGTGATGGACAGTTTCTGAATTAAGCAGAATACTCTCACCCAGTCAAGAGATCAGGGCTAGATCCAACACCGTTTTTTTTAGCTCACTGCACCATCCCAGCTCAGAACCTGGCTATATGCAAATTAGTCTGTTCCTGTCCCAGTGCATGATGGGAACAGGGCAAACCAAACTACCAAGCCAATTCTTACACTGGGAAGGAAACAAGCTTCCGGGGACCGGTTTCTGGCATTTCAGCCGTCGTCGGCCCGGCTTGCTTGAATCCTGATGGTGCAATGAGCAAGGGACTCGCATCTGAGTATACCCTTCCACGCTTATGGTGGACAAAATATTTAACAACAAGGGGTGGTGATGGACAGAGTTTCTGAATTAAGCAGAATACTCTCACCCAGTCAAGAGATCAGGGCTAGATCCAACACCGTTTTTTAGCTCACTGCACCATCCCAGCTCAGAACTTGACTATATGCAAATTAGTCTGTTCCTGTCACAGTGCATGATGGGAACAGGGCAAACCAAACTACCAAGTCAATTCTTACACTGGGAAGGAAACAAGCTTCCGGGGACCGGTTTCTGGCATTTCAGCCGTCGTCGGCCCGGCTTGCTTGAATTCCCCAACATACTCAGATGTTGAGACGGGGATAATTGCAATGAGGATGACCTCTATCATGTGGACACTGATCCTGATGATCAAGACCAACAATGGACGGACACTGCTGACTCAAGGGATCCGCAGACTGGCCCGGACACTCATGTGTACAGTGTGAAAACGTCTCCTACTGAGGACAAAACTGCTTATAACGCCCTTATTGAGAGGGCAGCCAGTTATCATGACGTCGAGCTACATGCTGACCCTGTGGACGAAGACTTTCTGGTCGACACTTTTTCAACTTCAGAAAGGGCAGTCAAAACCCTACCCATGCTCAAAGGGGTCCTCAAGCATGCTGCTGACATTTTTAAAGATACCACTAGGGCCAGGGTGTTAAAGTTGAGAAGAAATATCGGCCGGCCCCTGTGGACCCTCCTTATATAATGCCATTGGATTCATTGGTTGTTTCTAATGCACTTAAGAGAGCGAACTCCCAGACTACAGGTGATGCTTCTCCTCCGGACAAAGAGTCGAAGGTTATGGAAACCTCAGGGAAAAGAGTAGCTGCGCAGGCGGCTAACATCTGGCGCATTGCTAACACTCAGGCTCTCTTGGCCAGATATGACAGGGCACATTATGATACCCTTGAGACGCTATTACCACACCTACCTGATCAGTACAAGGAGGGGAAACTCATAACCAATGCTTCCATCAAGTGTGCTCTGGACGCAGCTGACACTGCAGCCAGGGCCATCAGCACTAGTGTTATGCTAAGACGACACGCCTGGTTGAGGATTTCAGGCTTCAAACCTGAAATTCAAACTTCTATTCTCAATCAGCCAGTTAACCCAGACTTCTTATTCGGACCTGAGGTTGACACCACCCTTGAGAAACTTAAAAAGGACAGAGACTGCAAAGTCTATGGGGGCTCTGCAGTCACAGCAGTTTCGGGGTGGCTCCTTTTGTCGCTCCAGTACTAGAGGCCCCTCAAGAGGCCAGTCAACGCAACAAACAAAAGACAATAAGGGAAGTACACAATCCACCTACAATAAGAACAACCGTGGTGGATATCGGGGAAACAACATCAAGGGCAGAGGCAGAGGAAACAACAGTTCCAGATCCTCTGCCAATACCAAACAGTGACGCCCTGTCACTGCCCCCCGACCACATAACACCTGTCGGGGGGAGACTACAACAGTTCCTGCCGATCTGGAAATCCATCACCACAGACAGGTGGGTGAGAGACATTGTACAGTATGGGTATTGTCTGGAATTAACGTCCACTCCACCCAACATCACACCAAAACACCGTCCTATGTCCGCAGAGCACTTACACTTATTGTAGCAGGAGGTCGCCAGCATGCTGCAAAAAGGGGCCATAGAGCTCGTGCCTGTAGAAGAACAAGGGTCAGGGGTGTACTCTCTCTACTTTCTAATACCCCAAAAGGACGGGTCGCTCAGACCTATACTAGACCTCAGGCCTCTAAACAGTTACATTCTGTCAGAGCATTTTCATATGCTCACCTTGCAACAGGTTCTGCCGTTACTCAGTCAGGGAGACTTCCTCGCAACGCTGGATCTAAAAGATGCGTATTTCCATGTACCCATACACCCGTCACACAGACCTCAGGTTCACTATTCAACATCAACATTATCAGTTCAAAGTCCTCCCTTTCGGAGTAACAACGGCACCCAGGGTGTTCACAAAGTGCCTGGCAACAGTAGCAGCACACCTCAGGAGACAGCACATACATGTCTACCCTTATCTGGACTACTGGCTTATTCAAGCAAAGTCGGCCCAGCAGTGTGCCAGCCACATGTCCCACACCATTCATCTTCTTCACAGTCTGGGATTCTCACTGAATTACCCAAAGTCACACCTTCAGCCCGCCCACGTGCGACAGTACCTGGGTGCGACCATAGACACTCTGACAGCCAAAGCACAGCCAAATTCAGTGAGAATAAACAGCATGCAATTGCTGATACAGAAATTCAGACCTCAACGCTCGCTTCCAGCGAAAGTGTTCTTGCAGTTGATAGGCATGATGGCCTCCTGCATTTTCATAGTCCCGCACGTGAGGCTACATATGCGTCCGCTTTAGGAGTGCTTAGCACGTCAGTGGAATCAGGCTCAAGGACATTTAAAGGACCTAGTGTTGGTGAGCGGTCGGGCATTCAACTCTCTGCATTGGTGGAACCCACAAAACCTTTGCAAGGGCTGACCGTTCCAAGAGCCTGTTCCACAAATTGTACTGACGGCGGACGCGTCTCTCCACGGATGGGGAGCTCATGTACTCCACTACACAGTGCAGGGACTATGGACAGCACAGCAAAAGAAGATGCATATCAACCTTCTGGAACTGATGGCAATCTTCATGGCGATGAAAGCTTTCAAGGTACACTTGTGCAATAAGGTCGTGTTGATCCGGACGGACAACATGATTACCATGTACTACATACAGAAGCAGGGAGGAACGCACTCTCCACAGTTGTCTCATCTGGCTCAGAGCATGTGGAAGTGGGCCATTCAGAGGAACATCTTCCTCATGGCGGAACACCTCCCGGGCAAAGACAACCAGATGGCGGATCTGCTTAGCAGACACAGCCACCAGATGCACAAGTGAGAGATACATCCATCAGTACTCCAACCGTACTTTCAGCAATGGGGCCATCCACAGATAAACCTGTTCGCCAAAAGGGAAAACGCAAAATGCCAAAGCTTCGCAAGCAGGTTCCCACACCCACAGTCGCAGGTCAATGCGATATGGATGAACTGGTCAGGCAAATTTGCGTACGCTTTTCCCCCAGCACCTTTGATACCGCTGGTGGCACGCAAACTACGGCAACACTCGATGACCCTCATCCTGGTTGCTCCAATGTGATCATGCCAACCATGGTACACCACGTTTCTGGAACTATCCGTGGTACTGCATCAACGGCTACGCCTCACACCCAGACTTTTGACGCAGAACCATGGAGACATTCAGCTTCCAGATCTGCAACAGCTCAACCTGGCAATCTGGCTCCTGAAGTCCTAGAATTTGGCTACCTCAACTTGCCGCCGGAATGTATGAATATCATCAAGGAGGCAAGACAGCCCACAACCAGAGCATGCTATGCGGCTAAATGGAAAAGGTTTGTCATATATTGTACCAACAATGACATTAACCCACTGGATGCATCTATTCAAAACATCATCTGTTATTTGTTGCATTTATACAGATCTAGCGTACAGTTCCATTCGCATACATTTATCTGCCATAGCAGCCTATCTTCAGAACAGGCAGCACCTCTCCTTATTCAGAGTGCCTGCGATTAAAGCTTTTCTGGAGGGACTTAAAAGAGTGATCCTTCCCAGACACCCACCGTCACCAGTCTGGAACCTAAATGTGGTCCTCACCAGATTAATGGGACCCCCTTTTGAACCTCTACACTCTTGTGAGATTCAATTTCTGACTTGGAAAGTTGCTTTCCTAGTGGCCATTACCTCACTGAGGAGAGTTAGTGAACTCCAGGCACTAACCATTACAGAGCCATTCATCCAGGTCCACGCAAATAGGGTGGTATTACGCACCAACCCTACATTTATGTCTAAAGTGATTTCGCAGTTCCACATGAACCAGACCATAGAACTGCCAGTTTTCTTTCCCAATCCGAAAAATGTCGCAGAGAGATCCCTACACACGTTAGATGTCAAAAGGGCTCTAATGTACTATATAGACAGAACAAAGGATTTCAGAAAAACAAAACAGCTTTTCGTTGCCTTTTCTCCACAACACAAAGGCAACCCCATTTCCAAAGCAGGGATAGCTCGGTGGATCGTTAAATGTATACAGATTTGCTATGCTAAGGCTAAACGCACAATAACCATTCCACCACAAGCACACTCCACACGTAAGTTAGGAGCGTCCATGGCTTTCCTGGGGAATATTCCTTTAGAAGAGATATGTAAGGCAGCCACTTGGTCCACCACACATACATTTACGAAACACTACTGCGTAGATGTGCATTCTAAACAGCAGGCAGCTGTAGGACAGGCTGTTCTCAAAACTCTTTTTCAGACTGCTGCAGCTGGCACGGGCAGCCGCCGCTAACAGGAGGGACTGCTATGTAATCTATGCACAGATATGAATTCAGCAGCCCACATGCCTCGAACCGAATATGCTACTTACCAGTATGCATCTGTTCTTGGCATGTAGGGCTGCTCCCCGGCACCTGTAGCAGCTGTAGCATTCAGAATTATTGTCTAGCATGGACATCACTCACTGGATTACACTCCATCTCTGCCACAATGGTGAAAAACAATCTGAGGATGGAGAGGATGCCCATGTGCACTGTAGTCCAGGGGAGGAGCCACCTATCTCGTGATACTTCGAAGACTCTTCCAGGACAACAATGTACAATCATCCGGACCCAACACTAGGCGGCGATCTATGCACAGATATGAATGTCAGCAGCCATACATGCCAAGAACAGATGCATACTGGTAAGTAGCATATTTGATCGATGGAGAAGGTGGCACAAACCTTATCGACGTCGAGGGACAACAATGCAGTGGCTACTGAGGAGGCGTGGCACAAATCAAAGTCGAGATCCCGATCTACGTCAAGAGCCCATTCATCATCCCCAGGGCTGAATATTGTGCAAATTTCTCCAGAGAGAACTCCTAGGGCTGGCGAAAAGGAGGTTTTCGGTCTGTCGCCACGGTGGCTGAGGACTTCAGAGGGACAGGCGACCGCAGAAGTCCAGGCTCGGACTACTCGCAGACATACTCACCCTCTAGAACCTCAAGAGACCCTGAGAGAGGCGCTACTGCGAAACCTTCAAAGTCGCCTCCCAAAAGACCACGGTTGCCAGCCACACGCGGATCACAGTTAAGGGGTCATAACAGCTCGCACCACGAACATGCACACAAAAGGAGGCGCAGAAGATCATCCACCTGGTCTTCTTCCAGTAGGTCCTCTGTTCTGGACTACTCACCAAACCTTTCATCTACGCCACCTTCAAGGGTGTCTCCCATTGATGACATTGGGACTTTCTCTGACGTACTTGGCAGAGGAGCTAGGAAACTGAATATCAGTTTGTATACTCCTGTGGTCCCTACATCAGTATTTTTTGAGACATTGCACCATCGTACAGCTCCCAAACCTCTGCTACCTCTGGTGCGAGGCTTTTTAGAACCTGCTATGGCCCCGTTCCTCACCCCTGCCACAGTGGGGTCAGTTCCATCAAGGATCGCAAAGAAGTACAAGGCTCCAGACCAAGATCCCTTATTCCTTATGTCTGATCCTCCTGCGGATTCAGTCATTGTGGCAGCCGCCAAGAAAGCACACTCAGCATCCTCATCAGCTTCTGTTCCTCCAGAAAAGGACAGTAAGCAAATGGACTCTTGTGGCAGGAAGATGTGTACTACGTCTGCATCATTTATGAAAGTCGCAAGTGCATCAGCCCTTCTGAGGTGCTACGACAGGTCTCTTTGGGACTCCCTACTAGGTTTACTGACAAGCTTCCCAAAGAAGATCGACAGGACTTCCAAGAGATCCTGCAGGAGGTTGGTTTAGTAGCAAACCCGGTCATCAGCACTGCTGCAGACGCCTCAGACCTTGCAGCGCATGGCTATGACACGGCAGCTGCTCGTGGAACTCAGCATGGTTGCGCCTCACAGGTCTTATACCGGACGCCCAGAAGAGGATTCTCAACCTGCCTTTCAACGGCTCCTCGTTATTTGGCTCTCACGCTGATGAGGAGATGACAAAGATGAAGACCGAGCTGGACACGGTCAAAGCAGTTGGACTAGAGAAGCGGAAGGAGTTTCATAAACGCTTCTGTCAATACGACAAGCGCCCCTTCTAGCAGAGGGTTCAAACCTCTCAATGGTCCTCCGAAAACCAGCAGAGGTCTCAATTCCAGCAGAAACATCCTAGCAGAGGAGGGGGGGAACAATAAACAACATCAGTCATCCTCCAAGCAGCCTCCAAAGCAGTGAGGCATTGCTTCCTCCGCACCCGTCAGGTCATCAGCCGTGGGGAACAAAGAGCAAGAAGAAAAACAAGAGCAGCGACTCTAATTGAAGACAACAATGAAGAGAAATCAAAGAAAGAGGAAGATAAACCACGTCTCATTTTGACATACTCCAAAGAGAGTGCACAAATCAGAAAAACTGTAACCAAATATTGGAGTGTGCTCAAAAAGGATCCAGACATTGGTAATTTAATTGGTGATGGACCACTAATTTCATTTAGAAAAGCACCATCTCTTGGAGACACACTGGTTAACAGCCACTTCACAGATAAAAAGGCAGAAACATGGCTACAAAAGCGACAGAAAGGATTTACAAAATGCATGTCATGCAAAGCATGCAAAGTAGGGAAAAACCTGAAATCGATCAAGGATCCAAAGGGACAAATCTTTGAAATTCGGAATAAAGTCACGTGTGAATCACATTTTGTAGTCTACCTGATAGAATGTGACTGTGGCAAACGTTATATTGGATCAACAATCTGTGCTCTCAAGAAACGAATGCTGGAGCATATATGAGCGATTCAAAATAAGGACATATCATATGCAATTGCCAAACACATGATGAACCACAAAAACAAAACATGGCAAAGCATAAGATATTCTGGAATCGCAATGGTGCCTGAACATGAAAGAGGAGGGAATCGACTCCAAAAGCTAAGACGCTTAGAATCGAAACTAATCATCCGGTTTAAAACAAAAATCCCCAATGGACTGAATGGGGACGAGGAACTGTATGTACACTTGTGACAAGTCAACAGCTTGCAAAAAATTGACAAATGAAATACTGACAAACTGTAGAAATTAAATATTAGAGAAACTGGAATGAAAAATAGGATGTGTAAAACAATCTCTTTCAATAGACACAATTTAAATTTTTGATACAGAATTGGGGTACATAGATGATATGCAGAGCTGAAGACTGTAATGTATCAATATATATAGATTTGAGGAAGAATCCACATCTATAAGATTTTGTGCTGTATTAAGATTCTATGCTGAATCAATACGAGTTGGGACTAACTGTCCATGTTTCCTACTTAATTAATGTATGAGGGATGTTAAAATAGCCCAATTGTATATATGTAATAAGAAATTGTAAACAGCAGTATGTTCTCCCCAATGTATTTGGAAATCCTAAGTAATATTTGCATATTAGTATCGATGCCCAGAGCAATTCAGTTAGCTGAAATTCATATCTATTGGCCAAAGCACTTAGCTTTATAATGTGGATACATGCTCACAACAGTGAGGTCCTAAGTGAGAAACACAGTGGCTCACACAGATATAAGTGGCACTCAGCCCAAACTCTTACAATCTGTTGGTCAGCCTGGGACATGGCAATTACTCGAGCCAAGCACACTAACGTACTAGGTAGAATCATTTGGAATTGATTCCAGCTGACTGATTGCAAAGGACATCAATAGGCTAGATTAAGCCAAGCGTAAACTACTCAACCCACAATGCATCATAATGGCTAGTGTGGTGTTGCAGTATAAATAAAGGAAACTAAAGTAGGACTTATTACTACCGTGATCAGGAACTGCTGAGTTCGAAACGCGTAGGTGAAGGAGGAGATTTGGAGTTGAAATAAATCGTGTTTAAAACACCCAAGAAGAGTGTGGCGGCCTTTGTGAAACTTGCTGTAACACACACACACACATATATAAATATATATATATATATATATATATATGTATATATATATATATATATATATATGTATATATATATATATATATATATATATATATATATATATATATATATATATATATATATATATATATATATATATATATATATACATATATACATATATATATCGGCATACAAAGGGATCCTAAAGCCAGTTGAGAGCGCTCTGCAGTGTGTGCTCTGCCCAGGGGTCGGATCCTGACCCTGGATATTCTCGACATACAAAAGAGGCGGCACAACCAGGATACTTTTAAGTCTGTTTATTAGACTTCACCCCACCAACGCGTTTCTGCCACAACTGGCCTTGCTCACGGTCGGTTAGTCCCTCCACAGTGTTACTTTTTTTACTCCCATAGGTCACCAATTATGAGGCATTATGGGATTTGTAGTTAAACGTGATAAATCAAAAATTTAAAAACAAAAGAAAGACTTAGTGTGCTGTTTCAATTATTACACTGTGGTGACAAGTAGTTTACTGTGGCTAATTAAAGCAATTATCGGGTCTAGTACCCTTGATCTGTAGTTCATAGTTTCTGGAGAGTACCTGGTGTAGTACCCATTTCATTTTTCGAGCACATTAGTCCAGATGAACATGCAGATCCTCTCCGAAATTCATCCCTCTTGGATGCTTCGTTCTGAATCTGATGATCATTTTTGATTCCATCTGGCGGAGTTTGCGGACTGTGTCTCCGCCTCTTTCTGATTTGTCCAGCATTTTCACTCCGTAGAACTGCATTTGTCTCCAGTCTCCATTTTGACATAAACTCATGTGTTTGGCCGTGGCATATTGCATGTTTGAGTTTTAGCCACAGTAAACTACTTGTCACCACAGTGTAATAATTGAAACAGCACACTAAGTCTTTCTTTTGTTTTTAAATTTTTGATTTATCACGTTTAACTACAAATCCCATAATGCCTCATAATTGGTGACCTATGGGAGTATAAAAAGTAACACTGTGGAGGGACTAACCGACCGTGAGCAAGGCCAGTTGTGGCTGAAACGCGTTGGTGGGGTGAAGTCTAATAAACAGACTTAAAAGTATCCTGGTTGTGCCGCCTCTTTTGTATGTCGAGAATCTCCAGGGTCAGGATCCGACCCCTGGGCAGAGCACACACTGCAGAGCGCTCTCAACTGGCTTTAGGATCCCTTTGTATGCCGACAAATTAAGCCGAGAAAAGCGCCCAATTTCCTGCACTGCAAAGCAGCCGAAACAAGATTACCTGTGCCGAATAGACGGAGGGGCTGTGAGTAACAACCTCCGTCAACAGAAAATTTACGCACAAGGTAAGAGGGGAACTAACCTCCGTGTAGATGGAAGCAGGACATTGAAGTGGCTGGCCGAGAAACTCCGCAACGAAACGCCGACTCCGTAACAGTACGGGCGGCTCCGCGTAGTTTGCCAGACCAGGAGAAAAGCCTTAAAGAGACAGACTCAAATGTATTCTCACCCTTAAGGTTAAAGTGTGCAACAAGAAAATCACTAAAAGAATGGAAGCTCGTGTAGCGAAGAGAGCCTCCAAAGTGACTACCATGTTTAAAACTGCGGCTAAACCGGATGAAACTCAGGCTGCTCCAGCAGCATCCACAACACCGGATAATACCGTAAAGCAACAGTTGAATGCTTTGGAGAAATTATACAAAAAGGAAATCAACAAGAGCTGGGAAGCCATTGCTTTAGAGAAATACGTGGAAGTGAAACGTATCCCACGTGGTTTAAGGATTTTCACTATGCCAACACATTCTGAAGTAAAAAGAGAACTAATAGAAGAATGGATTGAGAACAACACACAATGTTCACTAAACATGATGCGCATCCTGGTAAAACATGCACGCATTGAGGTGGACGAGATCACTGAAAAAATAAAAGAACTAGAGGGCAAAATCTCAGATGACAGTAATCAAGATGAAATCGTCAAATTACGAAAAGAGATGGAAGCAAGACTGGACAGTTATGAAAGTGAAATTGAGGAACGAAAAGAGCGAAAATTTCACAGAGATGAACAGGATTACATCCATGGCAGAAACTTGACATTTGCCAGAAGATATGACAATCTAAAGAAAAATTATCCTTCACAGAAATTAATGTCAAGTGCAAGCGAGTCAAGCATTAGCGATGATGGTTCAGTGCGTGGCACATACCAGTCAAAAAACTGGACTGTTTTAGAGGAAGTAGAGCTTATCAATCTAGAGAAAAGCATTGCGAGAGGCGGAGCAAGGGGAAGGGGAAGACGACCGTACCCCAACAGAAGAGGAAGAGGCAGGGGGACTTCAAATCAAACAACCCCCCGCCCCAGCATCAGAAAAACCCGCAGGTCCAAGCGGAGAAAAACGACAGTACCCCCTTCGCAATTGCAATCCGAGACCAACCTAATAGTAAATCTTTCAGACCATCAACTAACTGAAACAGAATGGAGTGTTCTGAATAAAGGATTGTCATTTTGTCCTGAAGCTCACTTCGACTATACAGAAACCCGAATTGATTTCTATAAATATATTAGAAAACTCAAACTAGCCAAAATACATGCTGGGAAACAGAATGAACCAACACTCGTGCAAGAAGAACCATTGGACACGGTCCAGTTCAACACCATTGCCGAAATACCGGATTTAAGAAACTGCTTTGAGTCACTTTTCGATACAGATGGCATTTCGCTCTCAGACAAAGAAATGTTGGAGGAATTGAATATCCCAACGGATGAGAGGCCAATAACTGGACTTAAAAGGAAGTCGAGATACTATCCAATATTATCACCAGGAAACAAGATTGATTTGTTTTCTGAAGCCATCACGAAGGAATTGGATAACTTATCAAAAGTGAGGAATAGCAAACGGGAAAATCTCTCGAAAAATGAACGAGAAGCCATCAAAAAACTAATGGAGAATGATCAAGTCACAATAAAGCCGGCTGATAAGGGGGGCAACATTGTGCTAATGAGAACTATGGATTACAAACGTGAAGCCATGAGACAACTTAAACAAGAAAATAACTATCAGATACTGGAAACTAATCCCTTTATGAATATGAAGAGGGAAGTGCAGGAACTCTTGGAAACTTGGTATGCAAATGGTCTAATCGATGAAGAAGAAAAGAAATATTTAACTGTTGAACACCCGACAACGCCTTGCATATACTTTCTTCCGAAAATTCATAAGACTCTGAAAAACCCTCCAGGGAGACCCATCGTCTCATTGTGTGGCTCACTGTATGAGAACATGTCAAATTATGTGGACAAGTTCCTAGCCCCTATTGCCCAAAGCCTACCTTCATACATCAAGGATACTGGCGACTTTCTGAGAACTCTGATGAATGTAAATTGGAGCCCAGAATACCTACTAGTGACTATAGATGTGGTGTCGCTCTACACCACGATCCGGCATGAAGTCGGGATGCAAGCATGTGAGTACTACCTTAAACAACGCAATATCGTGTACTTAGAACATTCTAAAATGCTAATCACAATGATCAATTTATGCCTGAAAAATAACGTATTTCTCTTTGAAAATCAACTCTATAAACAAATATGTGGTACTGCCATGGGCATTTCTCTATCTCCAAATTATGCCAATATCACCATGGGATGGTGGGAGAAAAATGTAGCATGGAATCAAAATAATCAGCAAGATCTTGACCGAATAATATTATGGGTTCGGTATATAGACGACCTGTTTGTTATTTGGCATGGGACAGACAATCAGTTCAAAAGCTACTTCAACAAACTAAATGAAAATGATTTGGGTCTACAATTTACCTGTAACACCAGTGCAAAAGAAATAGACTTTTTGAACACCAAGATATACGTGGCCAATAATAAACTTGAATCCACACTATTTCGAAAGAAAACAGCAACAAATAGCGTGTTACATGGAACTAGTTTTCATCCAAAATCCCTTCTTGACAGCATACCGTATTGTGAATTCACACGTTTAAAGAGAAATTGCTCATTACCAGAGGATGCAGAAAGAGTAATAGAGGAAAGTAAATGCAGGTTCAGATCAAGAGGATACAAAGAAAGGGTGCTTAACAAATGTAAAAGAAAAATTGATTTGAAAAGCAGAACTCACACACTAATAGAGCAGAACAAAAGAACAGAAATCAGCAAGTCTCCAAGATTCATAACGACATTCAGCAAAGAGAGTGGAAATATTGCAGGCATCATGAAAAAATACTGGCACCTTTTGTTAGGAGATCCTGACATTGGCAGTACCCTCGGGGAAGCACCGCTAATAACCTACAAAAAGAACACATCCCTAAAGGACTTACTGGTCAAGAGCTATTTCCAAGAGAAACAAAAACCAAACTGGTTACAGAATCAACGAAAAGGTTTTAAACCGTGCAACTCATGCAAAGCATGTAAAATCGGAAAAAGCATGAAAGCAATTCAAGAACCAGATGGAAAAACAATGAGAATTGACCAACAGATCACATGCTCCTCGAGAAATGTAATATACATTGTGGAGTGTAAATGTGGCATGAAATATGTGGGATGTACAACCTGTATGCTTAAAAACGGATGTTAGAGCATATTCGAGCAGTGAAAAACTCAAACATGCAATATGCCACGGCCAAACACATGAGTTTATGTCAAAATGGAGACTGGAGACAAATGCAGTTCTACGGAGTGAAAATGCTGGACAAATCAGAAAGAGGCGGAGACACAGTCCGCAAACTCCGCCAGATGGAATCAAAAATGATCATTAGACTCAGAACGAAGCATCCACGAGGGATGAATTTCGGAGAGGATCTGCATGTTCATCTGGACTAATGTGCTCGAAAAATGAAATGGGTACTACACCCGGTACTCTCCAGAAACTATGAACTACAGATTAAGGGTACTAGACCCGATAATTGCTTTAATTAGCCACAGTAAACTACTTGTCACCACAGTGTAATAATTGAAACAGCACACTAAGTCTTTCTTTTGTTTTTAAATTTTTGATTTATCACGTTTAACTACAAATCCCATAATGCCTCATAATTGGTGACCTATGGGAGTATAAAAAGTAACACTGTGGAGGGACTAACCGACCGTGAGCAAGGCCAGTTGTGGCTGAAACGCGTTGGTGGGGTGAAGTCTAATAAACAGACTTAAAAGTATCCTGGTTGTGCCGCCTCTTTTGTATGTCGATATATGTATATATATGCACATATATATATATACATACATATGTGAAAACATATACATGCATGCATGCATTTTAGGCTGCACGTATATGTATGTACATATATATGTATATATATGTATGTATATATATATATATTTATGTATATATATATATATATATATATATATATATATATATATATATATATATATATATATATATATATATATATATATATATATATATATATTGTACAAATCCCTTTCCTCATTTGTGCTAATGTTGGAGAATTGACAAAGAAATAAATAACTTGGGAAATACTGGTCCGTGAGTGCTGACTCATTCCCTTGAGGAAAGGGATTTGTACAAAATAATCCAAAAGCGGGGCTCTGCTTAGGAGTCACGGCACCGGTGGAGAGAGCGCCATAGGATTGTGTAACGAGCCAAATTGGTGGATATATATATATATATACACATATGTGAAAACATATACATGCAGCCTAAAATGCATGCATGCATGTATATGTTTTCACATATGTATATAGATATATATATATATATATCATCACAAAAGGTTGCCCTAGATCGAAGACGGACTCACCAGGCCATTGAGCTCAGCAGCGTTCCTTTATTTAAAGCGGGATTTTACATCGAGAATTCTTCTTTGCCTTACGCGTTTCAAACCGACTTGGTTCTTGATCACAGGCATCTGATGTGTGTCTGGCAGCACTATAGCACTTTCAACTTCACTGCATTCTCATTATTTAAATGCCCTCTGGTGGGCGGCTCCAGTGCGTGCTTCTTTCACGGAATGCTGGAATTCGTAGTGCACATTTCAAACTACCCTCCAGTGGTAAAAAAGACTGTAATTGTTGTTTCAGGCGCACACCGACTGATTTATTGTCCTGAATTTTAAAATATGTCGAGATTCCTTTTGACAGAGTATTTTTTCCAAATTTCCTCCGCGTTTGCTTTCAATCACTTGGTCAATGCCATAGAATTTCAGCATTTTCCAATCCCCATTGTGGACCAATTCCATGTGTCTGGCTATGGCATTGTTTTTGTCCTTGTTTGTGGTTGCACGAGTGTGTTCTAAAATTCTCTTCTTCAATTCACATGTTGTGCTCCCTATATATTTTAGTTTACAGGGGCATTCAACTATGTACACCACATATCTGCTTTTGCAAGTGATTAGATTTTGGATTTTCCACATCATTTTGTTGGCCGTTTGTATTTCCGATGTAGGTTTGGCTATTTGGCATCGACCAAGTGATTGAAAGCAAATCTCGACATATTTTAAAATTCAGGACAATGACCCCGTTTGGTTTAAATCAGTCGGAAGAGTTATATGTGCATCTATAGTATAAAAATATAAACATGATGAAACAGAAAATGTAAATGTTATATATATATTTAAAATGACATCAAATTATATCATATTTTGCACATGCAGCGAAGATAAAACTGTTTGTATTTCATATTGAATCAACACCAAATGGGGCAAATCAACAATGTGTCTGAAAATGTAAATGCCGTTTGCTGACAAAATCCCTATTTAGGTTTTGATAGTTTGCACGATTTTTATATTTAACAAAATGCAGATACTAAATGTCCCATAAGCCTTAGTGGCAGGATTAAAAAAAACTACAGGAAATTATGTAATTGTCCTCTTTCAAACCTGTTTAAATCACGAAGAAAAAAATGTTTGTTAGATGCCGTGATCAAGCAGCGGCTCCTGCGAAACGCGTCGGTCTTGTTTGTCTTACCAGAGTAACCGATGGAAATAGAATGAAAAAATATAAATAAAAAGAAACTTGACGAAGCGATTCCTTTTGGTGAGTGCGACCCATCTTTCTGGGCTTCCAGAAGTGTGTCAAAATATATATATATATATACTGCTCCAACTTCCTCCCTGGTCAGGGAAAGAACAACCGCACTCACAGGGTCAGTTCAGGATCAAAATTTATTTGCACACAGCTCAGTTCAGAATCAAAATTTATTTGCACACAGAACGCATTTCGGCGTCAACACCTTCTTCCCGCTGTAACAAAAGTGCAAAACAAGTAGCGCCATTTTATTTTCAGTTCACTTCGGCGTTTCCGGGACGCACATCGTTATAGAAAGTGGACTTAATCTCAAATGACATTGTAAATGCGGCGCCATGATGGAACATGCAAGTATATACAATATTTATATTATTACTTGAAGTGTCGTTTATAATTCCTAAACGAATTCATTAATCACATAGGTACCGATTTTTCAACATAATTGAGCCTTGAATAGGCTTTCTCTAAAAAATTAATTGATTAATTAAATCAGGAGCCATACTTCACCGTTCAATTCATTAAATAAAACACCATTGTGCAACTAGCAATTTTTCCTATTAAATTATGCTCACTCCGAGTCTCAAAAATTATTTCATAAGGAAATCAGTGACATTTATGTACATTCCCTGCATTATTAAGCCGTATATCGGCATAGTTTTTTCATTTATTTGCATGTATATTCTATTCTCTACCATATCTTACACATCAAAGTTGCGCCCATTTTTCTTAGATTAATATAACAAGTAACCTTCCTGGTGATCTCAAAGATGAAATCAAATGCATATCAATCAAAGTTAATACTTGCACGTAATAACCAATGATTCATATACTCGTGACACCTTCCACCTCATGTACAACTCAATGTATTTTCAACCTTCTCTAACCTAGATGAATGGAGAGTTCCTCTTCTGTATTTAGACCAAAAGGTATTATGGTTTGTAGATCAATGTTATAACGTGATTCAAACCTACGTAGTTTCAGCTTACAATTGCCTCCTCGTTCATCAGCTGGGATGTGATCAATACAATAACATTTTTGTAAATTCCTATCACTATTGTGATATTGACTGAAGTGTCTCGCTACTGGGTCTGAGCTGTCTTTGTTTTCAATTGCCCTGGCGTGTTCCAAAATTCTGCGTTTAGTTGGATGGATTGGGCTGCCTATGTAACTTTTCATGCATGGGCATACTAGGCAGTACATGCAGTATGGAGTATTACATGTTAGGAATTTATTGATTTGCCTTTCCTCATTATTGCCTGGTATTTTGTAAGTCAGGACTTTTGAACTATTCCTACATGCCTTGCATGTAGAGCAAGGAAAAAACCCTGTTGTAGCGCTGATTCTTGACACAAAAGGGATAGGTGTATAACGACTTTTGATCAGTGAATCTTTTAGGGACCTACTGCGTTTGAATGTGATTTGGGGATATTTAGGTAAGGTCCTCCCTATCACTGAATCTGTCTTCAAAATATGCAAGTTACAACATAACATTTTTCTTAGTTCCCCTGCTTCCCCTGAGAAGGTAGTTATAAATCTACAGGTTTCTTCATCCTGGTCTCTCTTTTTCTCTTTATCTCTCAATAAGCAACTTCTCGGAATCCTTTCTACCTTGTTCAGTGTTTTTGTTAGCAACTCAGAGTTATACCCTCGCACTTTAAATCTTTCGATTGATTCCAGCGCAGCAGCTTGGAAATCTTCATTAGTGGTGCTATTCCTTTTAATACATAGTAGCTCACTATACGGTATGCTGTCTTTTAAATTCTTCTGGTGGCTACTTGTGGCTTCTAAGATCGAGTTGCCTGCTGTTTCTTTTCTGAAGAGTGCTGTACAGATCTTGCCCTCATTGATAAACACTTTAAGATCTAAAAGGGAGACTTCATATTTACTCAGATGGCCACTAAATTGGAGATTGAGAGAATTTTTGTTTAATTCACAGATATAATCTTCTGCTTCATGTTGGGGCCCTTTCCATAAAATGAACAAATCATCGATGTATCTGTGCCAGGATACGATACAGCTTACCTACTTGCTATATTTATCCGCCCAGGCCACCTGCTTTCCCCACAGCCTACGAATAAATTTGCGTAGCTGGGGGCGAAGCAGGTGCCCCTAGCAGTCCCCCTTATTTGTCGATAATGTTGTTTATCGAAGAGGAAGATGTTATTTGTCAAACAAGAATTTGCAAATTCTAAAAGCATTTTTATTATGTTCTGAATATTGCAATGCTCGCTCTTTGAGAAAATACTGTATAGCTTGTAGGCATTTTCATGTTCTATGACTGTATAATAAGCTCGTAATGTTCATTACAATCATGATCATATCCTGTTCCCATGAAATGTCCATTATATTTTTGATGAAGTGGGTAGTGTCTTGAGTATATGATGGCAAAGTCTTGACAAAATCTGTTAAAAAGTAATCGACAAACTGGGACATAGCTTCGGTCAGGCAGCCATATATATGTTTCATCTATATGCTCCGGGATCCCGCACGTGGGTGGGGATTATTCACAGATTATGACTTTGCTGAGTATACCCCTGGATGAGAACTAGGATTACAGGTAAGTAACTAATCCTTCATGTCTATCAGTCTTCAGTTGTAGACCCATTACTGTTGAATTTCCAGGTCAATCTGTGTCTCGGTCCCATGTTCATTGTCACTGGTTCGGTACCAGACCTGTCATCTCTGGCTCAACTACTAGTGCATTATCTGCTTATTTGCTGTCTTTTATTATTTCATAATTCCTAGGAGCATTATGCTTGCCTTAGTCCCAGGTCTATTATCAATGTAACAGCCGCCGGTCCACCATTGGCTCCTTCCATCATTTATGATTGGCACCTGGTCCATTATTAGCTCTTTTTTTTTTAGTTTGAAAAAATAAGTTTATTAAGAGAACAATTGATACAGAGCAATACAATATGGGGTGGAAGGAAACAAACAGAAAGGGAAAACAAAAAAGTGGAAAGTGTTACATAAACATATCAAGATCAGAATAAAAAAGTATGAAAATATAACATCAGTCTATCTATATAACAGTACATTGCAGATAACAATAATAGGCTTTTGCTACACCCAGTCACATTACATAAAAGGCATGTTACGATATCAGACACTTGTTGGTCCTGCTCCTCTCCAGTAGGTGATTTAAAACACATGCTATTTACTTCCCCTCACTTACATAAATTCTGGTCATCCGTATGGGATCAGATTAACTCTATATTCAACTCCAATTTCCCTTTCTCTTTTACGTATTTATTCTTGGGCAGCGTATCCCCCATATGGGAGGATCGTACCTCCGCAACTAAAATTGTAGACGTATTGTTGGCAGTTGCCTTTCAACAGATCACCAAAAATTGGAAGGACTTTACGTAGTTATCTTCTCAAGCTTGGTGGTATGCAGTATGTAATCATCACAGATTGGACACAGCCTGTATCCACCCCATTCATCTAGCCATGCAGCGCTCTATTATATGGTGACCTGTCACAACGTTTTATGATTGTAGTGCCAAGCGCTCTTTTTCTCTATCCCCTGCTCAGCAAGAAGTTGCTCGACCTCCATGATATTCCGTATCTTTAGTATCAACATGTTATACTATGCTGTTATATTCTGATTATGTTATGTTATGTTATGTTATGTATGTTATGTTATGTTGCCACATGGTTATTATCTGCAATGTACTGTTATATAGATAGACTGATGTTACATTTTTATACCTTTTTATTCTGATCTTGATATGTTTATGTAACACTTTCCATTATTAGCTCTTAGAGAGGTCCAATATTTGATTACTCCCTGGTCCCTTCCTGGCTTAGTTCTAGGTCCATCACTGAATCAGTTCCAGAGCCATTATTTGTTCAATCCAATGGCCATTGTTCAGGCGTGGTACGTTCATTGCGGCATGGGGGCATAGCCTCTCCGCCCGCAGCTCCCTCTTCGTCTTTGAACTTAAGTAAACTGAATCAGTTTACTTAACTTTAAAGACGCCGCGGTAGAACTGACAATCATCTCAGTCAGCATGACGTCAGACTGCCCACCCCCTTCAGACTCTGAAAGGGATGGGCGGTCCAGCGTCATGTTGACTGACATGATTGTCAGACGGACCAGGGGCAGCAGGCAGTAGCACAAGTGCGCATGAGTGGGGAAGGTCAGCAAATTTCCGCGCCGTGCCCAGTCATGCACACTAGTGTCTGCTCTGCTGGCGCATGCCCATTAGGAGAGCGAGGGCTGAGCAAAGGCTCAAACCTCGGTCTCCTAATGGGCAGGCGGGCGAGTAGTAACAGTGCCCTAAGGCAATCCTATAAGAATAAGCAAACAATATCCCAACTGGTGTTATTGAGAAAGAAAATTAAACATGTATGCGTAAAGCATTACATGGACAGAAACAAGGAGACTCAATTTGTTTTGAAACGCGCACATGGTATCGTATAATTAAAGAACAAAGAAAATTAGGGTATACAGTTGTATCAGCACTGTATGTAAACAAATAACAAAACAACCCGAATTGGACTTGGTGCTCGGCATGTGTAAGTGACACAAGAGGTGGCGACGCAAGTGACAATTGTGATTAGCAGGAACGGCGCATGGTGTCAAAGTGCTTCATATATACAGTGAGTAGAGTGAACAATGTGGCTCCAAATGAATTACAATGCAAACGTCTTGACAAATTTGATGGATTAATTTGAACGAGCAGTAAGAGAAAAAGTTCCCTCCTAGGCCTCAGTTATTCCAGATCTGTATTTATCAAATTCTTCATATAAAAGTGACAGAATTGCACCAACCACATTTTTTTCTCATTTTTTTCAAAAATATATATAATTTATTATCTTTATACTTTGAAGTATTAGCATTGCATTCACAGATACGATACAAAATTCATTATTTGAGAACACCACATAAAGCTAAATCACAAAATCCATATAGCAAAAGTAAATTATTAACACAATACATATAACAAAAAAAGGAATCACTATTTACAACAACATTATACAAAAGATGGAAAGAATTATTTTCGTTAAAAAAGGAAGAAAAAACAATTCATGTGTCCCAAAAGGTTCTCACCCACACAAACAACTAACACACTCATACATACACATTCACAAAAAGCTCCAATTGTGAAAAGGTAGCTGGGTACTAGTAGACAGGGAGCCCCCTGTTACTAGGACAGTCTCAACCAAATTTTTGAGACCCGCACTCTGGTAGTCGACGCGCGTTTCGGCGGCTCTTGGCCACCTTCCTCAGGACCTTTCCCCAGATGAACAGCAACCCAGTGAGACCCAAGGGGACCTAAAAAATATAATAACAGTGGTTGTAGGCGCTGCCACCAAACAAAATTGCAAAAACCCACAGACTATTAGCAAGATAAAAACAGATTGTTGACACCAATTCCAACTTAGTGACGCACCACTGTCAACCTCCACATAGGAATACATTTAATGTCGATCTTACAATGAGATGATACAATAAATCATGAGGGTCTCGTCATATCCTCATGCCCATATATCAGGACTTTTTATCAAGAATTCCACACTGGTCAAAAATCGCAAAGAAGAGACAATAGACACTCACACCGTGAGATCTTGGTGTGTGTTCAAGTCTTGATGTATATTCAAATGAGTGGCTGTATCACAGGTGTAAGGGTTTTTCTTTCTATTCATACCCTATAACAGTAAGAGAATTATTATTAAGAGTCACAGTCCAATGGTCACTATGCATGTGACTCATGTGTGCTCCAGCCCAGAGCCATACCTTACCTCATTATCCAAACATGGGTGTCTCTCCAAGAATGCCCAAATGATAAGTACCCGATGTCACACAATTGTGTCGCTCGATCCGTGGTTTTATTGAGATGGACTGAACCATAAAGAAAAAGAAAAGGCAAAAAGTGGACCGTTGGTGGTCTCTATATGGTATCAAACAACAGAGAAGCCATAGATTACATGTGTCTAGGCAAATGGTACCCACCTATAGTTAATAAGCATGATTGCTTACATGTTGTGCCAGGAAATTCCTTAATTTATAAGACAAGAGCGTGTCTTTCCGTTTCCGACCTGAATGCCCACAGCGGAGGATTCTCTAAACAAAGAGTAAGATGGAGACCTTTAGTAAGTGTGCAGTCTCTTTCTAAGCACACATATCAACTATATTACTTTAAAATGCAATAGTTCCTCTCTAACGTGAGTAATCAGGTTTCTATTTCAAGACTCCGTTTTGCCTGCTAACTCAATATCCGTTATGTATTGTGAAAAGCCTATGGACAGAGTAAGAGTCTCAAGACTGTCACAAAAATAGGATATCGTTTCTCAGAGTGTGAATACCCGACATAAGTAAAACACGCGGAGGGTGTAGTATCATTTCTCAGGGTCAGGGCACCCGACATAGCTAAAACACGCGGAAGGTGTAGTATCCGCCTCCTCTAACTATACTTAAAACATGTAGATCAGCATGACATTCGTGTTTAGACCTGGCCTTTGTTTGACCTGGCCTTTCGCTGTGATTAATTATTTACTTTTTACTATTTTGGACGTCGAGTTATAGCTAAGGAATTTAGACTCTGACATTATACGATTATTTGCAATCTTACCGATTTTTGCAACTTTATTGCATCCCCTGGGCAGTATGACAACCTTCCAATATGGCGCAGGTTTTTCTGCTATCGCGTAGTCCCAGGTTTGTCGTGTATAGGAGTCTGCCTCTCTTATTTGACCATTGCGCATTGTCTACACCACGTGTCCACACAACGGCGAGGAACTGAATTTACTTCAATTTCTGTTTCCATGAATTATTTAAAAAGGGTTTTCTGTTGTGGACGCTGAGTTTGTTGATACATAGGAGTTCGCCTTTGTGGTTTATAATTACACTATGTTTACATCACATGTCGACACATTGGAGAGTGAATAGATCAAGTCCAGCCTCTGTTTCCATGATCTGCCCACTCCCTGGGATATCGCGATATTTCACCTTTCCTCTACAAATACGTCCGGGTTGCATCAGGGCTCTGTCCGATGTCGCCGTTGACCGTGGTGTTCCTGTTTCACGGTGCACTTTGTGCACATTTGCGGTAAGGATTCTTTGGGTTACGTGTTTTATGGTAGGAGTAGGAACATGCTCAGAACTCACGTTTTGTCCGAGCCTCCCGTTTGCTGGAAAGTTAGCTTTGACCCTTAATATTTTTACGCTTCTAGTCAATATGCTTATGGACTGTACGGGGGCTATGCCTCGTGGTATTACGGCACTTCGGTCGGGTTTTTTTCTGAATTCTCGTACATATGTGGCAAGGGCCTCTTGGATTATGTGTACATGTAGAACTTTGTCTAAACACGAATGTCATGCTGATCTACATGTTTTAAGTATAGTTAGAGTAGGCGGATACTACACCTTCCGCGTGTTTTAGCTATGTCGGGTGCCCTGACCCTGAGAAATGATACTACACCCTCCGCGTGTTTTACTTATGTCGGGTATTCACACTCTGAGAAACGATATCCTATTTTTGTGACAGTCTTGAGACTCTTACTCTGTCCATAGGCTTTTCACAATACATAACGGATATTGAGTTAGCAGGCAAAACGGAGTCTTGTAATAGAAACCTGATTACTCACGTTAGGGAGGAACTATTGCATTTTAAAGTAATATAGTTGATATGTGTGCTTAGAAAGAGACTGCACACTTACTAAAGGTCTCCATCTTACTCTTTGTTTAGAGAATCCTCCGCTGTGGGCATTCAGGTCGGAAACAGAAAGACACGCTCTTGTCTTATAAATTAAGGAATTTCCTGGCACAACATGTAAGCAATCATGCTTATTAACTATAGGTGGGTACCATTTGCCTAGACACATGTAATCTATGGCTTCTCTGTTGTTTGATACCATATAGAGACCACCAACGGTCCACTTGTTGCCTTTTCTTTTTTTTTTTTTTTTTTTTTCTTTATGGTTCAGTCCATCTCAATAAAACCACGGATCGAGCGACACAATTGTGTGACATCGGGTACTTATCATTTGGGCATTCTTGGAGAGACACCCATGTTTGGATAATGAGGTAAGGTATGGCTCTGGGCTGGAGCACACATGAGTCACATGCATAGTGACCATTGGACTATGACTCTTAATAATAATTCTCTTACTGTTATAGGGTATGAATAGAAAGAAAAACCCTTACACCTGTGATACAGCCACTCATTTGAATATACATCAAGACTTGAACACACACCAAGATCTCACGGTGTGAGTGTCTATTGTCTCTTCTTTGCGATTTTTGACCAGTGTGGAATTCTTGATAAAAAGTCCTGATATATGGGCATGAGGATATGACGAGACCCTCATGATTTATTGTATCATCTCATTGTAAGATCGACATTAAATGTATTCCTATGTGGAGGTTGACAGTGGTGCGTCACTAAGTTGGAATTGGTGTCAACAATCTGTTTTTATCTTGCTAATAGTCTGTGGGTTTTTGCAATTTTGTTTGGTGGCAGCGCCTACAACCACTGTTATTATATTTTTTAGGTCCCCTTGGGTCTCACTGGGTTGCTGTTCATCTGGGGAAAGGTCCTGAGGAAGGTGGCCAAGAGCCGCCGAAACGCGCGTCGACTACCAGAGTGCGGGTCTCAAAAATTTGGTTGAGACTGTCCTAGTAACAGGGGGCTCCCTGTCTACTAGTACCCAGCTACCTTTTCACAATTGGAGCTTTTTGTGAATGTGTATGTATGAGTGTGTTAGTTGTTTGTGTGGGTGAGAACCTTTTGGGACACATGAATTGTTTTTTCTTCCTTTTTTAACGAAAATAATTCTTTCCATCTTTTGTATAATGTTGTTGTAAATAGTGATTCCTTTTTTTGTTATATGTATTGTGTTAATAATTTACTTTTGCTATATGGATTTTGTGATTTAGCTTTATGTGGTGTTCTCAAATAATGAATTTTGTATCGTATCTGTGAAAGCAATGCTAATACTTCAAAGTATAAAGATAATAAATGATATATATTTTTGAAAAAAATGAGAAAAAAATGTGGTTGGTGCAATTCTGTCACTTTTATATGAAGAATTTGATAAATACAGATCTGGAATAACTGAGGCCTAGGAGGGAACTTTTTCTCTTACTGTTTATTTTTTCCCCTCTGTTCCCTGGCCTATACTTAACCTTTTTGAGGGGGTCCCATCATTTTCGCTTTCTTAATTTGAACGAGCCACAATGGGGGATGTGCCATCTATTGCGCTGAACAGTCGACGACGTTTCAATTCTCTTTGGTCAGGATCATCTTCAGGACCCAGTTGTAAATGAAAACGGTGCTGTACAGGGAGGTAAGGAAGAGGGTAAGGGTGGGTTAGGAGGGTGGAAGACGGGCGCTGGCGCAAGGAGTCAATGGGTGGTTGGGGAAATAAAGGAGACAAATCCGAAGGTGAGGCTGGGAGTGTGCCTTGGAGTAGGGGAAGAGGGCTGTGTTGGAAAAGGGGGGTAATTCCAGTGAAGGAGTGTGGTGTGTGGGTATGGAAGGGCAGAGGGTCAGACAGGTAGATGATGCCACCTGGAGAGTCAAGGAAGGCATGTGGATGTAGGCAATTGAAGGATGAAGTTATACGTAAAGGAGGAAGGAAGCGGGCATGTATGGAAGAGGGCGGAGGGAACAGGCCAAGAATGTGTAGCCTGTGACAAAAAGCGATTGGTGGCATATGGCGACGTGTCTCGGTCATATGATGTGGGCCTGGTGACTGTTACTAAACTAAACACGCTGATGGCCGCTAACGTGTAGAGGATAAAAGAAGGAAAACGAGATTTACCTGGTGGACGCTGCAGGGTTCAAGACTGCTAGGAGTCGAGTGGGGCGATTAGCGTCTTGTTCCAACTACGGGACGGGGGGAAAGGAAAAAGGCAGAGAGAGTCCGGACTATGTTAAAAGCGTTCGCAGATGCGAGGTGGCAACATCCTGGCTAAGGAAGCGATTCACGTGATAGGTGCCAGAAAACTTCTAACAGAGGTATTTCCACAAAAAGGTTCAGAGGGCGATGTCTTGAATAAGTGAACCTGGAAAGTGGAAAACGGCAACCAGGTGCTTAGAGAAGGATCGTAACTAGCGACATAATGCTGCAAGGGGGTGTGCCATAGGGGAGAGGTGGGGCTTACCTTGGGCTGAATGAAGCAGCGAGGAGCGGCTTAGACTCGCCACGTCTGTATGCAGCGTGCCGTTACCGGGGTATTTCCACATAAGGGTTCAGAGGGCGATGCCTTGAATAAGTGAACCTGGAAAGTGAAAAACGGCAACCAAGCGCCTACAGAAGGATCCTAACTGGCGACATAAGGCAGCGAGGGGGTGCATGATTGGGGAGAGGTTGGGCTTCCCTTGGGCTGAATGAAACAGTGCAGAAAAGCTGTGACTCGCCATGTCTGCGTGCAGAGTGCCGTTGCCGGAGGAGCCAGTCGTTAAGGAAGCGCGGCCGTATCCGGGAGTGGGGCGTGCCGTAGTCACGTGGGTGACTAGGGGGCGGGGCAGCCGTGAGGCGAGGAAAGCCACTTGGGTGGGGAAAGGAGGAGGGGAGGGAAGGGAGGAGGGTCGAAAGCGAGACCCGGGAACAATAAAGCATGTCAATGTCATTAGTACATAAATTAAAAAAGATCATTACATAACAAGGACAATTAGAAAATTAGGTTGTATGATACAGTAGGGGAACAAAACTGTGTTTGGTAGAGAAGCAATCCTGTTCAACCCTCTTCCTTTGTTTGTTTTTTCTTAAAATAAACTCAACTTTTTCTAAAAACTAAACAGCTTTTTAATCCTAGCGAACTGTAGTAGTAGCACGTTTGTCTTGACCGTGCCTTCACTAGAACCTTCCTACCTCGACCCCACAGGGCTCGACCACTACGCACTATAGCTATGGTAATTTTCCCACTTTTTCAATTATGTATTCAAACTCTCTACTTTGATGTTAAATTGAAATTTCTGCCTTTTTCAAAAATATTTAAATTCGACACAAAAAAGTCTTTTCATTAATGTTCGCTTTTACTTTTCAATTATTTTTCAATAGAGTAAAGCACACATATACATCAAATAATAATATCCAAATAAACAAAGGTACATTTAAACAAACACTACATTTTTAATATAATCTTCTTCAAATGTCCGTCAATGCATTTGGGGCCGAAGATTGGCCCTTCATCAGGAGTCTTATGTATCTACAAAATGATATATGAACAGTGTTCAGCAACTCCTTCTAATCACACTTTAAATGTCAGAAAAACATGACTTCTCATATTCAAGGTTATGATGCATCATTATCGTATTTCAATAGCCACCTTTCAAAGCATTAAAACACGAAAGACCCTTCACCTGACCAACGTGTGTGTGATAACTCAAACAAAACAATAACTTACAGACAACCGGCTGCTTGTAGAACCAACCTCATAAACTGCAAGGGGCGAAATGAGATGGAAAACCATTGAGACACCAGCGCTGCAAAGCGCCCAAACGCACAACTCTTCCAGTGTAAAATGAAAATGTCTTACCTCCTTGCTGACCGCAAACGAGGATAAACAGAGACTTGTCACTGAATGCCTATCTTCATACACCTCAAACAATCCTCTGAGTGAGTCTGCAAATAAACGACTCGTGTAAGGGTCACAATACATGTAGATCCTCGGCGTGCGTGCCGGTCTCATGAACAAATAAACACTGGTACCTGCTAGCGAAAATCTTCTGTGATGCTGACCGCCACAACGTCTCCAATCTTTACTGTTGCTTGTCGGCAACTCATGTGCTACAAGCTCTCGCGTTGAAGAACTCATGGCCTAGTATCAACACTGACAAGGGACTGCGCCCTCACGAAAATCAGCGCCATCTTTAAACGGGTACAAATAACAATGGAAGCACTCGCGGGTAGGAAAAACTGAAAAAGAACCTTCTATAGCCTGCTACGAGGCATAAAACAGCCTCATAAATTAACATAACGAAAACTTCAGATAAAAAGTAACTGACACCCAATCTTAACAGGGTAAAACCAAATGATCAACGCTGAAAGTATCAAAAGGACATGCTTTTGTTGTTGTTCATGCTGAAAAAAGATCGGTCATTTTGGAATGGTTCTTTAGTCTGAGTTTATATGTGCTAATATAGCACGGGGATCATATGGAAAGTAAGAAGAGCACAAATCTGCTATGTAGAGAAAGTTTATTAATGGGATATAGTCAGAGAGAATGACTGAGCATTCCTTTGATCTTTACACATTATAGCGGCTCTGATAGGATCCCTATGTATGTAGATGGTTATCATAGATCACAAATTGTGTTATAAGTCCCTCTCTAATTTTAGTTTCTTCTATTTGGAAAAGGAATAATCTCATACGGCTACAAGACTCTCTCGATACTTGCAGTCTTCCAGAATAGGAGGTTCAGACGGAAGATCTGGTCCGTAGTTGAAACCCCCCTTTTGAAACCAGCCTGATAGGGACTTAGGATGGCGAATTCCTCGATCAGCCTACCGAATAATTTCTGAGAAACATCGATAAGACTGATAAGTCTGTAGTTGGCTGGGAGCAGAGGCGATCCCTTCTTGTATATTGGGACAATCTCTGCGCCCAGCCAAGTACCTGGCACCTCCATGCCCCTCAGGATTGCGTTGAATATCGTCATTAAATATGGTACCCATACGTCAGGTTCCTGCCTGAATAGGTCGCCCGGTAAACCATCCAGGCCAGGTGCCTTGCCTGCTGCCAGCCCAGCAATCGGAACTCTTACCTCCAAATCTGTAAAGGGGTCACCTTCAGAACAATCACTGGAGGACAATGGGGAACTAAGTGGGACCCGTCAACTGCCCTACAAAGGGACTGAAAATGGTCTTGCCAAACCTTGGGAGCGATGTTAGGTTCTAATACCGAGGCTAGCTCCTCAGACCCTGTATTCACAATACGCCAGAATTTGCGAGAATCCCTGGCGGCTAAGGAAATGGTGAGGTTCTTCCATTTGTCCTGCTCCCACTCTCTCTTGGCGTGGGCAATCAGACACTTGTAAGCCTTTCTCAAAGCCCTGATCTCATCTCTCTCCTTACCTTCCTTAATCGAGATTAACAAGTCAGTTTTTGCCTTGCGGCATGCTGCGTTATACCAGGAGAGGCGGATAGGTCGACCACTGCCACTTTTTACAGTCGAGAAGAGAACTACGGACGCATACTTGATTAGGTCCTTGTGCAACAGCCACAGCTTTTTATTTGCGCCCTGAATGCTGGTTTGTTCCGTAATTGCACAAGCCTTTTAAAGTATGGGGATAACCCGGGCGTATAACTCTCCTAACTTTTCTGGACTAGAGGCCAATTTCTCCCACCTTACTCTACGTCTATTGTTAGTTAACACAAGGCCTTGCGCAGGGGCCTCTGCCTCAGTCCCCCTAACCTCTAGACCAGGGTGGGAATACTCTAGTTCCAGTGCGTCGTGGTCGCTATCCTCCCTTGCGATCACCCGGAAGTCAATAATATGCGACCACAACGCAAGTGGAACCAGAATATAGTCGAGTCTTGACTCCGTGCCCACCTTGTTATATGTGCATTTGGGGGGGATGTCAGAGTTTGTGCGTCCATTACAGGCCCGCAGGCCATGTTTCAGGCTTAAGGATGTAATTTGGACGGCCAGGGGAGTCCATGCTCTAGGTGGCGGGCGCTGCCAATGGGGGTACTAACCATAAAGCATCCTCCTCCTGGGTCAGTCCATCCAATAAACCTGAAAGCGGTTCAAAATGACAATTCAGATCCCCTCCTATCAGGAAGGGAGTACCCTCAGGAATTTCACTTAGGGCTGTCGAGAGCTCCTCAATGGTGCATGACTCTTGTGTAATGCCCAGCGGCCTAGAGTAAACATTTACCAACAAGAGTCTGCTCGAATTTGGCCACACCAGCATGACGCCTAGAATGTCTTCTATGGCTAGGGCAAATAAGGTTGCCCTGCATCCCAAATCAACGGCCACCCATGTTGCTAGACTTCCTGAGGGACGCCCCCTTACCCCCCACTTTGGTGGCTTTGAAAATGCTGCAAATTCTGTGTGGGAGACATCCTCTCTCGCCCAAGTTTCTTGAAACATGCATATATCTTTGCCCTCGACGAATGAACTCCAATCCGGGCAATTCAGTTCATTCCCCAGACCTGCCACATTCCAAGATATTATCTTTAGGAAGGGAGGGTTGAGGCTCGGGGTTGGAGAAGGAGAAGAGCCCGTATTGGGTTGGGTCGTCACTAATGTATTGTTGTCGGAATTTTCCCTCTGGACAACTATGGCATTGTTTGGAGCTGGTGGGGTCCCGACAAAGGTTTTATTTACCTCTCCACTGGTATGTTGCTCCTTACGGTCGGCCTTTCCCCTTAAGTTAGGGGTACATTGTATAGGTGGAGAGACCCTATGTTCACTTTTGGCCTCCCCCCTCCCATATCCACTCAGTCAGTCTACCATGTCCAGAGTGCTGTACCTGTTATAAGTTGGGAAATAAGCAGGCTGCTGAGATCTAGGAAGGAAAAGGGCTCCTCTTTCTCTTTCGCCCCATCTTCCCTCCCTCCTATGAACTGTTTACGGTCCCTCCTCTACTTGCATGTGTCTATTTGGTGGGTAGAAGAATGATAGAGGTAAGGGCTGGATGGAAGTCCCTTGGTCAGGGTATAACCAGCCACATATGTGTGAGACGGCCATGGGGTCCCTAAAATTAAATAGGACACAATCTCCATTGATGGATTTCCTGGTGTTACCTAACCATGGGACTCTCCTTACCATGAGGACCTCACTAGATATTCCTTGTGGGAGAGGCCTGTTAATGGAAAGCCAGTTCACCACCTTGTTTTTCAAGGCTGCAACAGGTTCTTTGATGAATGATTTTAGCTCTGGGACACCAGCCAGAATAACAGTATATGGGCTCGCCTCTGTTGGTAAATTCATTGGCCTATGTTTTTTAGTATTGCCCTGCTTGCCCTGTGCGACTACAGCTGTCCTCTCAGGTGGACTGGGAGTTGCGGCTCAATTCGTCTTCTATGGGTTTGGGGTGTGAGATGTAGGCTGTTGGATTTGCGTAGGCTTAGGGGCTGGACCAGCTTCCTTTGCTAAAGACGCTGGTGTAGCCTTCTTGTTTCTAATCTCCACCCCACCTCTGGGAGCTTTATTGTCTTTTTTAAGACTGTCAGCTACTAGCACCGTTGCCTTTTCAATGGTCGCTAAGCTAGCTTCGATCTTAGATAGGCGTAGTAAATGTGTAAATGTATAGGCATTTATATAGCGCACTACTTACCCGTAGGGTCCCAAGGCGCTTCGACCGCTGCGAAACCCTTCCTGGCTTCCCTGAGAGATGGTCCCTTAATGGGTATCTCCAGGGAGAGACCAGGCATCCCCAGCGGTCTGGTGGGGCCGTTAGTGAAGAAGAGGCAAGCTAATGCCCAGAGTTGCCGAGTGTGATCGCTGATCAGAGTGGGCACCGAGGCGAGAGAATTATCGAGTCCGCTGACCCTGGTCCAGAAACCTGCCGCGCCGGGAATCGAACCCTGGTCCCGGGCCGTCCTCTGCTCTCGGGTCTGCCGCCTCTAACCAGTGAGCCACACTACTTCACTGTTCGAATGGGTGTAACATTGACCTTAGAAGAACACCTATATCAGAGAGTGTAATGTCCTCATCTCCAGCAGTTACACGTGGGGGTGACTGTTCCAGTATGTGAGTAGGTGATAACGTATTTATTTGCGGAGTGGTAGATCCCTTGCTAGTTACTACTGATTTATTACCCTCCACCATAGGGTTATGCTTGGCAGCCTTAGCCTTTCGGCCCCCAGTGTTATGTGCACCACTTTTTCTATTTGGGATAGCTCCTTCCCTTTCCCCCTGGGTTGGATGGCTAGTTCCAGCAGAAGTGCCATCCGTGTGAGCCATAATAGCTATAGCAGTAGTAGGTGGTGGAGGGGGCTGGGGTAAGGGTAGAAGGCTTAGCTCTTCAGGGGCACTAATATCGATATCTGTGTTGTGAAGAGTAGAATTTGTTAGATCAGGTAAGTCAAGCGTACCGCTGGCCCCCTTATTCCCATTGTCTGTCGATACACAATCCAGTCTCTTTTCTGGGGTGATTGCGTGCGCTAGGGGACCCATAGAGGATCTCCTTACCCAATCTATTTCTTGTGATATACGCCTCTCGAGGATGGTAATTTCATCAATAAGAAGGGAACCCGCTTTTGCAAAATAAGTCTCCAGAGTACCTTTTGCCGCTGTGGCGGCTAGCGTGGTCTTGCTCCTAGTCTCTCTTGCGGCCATAGTCCGAGGGTCAGAAGACGTGGTAGGTGAATTTGGAGTAGGTTCCAGATACAAACTCCAGGGGGGGTAGCCCGGTCCCGGTCTCTGCCGGTCTCGAACGGCCTCAAACGGCCCGCCCTTTGCCCGGGCTTAGCCCCGGGCTGAGTCCCGCGCGCGTCCCGTGTACGCGGGGGTGGGTGTGCTTATATGAGGGAGTTGGGGACGGGAAGAGACACCAGGTGCGCTGTGATGATGGTGCGCTGTGCACCCTGGGTCTCGCAGTCCCTGCCCCGGCAGCAGCGGTGGTAGAAGCCCAAAGATGTCAGGATCCTCGCTGATCAGGCTCCAACTACGAGGCAGTCTGGGGGAAACGATAAAAACAAGTGCCCAAGGTTGCTTCCCAAATTCCAAGGCTGCGAGCGGCGCCCGCAGAGCGGGGGCCGCAAGCCGTTTGTAGCCGCAAGAGAGCTGGGGGCGGGAAGAGACACCAGGTGCGCTGTGATGATGGAGCGCTGTGCACCCTGGGTCTCGCAGTCCTTGCCCCGGCAGCAGCAGCTGTAGAAGCCCAAAGATGTCAGGATCCTCGCTGATCAGTCTCCAACTAGGAGGCAGTCCGGGGGAAACGATAAAAACAAGTGCCCAAGGTTGCTTCCCAAATTCCAAGGCTGCGACTGGGTTTCAGTTTGAAATTTTTTATGTCAGTGCGTATTGATCTATGAAGTTTTGCATGCCCTTTGATACTTTCGGCGTTGATCATTTGGCCTTACCCTGTTAAGATTGGGTGTCAGTTTGTTTTTATCTGAAGTTTTCGTTTCATTTATGAGGCTGTTTTATGCCTCGTAACAGGCTATAGAAGGTTATTTTTCAGTTTTTCCTACCCGCGAGTGCTTCCATTGTTAGTTGGACCCATTTAAAGATGGCACTGATTTTCGTGAGGGCGCAGTCCCTTGTCAGTGTTGATACTAGGTGTAGGGAATCGAGAGGAACCCCTTGAAACACCAAGGGAAATAGGGTTATACAACCAAGAAAGGGAGGATTCCCCCGGGGACGATGGAGGCGCAAGGAACTGGAATTTGGTTTTAAGATCCACTGTCTCTATTTCTTAAATAGCCCGTATATGAGGAGTACCGAATAAGAGCCAAGTCAGTCCGCTGTCTGTGGGGGACTGTTCGTGGGTAGACCCAGGAGCAGAATATTAACACGGCAGCCCAGCCGGGAGGAGAGCACCACCCTGTGGAATACGGGGGCACGGGGAAAGGAATTCTACCTACCCTGAAGTGGGACAGCTGTCTGCGGATAAGGATTAAAGGCGCACATGGGGGCTCATTCAGAGCTTGGACTCCTAAAAGAGATGCAGTTAAGCAAGTGCGTCCATCATAGGGATATAAGGACTTCAACTCCCAGAACGCTGTACAAGAATTCAGCGTGGGGGAGTGTGCACGTAACCTCCATCGTTAAGCCTCTGAGGAAGAATTAATTGAAGCGCGTCAGGCATGATGAAGGTACTGCTATCCTGTCTGTGTGCGAGTGCAATCCGTACCAGTGAATAAAGGTTAAGGGTCATACCTTTGCAGCTGTTCGAGTATGCACCTTGTTTGTGGGTAGACCCAGGAGCAGGATATATATATATATATATTCAGTATATATATTCACTGAAAAAACCATAGGTTTCACACCAGTTATAGTTAGATGGAAATTTTACTGACATGAAACCAATGAAATTCCCACGTTATAGTTAGTTGGACTCACTATAACTTGCGCGTGTAATGCACTGCTGATGACATCACATATTACATCACTCATGACATGGTCAGTGACATTACTCATGACATCCCTGATGACACCATCCAGTGAATGTGTGTCTTTCTGAAAAATAAACATGTTTTATATATGTATATGTAAAGGTCGATGGAAGAATAAATGTTTCAATAAGTGTCTTAATGGATGGTTTTTTTTTTTAAATGATTGGTTAACTTGCTTGTTAAGTGTATCTTAGTGAATACATATATTAGCGAGTAATGTTTAAATATTTAAATATATGTATCAGTGTTTCACTTTGTGTATAAGTGGCCGCATGGGTTGGTGAGTAGCTACATGTGTGTTTATATGGGTTATTAGATGTTTTTTTTAGTATCTTTATAATTGTCTGTTTGACTTGGTGGGGGTGTTACTTAGCACATAGATGCATCAATGACTGACTCACTGTTTGTATGTGTTTTGAAGACAGCATATGTGTCGGACTGTATGGGTGAATGAGTGTGTATATGTATGTGTTAGTAAGTGAATGACTATCTCACTAGTGTCTTTATCAGTAACTACATATGTTTTAATCTAGTATATGTGAGTATTGATGTATATAAGTGAATATATGTGAGAGTGAGAGATTGAAATAGTTCTTGTTTTAATAAGTATGTGTTTCTATAAGTGATTGTTTAAGAGAGTAAGTATGTGTAAGTTTCCTTAGAAGTAAGGTGGTAGTGTGTGTATAGCTGTATATGAAAAAAATAGATGTTCAATAGTTTATTTGCATGTGTGGGAGCAAGTTTTGGAAGACTGTCGGTGTGTTAACAGATGTAAAGGTGTCTCATTACATATGATAAGTGAATATATGTATGAATGACTATATAGAACTGTTGGTGAATGAGTGGATGTGTATATAGATGAATGAATGAATGAAATTTGATTTGTAGAGTGCATGGCTGCCCGAAAGCGTCCCAGCGCTTGCTTAGGGAACCCGTCCTGGTATTCCCCTACGAGATAACCCATTACTGGGCATCCCCAAGGTGAAAGCCAGGCATCCCGCTGCGAGGGGCCGTTGTGGAGATTAAGCAAGCTATTGCCCAGAGTTACAGAGTGGGACTCCATGATTGGAATAGGCACCGAGGCAAGAATTGTCAGGTCCGGGGAAATTTGAGCCCAAGATCCGGCGAGGCGGGGAATTGAACCCTGGTCCGGGCCAGACCTCTGCATCAGGGACTGCCGCTCCAACCACTTGAGCCACAGCCAGATGGTGGAATTACTGAATTGGTTGTTGTAACTGGAATAGGTATCTCCACTTTTTTGTAAATGTTAGTTTCTATTTTTGAATATGTGTTTCAAGGGTTACTTTACAGTGAAAGGAGGTCAGTCACTCTGTCACAAGGATGGTGTCATCAGTGATGTCATGAGTGATGTCACTGACCATGTCATGAATGATGTAATATGTGATGTCATCAGCAGTGCATTACACGCGCAAGTTATAGTGAGTCCAACTAACGATAACGTGGGAATTTCATTGGTTTTATGTCAGTAAAATTTCTACCTAACTATAACTGGTGTGAAACCTATGTTTTTTTCAGTGAATTTATTAGGTTTTTTAAATGCTAATTCCTAACTATAACTGGTGTGAAACCTATGGTTTTTTCAGTGAATTTCATAGGTTTTTTAACTGCTAATTCCTAACTTTTTATATGGACTCATACCTATGTGTTTGTTAGTGAATCTCTAAGGTTATTTTTTCGCAAATATCTATAGCTTAGAAAGGTATGTTTTTCTAAAAATGAATCCTATATTGTATATTAATATAATATATATTTTTTTTTAAAGTATATTCTTTTTTTTTATATTTCACTCAGGAGCGCTCCTCTATTTTGCAAATGTTTATAGCAAGTATTATCAAAAAGCAAAAAACAAACCAACAGCAAACAAACTCAGGGCCTTATTTATGAAGGCCTTGCGCCACAAGAGCGTCACTTATTTCCCATGTTTAAAGTGATGCACCGGCTGCACAAGGCAATCATAAATAAGGGCCAAATGAAAATACCATTGAATTGCACCCAAAATCGTTTTTGGAATAACATTTAAGAAACACTGCGCAGAACCTATGTACAACCACTCAATATCACTTTTGAAACCTCACTGTTTCAAAAAATACAAATCCACTATCTTGCAATTGTTCATAGCAAGTATTATCAAAAAGCAAGACACAAGCCAACAACAAAAAAAATCAGGGCCTTATTTATGAAGGCCTTGCGCCACAAAAGCGTCACTTATTTCCAATGTTTAAAGTGATGCACCGGCTGCACAAGGCAATCATAAATAAGGGCCAAATGAAAATACCATTCATTTGCACCCAAAATCGTTTTTTGAATAACATTTTAGAAAAATTGCGCAGAACCTATGTACAACTACTCAATATCACTTTTGAAACCTCACTGTTTCCCAAAATACAAATCCTCTATTTTGCAAATGTTCATAGCAAGTATTATCAAAAAGCAAAAAACAAACCAACAACAAAATAAATCAGGGCCTTATTTATGAAGGCCTTGCGCCACAAGAGCGTCACTTATTTCCCATGTTTAAAGTGATGCACCGGCTGCACAAGGCAATCATAAATAAGGGCCAAATGAAAATACTATTGATTTGCACCCAAAATCGTTTTTTGAATAACATTTTAGAAACACTGCGCAGAACCTATGTACAACCACTCAATATCACTTTTTAAACCTCACTGTTTCCCAAAATACAAATCCACTATCTTGCAAATGTTCATAATAAGTATTATCAAAAAGCAAAAAACAAATCAACAGCCAACAAACTCAGGGCCTTATTTATGAAGGCCTTGCGCCACAAGAGCGTCACTTATTTCCCATGTTTAAAGTGATGCACCGGCTGCACAAGGCAATCATAAATAAGGGCCAAATGAAAATACCATTGATTTGCACCCAAAATCGTTTTTTGAATAACATTTTAGAAACACTGCGCTGAACCTATGTACAACCACTCAATATCACTTTTGAAACCTCACTGTTTCCCAAAATACAAATCCACTATCTTGCAAATGTTCATAATAAGTATTATCAAAAAGCAAAAAACAAACCAACAGCCAACAAACTCAGGGCCTTATTTATGAAGGCCTTGCGCCACAAGAGGTTCACTTACTTCCCATGTTTAAAGTGATGCACCGGCTGCACAAGGCAATCATAAATAAGGGCCAAATGAAAATACCGTTCATTTGCACCCAAAATCGTTTTTGAATAACATTTTAGAAACACTGCGCAGAACCTATGTACAACCACTCAATATCACTTTTGAAACCTCACTCTTTCCAAAAATACAAATCCACTATCTTGCAAATGTTCATAATAAGTATTATCAAAAAGCAAAAAACAAATCAACAGCCAACAAACTCAGGGCCTTATTTATGAAGGCCTGGTGCCACAAGAGCGTCACTTATTTCCCATGTTTAATGTGATGCACCGGCTGCACAAGGCAATCATAAATAAGGGCCAAATGAAAAAACCATTCATTTACACCCAAAATCGTTTTTTGAATAACATTTTAGAAACACAACACAGGACCTATGTACCAGTATTTAGTTACACTTCTGAAACTTAACTATCTGCTTCAAAATATTCTCCATAGAGCAAACAAGTCTCTATCTAAATTAAATAAATCATTACTTACCTTTACAAATGCTTTGGGAGATTGAAAACAGTGTCAGACACACACACCAATTTTTCTTTAGCAGAGAAAAAGGTGTGCACTCAATACACTGAAACCAAGACTGGCATAGAAAATCTCTAACTTTACACAATTCAATTCAATAATAACTTTATTCGGTAGTTTAAAAAAACACCATAAAAGTTCACATTAAACCAATTACAAAATTTACAAGGATTAAAACCAGTGAAAAATACAGTTGTTAAAAAGCGGTTTAAAGAAGACGTCTCAGTTTATATATTTGTCAGCCATACCATAACGTACAGTTTTCCTTTTATCTAGCAATCTTTCATTTAAGCAGGGCTTATACATAGTACATAGTCAAAGGTTCGCACGATGACGGATACAAAATTTGAGAAAACATACAATCGCTTTGGCATAATTTTCATTTTCAAGATACTGAAGTGCCAAGTATGCAGGACGACACTGTCGGAGCCCCCAGATTTTCAGAATGGGCAGTATCCAGCGTTTGCGAGGTTCAGTAAAAAATTTACAAAATAGCATTTTATGTATAGTTGTTTGTGGGGACACCAGGTCACACGGACACATGGAAAGTGTAGATGACCAAACATTTTGTATTGGGAATGCGACCAGTAGATGAAATATGTCAAATCTAAAACGGGTAAGCAACATTTTTTCATATTGCGTTAAGCTAAACATCAAATAGGGTTCAGCGGAAAACACAGTCTGCGCTAGTAAAGAGTGTTGAACAGATGGTTTATGAATCTCGGATAGTAATCGTAGCTGGCGCAAGTGTTACAAGACACACTTTTTGTAGGTCCTTTTTAGAGATTTCATTTATCGTTAACGGATGGTCAAAAAACTTCCTGCAACCCAAATCTGTTAGTAGCGCTTTGACATAACATAGCCATTTGATTTTCTTATACCGATCAAGTGTCAAGATATCTTGAATGATCGCTCTAGTTAGTTGGCATTGTTCGGTGACCCATATTCGACGCCACAACATTACTGGTTGTAATTTTATAATATCTGCAATGTAATCAATACCCAGCTCTGTGTGACAGGCATACGTGGAACAGCTTTTAGGTACCGCAAGCCATTATCTCAAAAAGGAATTCTCAACTTTTTGTATTGAGTCCACATTTGCGAAGCCCCATATCCCCGCCCCATATGTGGCCGTGCTTACGCATTTCGCATTATATATTTTTAACAATTCTTTTGGTGGTCGCTGCCCCAGTCTTTGTGAAAACATTTTTAACGGAACTGTCTCTCGCAAGAATGAAAGTTTCCTTGCATTAATAGCTGAATTCCATTTAAATTTTTCATCTATAACAATCCCTAGATAGGGGTAGGTTGTAGTCCTGTCCAGTGATTCACCTTGTACAAACAATCTCCGATTTTTTACTTTTTTCCCCCCGCGTGCATAGTGTATGTTTTCTTTGCATTTAATTTCAAATTTAAACTCGCCATAAAGGCACAGTATCTGTCTAATGCCAGTTGGAGTTCAATCGGTGTTCTTGCTAGAATAACAGCATTGTCGGCATATAAAAGCGCAGGTATCTGCCGACGAGCAATTAGAGGAAGGTCTTTACTGCCTTGAAGCATGGCGGTCTCTAAGCCGTTAGTGTACAGGGTGAATAAAAAGGGGGCCAGTACACATCCCTGTCTGACCCCCTTTTCCACCCTGAAAGTATCCGTGAGCTCACCTTTCACCCCGAATCTTACCCTGCCTGTAGTGCCTGTATACAATTCTCAAAGGAAGTCCACAATTGGGGGAGCAACCCCCATTTTCAGAATAATGCTCCACAGCATTGAGTGTGCCACACAATTGAACGCTGTAGAGAGGTCAACGTAGACCATATGAAGCGTGGACCCCTTGGCCTCCACGTATTTACCCGCCAATAGGGACAGATTTAAGGCCTGGTCAACTGTTCCTAGCCCCTCCCGGAAACCATATTGTATATCTGAGATGATGCTATGGTCAGTGGCCCATTCCTGGAGTCGATCGAGAAGTATCCGCCCTGCCATCTTCCCGAGCGAATCCAGGAGGGAGATACGCCTATAACAAAACGGGCTATTTCGGTCCCCTTTTTTAAATATGGGGCCCAACGTCGATGTTCTCCAGGAATCTAGTAAACCCACTTCAGTAGTGGCATTCAAAACATTGGTCAGCAAGGGAGACCAAAGGTCCGGAAGGTATTTGAAGATGTCAACAGGAACGCCATCCGTACCGGGAGCTTTGGCTATTTTTGAAGATTTTAAGGCTTTTTGGACCTCTTCATGGGAAAACTGGAGGTTTATTGGATAAATGACCTTTATCAAGGGGTCTGGTTGGTCCATGTCTACTGAGGCGTCTTTGCTAAAAACTTTTGTAAAATGTCTCACCCACTCCCGTTCGCTTATGGCGACATCAATAGAGGGAGAGTCATCTTTATCTGTTAGGAAGGGGGAGCGAACTACCTGCCAGAACATAGTACTATCTTTTAATTCTGAGCTTTGATTAAGGCGTTCCCACAGTTCAGCTTTCAATTCTTTTTTCCTATTGTTTAGGGCAACCGCATACTCTTTTCTGAATCTGCTAACTTCGGCTCTGTCCCTATGATCTCTGTTTAGGGCTTCCTTTAAGCTTGAGTGTGCCTTTGTGCATGCTGAGTTAAACCAGCCTTTTTTCATTTGGGACTTTTGTTTGTGCGTCCTGGTTAATTCTTTTTTGTAACAGCCAGAAAACTCATTATGACTTCTTTAGGTTGTATCTTAGGGTCAAGACAGTTTATGATATCAGCTTGATTATATTTAACTATTTTTCTAGTTGTTGCTTCCTTATCGATACTACCCCATTTCAATGTGTAACCGTTCAGAGAGCTTATTACTAGGTCACGTTGATGTAAGATAGTCATGATATCATGTGGTTTGTGTATTTTTGTTTCAGATAGGACCATAGTATTTGGAAAGTGGTCACTCAAAGGATTTTTAGCAACCTCAAATGATTCTATGGTAGATCCCATAGAGACTGAAATTAATATATAGTCTATCAGACTTGTTAGACCTCTACCATTGAATGTGGGCTGGAAAGGCACTGATGGGATCTTTATTTCGTTAGCGAAGCTTAGCTCTAGTTCTGTCATGACCTTGCTCATTTTATCTCCTTCATTGGAATGTGTGAAGTGTGCTACGTTATTGTCATCCTCATCACTGATACCACACTTATCATTATTATTATTCCTACATAGGTGGAGATTGAAATCTCCCCCCCCCCCAAATTATCGTACACGACTTTTTAATATATTTTAGGCGTTGTTCTTGTAATACTACAGAGATCTCTGAGAGAAGAGTGATCAAGTCAGCCTGACACAGATTGGTATAAAAATTTACTACTATGTATAATTTTTGTTTAGTAATCTTTAAGACAATGATCTGAAAGTTCTTTTCTAGTCTTCAAGGAAGTATGTCATCCACAGAAAGAGTATTTATAATATAGGTGACTAGGCCACCACTGTTTCTACCAGAGATTGATTTCTTTGCAGGTGACCAGAATGTCTTAAAGCCCGCTATATGTGTTGGCCTAATAGCCCAAGTCTCCTGGAGGCAGATAAAACCGCTGATGTTAATCTGACTCAGGAAACTGGGAATTGTCTTTTTAGCAGACAAACCTGCAACGTTCCAAAATGTAAAGTGTACTTGTAGGGTAGTCGAAGTAGAGTCAACATCAGTAGATGTTTCGACTATATGATCTACTGCTCCCGGATTAATTGGAGCCGGTGGTACAGTCATCAAAACGTCTGTCTCATGGTGTTTTATTGTGGAATGGTTACATTTACCAGGGGTAGATATAAACTGATTTACCAAATTATCAGAAATTATAGTTGCTGGAGTCACCCCTATTTTAAAAGATTGTGGGGTTTCCCAGTTAGACTGAGGACTGGCAAGTCAGTCATTAAAATCCAGCCCAGAAAGAGCGTTAAATCTGTTATAGGTGGGAATACTGTAAGAGGTAGCTGGTACCAGAGCAGCTTGTCTCCATCGATTATCCCCATTCTCTTGATAAGGAGTTGCAGAGAGATAGGGATGAATAGATGGAGGTATGTGTGTTTGGCTCTGATGCCATTGCACCAAGCCTGTTGGATAGACAAACTTGGGATTTTGATGGAAAAAAGGGGCATGCGTTTCGGAAGGAAAGTACCTTTCTTGAAATACGTTCGTGAGATTGGGTGGCATATTAGAATTTGTAGTTAACAAATGCCTATAGAAATAACCCAATGGGAGAAGAGTTGTGTTGAATTCCCATGTAGAGGGTGGAGGGGCCTTAGTTAGTGTCTTTTCGGCCCATTGAGGGTTCCTAAAGTTAATTGTTACACAGTCCCCCTCAAACTTTTTCCGTAGAGGGCCTATCCAGCCTACTCTTTGGGTATGAGTAATTTCCCCCGCACATTCCATTGGAAAATTGCAGTTCAAGGTCAACCAGTGTAGGATCTTATTTTTTAAAGACGAAGTGGTTTCACTCTGCTCTTGTTTAAGTGTCGGTACATTTACTAGTACAAGTACGTAGGCTCCAAATTCAGGGGGGAGAGTAATGCGCAAAGGGATCTGTCTTGACCTGTATGGTTGTTCGTACGGAATCTTGGGCTGCTGCGTCCTTGCAGCCAAATGGTTAGGTTGGTTAAGTATTTGTGATCCATGTTGAGGTGCTGTATGGGTCTTCCCTGACTGATTATTGGCAGATTGAGTGTTCGAGTTGGCAGTGGGAGTAGAACTAATAGACGGTGCAGGTTTATTTGCAGCAGATGGATTATTGATAGTGGTCTTCTGTTTCGGCATAGGTACTGAGCCGGGGATAACTTTTGGTTGAGGGATAGTTGTTTTGCTAGTGTTCGCTTTTGGATTTGGGGCTACAGCAGTATTTTGGGGAACAGTGGGTGGTTTTTTCCTGTTTAGGGATACTAATTCTTCAATTTGTTTCTCTAGTCGAGCAAGCCTAGTTTCGACTGGTGACAGATAAATGCTTAGAAGATCCCCAATTCGTTCAATCAGGTGATCACTGTCTGTAATAGTCTCATACTTATCCCTGTGTTCCTCCCCCACGTTTGTGTCCGAGGCCCCCAAAGGTTGATGTATTTCGCTGACTTTACTTTTTTGCTCTCTCGTAAGTTTGCGTTTCTTAGAAACCCGAGACGCCGATGGAATCGGTTGCTTGGTTTGTTTTGGAATTGCACCCCCTTGTGTGTTAGCGACGTCTTTCTCTTGGGTGTCATCTACAGTCTCAGGTGTTAACCCCACATTAAGAGCTGGAGATCTTTCTAGGTCACTACTCAGGTCGCAATTGGTGCTGGAGTCTGACACTGATAGATCGACCTCATTTGTTAGAATATGGAGGTCGTCTTGGGTGTCATGCGTGGAAGCAGGGTGTATATTACTAGGGTTACCTGGGTTGTAGCAAGCTTAATGCTTCCTAGGGAAGAGCGTTTGGCTATGCTCAAATCACGTGATACTCTTCGTTGCAGTAATGAGATACTAAGATCGATAGCATCGTTTGTTCTTGGTTCTTGTAATAAAGCTATCTATTGGCCCTAGAACTGAAGCTGCTCTCGCGGCAGTCTTGCTTCTACTACCTCTCGTAGTCATTTTGCAGTTTTTTTTTTACCCCGCGGGGCCCTTTTAAAGCCCCCACATCAAACCTAGGGGGTCAGGGAGGGTCTACTCTGCCCCCTTATGATAATTTCCCCCTTTGTTTTGGCCACCTCTCATGTCTCAATCCTACCGAGACACAAGATGGCGGCCGCTCCAGACTGTTCAGAATGTTTACAGACACCCGTGAGCCAATCAGCTTTCCGTGCGCAAGTCGCGTGGCGCGCCCGGTGCGCCTTCCGGTGCGCGTACCGGGGCGCGCTTATAGATATATATATTTTTTTTAACCTAAATTACTCAAAATCCACTGGAGCACATATCTTGAGACATAGCAAAGGCACATCGGGCAACCAGTCCCTACAATTTTGCCAAGTTTGGTGTAAATCCATTCAGCCGTTCGGGCTAAAAGCGACCGCCAGTAGGTTATATATATATATATATATATACACATATATATATATATATATATACACATATATATATATATATATATATATATATATATATATATATATATATATATATATATATATATATATATATATATATATATATATATATATGTATATATATATATATATATATATATATATATATATATATGTATATATATATTCTCCAAAAGCTATCAGCCGATAGCGCAAGTCAGCACTCAACACAGGAATTCTTTCCCAAAAGGTCACGGTTTATTGTCAGAAAGCAGCATACATCGCACAACACCAACGCGTTTCGCAACTCACTGTTGCTTGATCACGGTAGGGATACAATGTTTCAGTTCTCTTTTGTAATTAGAAAAAAAAAACGGCCTCAAACCCATAATACTGACATCACTTCCTGCCCAAATCCAGGAAGTAGCTTGGGAAATGTAGTTTTTTATCACAAACAGAGTGTATATTGTAGGAAACAGCGATGTAATTTGTAACCAATGCTTTGTTATACTGTGTTGACATTTCAGTTATCTGGTAAACTTAACTTGTAAACATGTAGGAGGATATTCTTAATGTTGGTCATCTATTTTTAAACATACGGAGACCACAAAAAACGGGAGATGAGAGTGCCATCTGGTGGGCAAATTAAATATGACAAAGAAAGTGAAATTCAGCTCTCTGGTGAGCATATTATCTAAATCTCAAATCAATAAAGCCCTCTGGTGGGCTAATCGTCATTCTTAATTACATTTTCAAAAAACATTTTAAACTGTCTCTTTTAGTCCCCTCAATAATTTCTAGATCCTGTTGTTGACCCTATTATTAAACCATAATATTCCCATGTTTCCAAACAGTCCTGGTCTCATTATTCATTCATAATGCCAACCATACAAATACGCTGTTACAGGTTATTCCAACCACATTTTCCACTCACATATGTAAATTCCGAAAATTATGTTCTATTAGACTCTGTATCTCGTTCCAAAGAAAATTAAATCAGTACACAAACAGTTCTCATATTGTTCACCTGATTATAAATGTACATAAAGCTCCTCGCTCTGATTTAAACCCCAGGGGCTCATTGTTCGGAAGTTGAGAATTTGTCTAGATTCTCTGCATCTAAGTTGTTTCTCTTGGTCCCCGCCCCTTTCATGTGGTAAGACACATTCTAATGCATATGTCTTCAAGAGTTTCCAATCACTATTGTGCATCAATTCCATGTGTTTGGCGACAGCATTATTTTTGTCTTTATTCACTGTAGCTCTGATGTGCTCAAGGATACGTAATTTGAATTGTTTTTTCGTACTCCCGATATATTTCAAAGCACATGGGCACTCGATCACATATACCACGTGAGTGCTTGTACAATCTATCAATTGGTTAATCTTCCACAATTTTTTATTAGGTAAGCTTACTTCTTTTTTATTGATGGCAATTTGGCAGACCTTACATCGTTGGCATTTGATAAAACCTTTCGTATTCATCCATTGAATGCCCTTTTTCTTTTTAGATTTGTCCTGAAAATGGCTCTGTATCAATCTGTCTTTTAGGTTCTTGGCTCGGCGATATGTAACTAATGGGTGGTTGCCCATTATTTTGCCCACCGTTTGATCTAGTTGCACTAATTTCCAGTTCTTTCTCAGAGTGTTAACAATTTGTTTTGATTCTCTCGTATAGTCCAGTATCAATCTCACTTTCCTTTCATTTGGTACTTTGTCCTGGGTGATGTTTGTTGCTGATTTTTTAGTTATCAAGGCATCTTCTCGTTTTTTTTGGTTTGCTCTTTGCCACCCTTTTTCAATGATAGCTTTATGGTATCCTCTGGTTTTGAACCTCTGAGCCATGTTCTTACTTTTTGATTCCCATTCTTTTTCTTCTGAGCAAATTCTTCTCACCCTCAAGAACTCCCCATACGGTATATTCTCCTTGACAGAAGGTTTATGGAAGCTGTCGAAGTGTAAAATTGAGTTGGTAGCCGTATTTTTTCTATGGAGCGTTGTCTCCACTTTGTTGTCTTGAATGTAGATTTCTGTATCAAGAAAAATTGCTCTGTCTTTACTGATGTGGTACGTAAAGCGAATGTTTGAAGTAGAGGAATTAAGAATTTGGAAATAGTTCTCAAATTCACAGGCCGTTCCTTCCCAAATTATCAGAAGATCGTCTATGTATCTTATCCATTTCGCTACTTTTTCTACATAGACATCATTGTCAGTATGCCACGCAATTTGTTGCTCCCACCACCCCATAGTGAGACATGCATACGCTGGGCTGAATGAGAAACCCATGGCGCAGCCATGGATTTGTTGGTAAATTTCATCTCCGAATAGAAACACATTTTGGGTTAGGCACATCTCCACCATGTCAATCAGCATCTGATTGTGTTGATTTAATTGGATATCCCGTTCTTTCAAGAAGAATGCACAAGCCTTCAACCCGATGTCGTTGTCAATATTTGTGTACAGAGACACAACATCCATTGTTATTAATAGATAGTTAGTTTGCCATGGAAGGTCCTGTAGATGTTTCAATAGGTCTGTTGTGTCACGTAGGTAAGAGCTTAAGCTGGTAACAAACGGCAAAAGAAAAAAATCAATATAATTTGCAATTGGCTCCATTAGGGACCCCTTCGATGACACAATGGGTCTCCCTGGTGGTTTTAGTGGGTTCTTGTGCACTTTCGGAAGAAAGTAGATTGTGGCCATTTTCGGATGGTCTGTGCACAAAAATTTCTTTTCATCCATGTCAATTAAATTTTGGTTGTTCCACAATTGAAGTTTTTGATCCAATTTTTCTTTGAACATCTTCGTTGGATTTGATTCTAGTTTTCTGTAATATTTTTTGTTATCCAACTGTAGATGTGCTTCAGCCATGTAGTCGGTGGTGTTTAGAATGACAATATTTCCGCCTTTGTCGGCTGACTTTATGGTTATTGTTTTGTCATCTTTCAAGTTATTCAAAGCTGTTCTTTCGTCTTTGGATAAGTTGTCTTTATACTTCAGTCCCTTGATTTTATAGATGTCTTTGACAATTGCCTCTTGAAATAGGTCAATCTTGTTCCCTTGAGGTAGTTGGGGATAGAATTTTGAGGGTGCTTTCATCCCACTTAGGCCTGCGCCTTTCTGATGCACTGTTTGAGATTCTGAAATATTATCCCCCTCATTGTCTGTATCCAAGTTGGTAAGTACTGTCAATGCCGGTAAGTCCGCCGAGGTTAGACTTTGTTCTGTACTGGGTTCAATGGTTCGTTTTTGGTTTCTGTTTTTTACATATGTGGCCATTTTTTAATTTTCCTCAAAGGTTTTCATGAGTTTAATTTTTCTGATATATTTATATATATCTATTCTCGTCTGTGCCATATCCATTGATTCTGATGGACAGAACGTTATTCCTCTTTTTAGTAAAGACGTTTCATGTTCACTGATGTTTCTGTGAGACAAATTCAAAACCACTAATTCATCTTGTACTGTATTGTTTATTTGCCCCTCTTCTGACGCATCGATCTCGTTTCTGTACCTATCGTTTATGCTCCATTTTTTTCTCCTTTGTCCCCTTCTGGTTGTTTTTTTTGTGATGTTCCTGATCTGGGTACCCATCTGCGCCCTTGACCTCTTCCTCTGATATTTTGGTTTTGATTGAACTCCCATGTCCTTTGTTCTAATACCAGTCTCATATCTCCTAAAAAATCCTTATTGGTTGGATCCGGGTTCTGCGCTCCATCCTCACTTGTTCCAGTGGATGTCAATGATGTCGCACTCGATGAGCTTTGTTTATTAAGACCTTTGCGTTGTTTTTTGAAAATATCAAATTTTCTGGCATATGTAAAGATACATCCATTAGTGTAGTCCTCTTCATCTCTTTGAAATTTAGATTGCTTGCGGTTTCTTACCACTTCTTCATGTTTGTTCACATACTTTTCCAACTCTTCCTTAAATTTTGTTTGTTCTGGGGTGAGTTCTAAAGACGCTAGTTCTTTTTCTAACTCTGCCAATTCCTCCTTTATTTTGGCTAGTGCAACTTCCAGATGTTTTATCAGGATTTTGATTAATCCCAAAGATGATTCCAATATGTATTCACCCCATTCATTCAGCAATTCATCCGACACATCTTGTTGACTAGGCATTAATGAAATCCGTAGTCCTCTTGGGACCCTTTGAACTTCAATGTATTTTTTCAATGTAATTAATTCCCACCACTTGTTGATTTCTTTCTTACTTAGTCTCTCCCACATCTTAAGCTTACTTTTTGTATCCGATTTGTCATCTTTGTTTTTGTTTTTATTCTTATCCTTATCAGTTTCTATCTTTCTTTGTTCAAAGAAACGTGAGTCTAATAGTTCAGTTCTCTCGGCGTCTCGTTTATCCATTTTGTATCACACAAACAATTGTGCAGGTGCTGCTTGGAAGAAAAATACCGACGTATTTATTCTCCTTTCTTTCTATTCTGATACAATTTGTTTAATCTCCTGTTTCTTTTGTGTATACAGGAGTAGATGGGAAAACCTGTGTGTGAGAAAAACCGTACTGAGAAGGTACTGTGTCCAACTTTTATTCCGCTTATGTGTATTGTGCACATTCCATTGCGGTGTGATAATTGTTCAGTCCTTCAGACGGCTCCAATTCACAATGTAGCCAAACCCTTATTCTCTTGCAAACAGCATATAGAATCAAAGACGTGTGTCGGAGGTACCGCGTCCCAGTTTCCCGTGCTTACCTCCACCCTTCGATGTTGGTCCGCCGGGTCCTGTGCGTTTCCCTCGTCCAAAACGTTTCGCGTTTCTGCTGATAGATTTCACTGGGTTGGCGTTCACCAGGACCACCACTTAGAATCCACAGGTATGGCTCGAAATCTTGTAGTCCAATGGCGCTCATCCACCGGTGCCGACTTCAAAGCAGAGCCCCGCTTTCATAAATTCTCCAAAAGCTATCAGCCGATAGCGCAAGTCAGCACTCAACACAGGAATTCTTTCCCAAAAGGTCACGGTTTATTGTCAGAAAGCAGCATACATCGCACAACACCAACGCGTTTCGCAACTCACTGTTGCTTGATCACGGTAGGGATACAATGTTTCAGTTCTCTTTTGTAATTAGAAAAAAAAACGGCCTCAAACCCATAATACTGACATCACTTCCTGCCCAAATCCAGGAAGTAGCTTGGGAAATGTAGTTTTTTTTATCACAAACAGAGTGTATATTGTAGGAAACAGCGATGTAATTTGTAACCAATGCTTTGTTATACTGTGTTGACATTTCAGTTATCTGGTAAACTTAACTTGTAAACATGTAGGAGGATATTCTTAATGTTGGTCATCTATTTTTAAACATACGGAGACCACAAAAAACGGGAGATGAGAGTGCCATCTGGTGGGCAAATTAAATATGACAAAGAAAGTGAAATTCAGCTCTCTGGTGAGCATATTATCTAAATTTCAAATCTAGACAAATTCTCAACTTCCGAACAATGAGCCCCTGGGGTTTAAATCAGAGCGAGGAGCTTTATGTACATTTATAATGAGGTGAACAATATGAGAACTGTTTGTGTACTGATTTAATTTTCTTTGGAACGAGATACAGAGTCTAATAGAACATAATTTTCGGAATTTACATATGTGAGTGGAAAATGTGGTTGGAATAACCTGTAACAGCGTATTTGTATGGTTGGCATTATGAATGAATAATGAGACCAGGACTGTTTGGAAACATGGGAATATTATGGTTTAATAATAGGGTCAACAACAGGATCTAGAAATTATTGAGGGGACTAAAAGAGACAGTTTAATATGTTTTTTGAAAATGTAATTAAGAATGACGATTAGCCCACCAGAGGGCTTTATTGATTTGAAATTTAGATAATATGCTCACCAGAGAGCTGAATTTCACTTTCTTTGTCATATTTAATTTGCCCACCAGATGGCACTCTCATCTCCCGTTTTTTGTGGTCTCCGTATGTTTAAAAATAGATGACCAACATTAAGAATATCCTCCTACATGTTTACAAGTTAAGTTTACCAGATAACTGAAATGTCAACACAGTATAACAAAGCATTGGTTACAAATTACATCGCTGTTTCCTACAATATACACTCTGTTTGTGATAAAAAACTACATTTCCCAAGCTACTTCCTGGATTTGGGCAGGAAGTGATGTCAGTATTATGGGTTTGAGGCCGTTTTTTTTTCTAATTACAAAAGAGAACTGAAACATTGTATCCCTACCGTGATCAAGCAACAGTGAGTTGCGAAACGCGTTGGTGTTGTGCGATGTATGCTGCTTTCTGACAATAAACCGTGACCTTTTGGGAAAGAATTCCTGTGTTGAGTGCTGACTTGTGCTATCGGCTGATAGCTTTTGGAGAATTTATGAAAGCAGGGCTCTGCTTTGAAGTCGGCACCGGTGGATGAGCGCCATTGGACTGCAAGATTTCGAGCCATACCTGTGGATATATATATATATATATATATGTCCAAACTAGCAGGGTCCTTCTGAGATCAAACTCCCTTAGTCAGGTGGCGCACAGAAACGGCGAACCCAAAGCAGTAAAATTCAATCCACAAATTCGAAAGTGCTCGTAAGCAAATGCGCACTCAGACGCAGGTTGCTGAAAATCTTTCTTTATTCCCAAATAACGCTACGCGTTTCGACACTTACTTGTGTCTTGGTCACACAACATATATATATATATATATATATATATATATATATATATATATATATATATATATATATATATATATATATATATATATATATATGTACTACCTACTGGCGGTCGCCAGTAGGTAGTTATAGTTAGGATTGGCTACCATAGGAAATTTCCAACATTCTATTGGGAATAAGTTTGGCGCCGATTGAGGGATCTACCTGTAATTTTCCTTAAAATGGTCTCGCTGCGCTCCGCTCCTTCCCTGAAAGTTTCGCGGGGATTCGTGAAGTGGGGGCTGAGAAAAAAGGGTGGTCCCAAAACGTGTTTTCTCCATGTTAATTTCCATAGGACGGTCTGACAAGTCTACAGCCCGAACCGCTGAACGGAATTACGCCAAACTTTGCAAAATTGTAGGGACTGGTACGCAGATGTGCCTTTGCTATGTTTGGTGAAAATTGCTCCAGTGGTTTTTACAAAAAGGGACTTCAAAAACATATATCTATAGGCGCTCTCCGAGCGTTCACCAGTGTGCGTACCGGGGAGCGCACCCGGCGCGCTACAGGAGTGCGCGTGCGGAAAGCTGATTGGCTGTCGGGTGTCTGTCAACATTCTAAACAGTCCGGAGAGTCCGCCATCTTGTGTCTCGGGAGAATCGAGACACAAGAGGTGAAAAAAGAAAGGGGATATAATTAAAAGGGGGCAGAGTAGACACCCCGTGACCCCCTAGGTTTTCTGAAGGGGGCCTAGAAGGACCTTGAAGGGCTCTCCGGTACGTGCACCCTGAGTGTACCACGGGGAAAAACAGTGTAAAAAAATAGAGTAAAAAAATAATGTTGAGTGTTTAGAGGAAGGTGATGCATTGCTGGAGTGTGTCACAAAAGTGACGCAACTCCAGCAATGCATCCTTTCACAGTGATGTCATTTGAGGTGTCATCAGCGATGTCATCAGTGATGTCACTGACCATGTCATGAATGATGTAATATGTGACATCATCAGCAGTGGAATGCGGGCGCGCGAGTTATAGTGAGTCCAACTAACTATAACGTGGGAATTTCAATGGTTTTGTATGAGTAAAATGTCCAGCTAACTATAACTGGTGTTAAACCTATGGTTTTTTCAGTGAATTTCAAAGGTTTTTTAAATGCTAATTCCTAAATATAACAATTGTGAAAAATCTGTTTTTTTCACTGAATATATATATATATATATATATATATATATATATATATATATATATATACATACATACATACATACATATGCAGCCTGAAAACATGTTACTAGGCTCAAAACTGCCACAATTGCATATTGCATTGTAAATCTTTTACATTTGAAAAAATAAAGACATATAAGTCATGATATATTGACTTATATGTCAAATTCATCCGCTTTGAATTTGCTTTAAAACACACAACCTTTATTTTCAAAGGTAAAAAGGCAAGATCATAGAGGCAGATTAGCCTAGAAAGGCTGCATATAGAAACAATTGCAAAACTGGTGCAGTCCCTTTAAGACCTCCAAGAACCCCCAGGCTCCCATCATGCACCACAGGTGACAGTTAGGTCAGTTCTTTTTTCCGGCTCCTTCTGTGAAGTTCCTGGAGCATTGAACTCGCCAGTTAGTGATTTTTAAATCACTATTTTCTGGTTGAAAGTGAACTTTTTTTAGTTTCACTCAATGTCTTTAGTCCTTAGCGTACTAATTCTGTTGTTTTTTTCAGACTTTTGGCTACTTTTTCCTGTCATAATGCTGGCCTTATTTAATAAGTGCCCGGCCTTTGGAAAAAAAGATCGCTAAGTCAGACCCTCGCTCAGTCTGTATTGCTTGTCTACCTTCATCTCACAAGCCAGACCAGTGTTACCACTGCAGCAAGTTTTAAAAAAACCCTTAGGGAAAGGGAGAAGATTGAGCTGTACTCCATGCAGGAGAGAGGAAAAAAACAGCAAGTGGGCGAGAAGAACATCCATCAAAGAAGCCCTCCTCTCAACCAAGGCTGGAGCACAAAGAGAAAGGTGAGCAAAAGAAACATAGGTCTCACACGCCGTCGAGGGACAGATCGACATCCAAAATACCTTTGTGCTCCGAGTCGGCGTAGAAATTGACGTTGAGGCATCCTTAGCCGTCAAAGCAACTGACTTCAGGTGAGAAAGCCCGTAGGAAGAAGTCGACACCAATGCGTATGCGGTCCAGGTCTGGCTCGCCTACGACGTCAAGAGGCCGTGGCTCGATGTCCACTCATCAATGTCGAAGCCCGCCGCCGAGAGGTGCTATGGTGAAGTAGAGATCACCACTGATGTCGAGAGGTCCACTTGCATCAACGTCGAACCGAACACCGAGGGCCTCGACACCAGTGAGGCACAGTCATTCGCCGCCGAGGCACTAGCACAGGCATTCGCTGCCGAGACGCATGACATCGACGCATCCGTCACCAAGGAGGTCGACGTCGCCGTCGAGGAGATCGATGTTGAGATCTCGAAAAACACCCTCTGTATCTAGGAGGTCAAGAAATTGCGATCTAGGTCGACACCGAGGAGATCTAAGTCGAGATCACACTCCAATCACGTATCTCCTCCTGCAAAGAGAACTAGAGCGACGTTGAGAGACAGCTCGACGTAGGACGGCCAGGTGGTGATGTCAAGGAGTGCCCCTTCCTCCCCAGGACTTCAGATAGTGCAAGTCACTCCTGAACCCTCACCAGTGCCGACTCCAGCCCCTGCAACTAATATCTCCCCTAGGTGGCTAGGGGACATAGGAGAGTGGAAGATTCGCAGGATTACAAGACTGCTACGTTCCTCTACAAGATCCAGATCCTCTATCGTTCAATCAGTACACTCATCTGAAAGACATGAGCAACGTGCCACTCCACAAAGGTCCCCATATTTGAGAAGGCGCTTATCACATTCTCCTAGGAGTCAGGCATCCAGATCTCACCACCGCTCTCCTAGAAGACAAAGCCATAGATCTTCTTTGCGGTCTTCAGATTCCAAGACAGAGAACTCTCCTACTCTTTCTTCCTCTCCTCAGAGTAGAATATCGCCCATTGATGATATCCTGACTTTCAATGAGGTTCTATGTCGAGGGGCTGCAAAGCCTCAGATTGAAATGCCTGTTTCCACCACTAAAATCTCAGTCATCATCGAAACACTTCACTAAAGGTCTTCTTCTAGACCATTGCTTCCCCTAGTACCTGGCCTGCTAGAGCCTGCTTTTCAAATATTCCTTACTCCAGTATTGGTGGGGGCAGCCCCATCTCTGATCCCTAAAAAGTACAAGGCTCCTGAGAAGGACGCCTTTTTGCTCAGGGCTGACCCTCCACCAGACTCATTTATTGTTTCAGTGGCACGGAAGAACCAGACGGGGCAGCATCATCTGCGGTACCCCTGGATAGAGACAGTAAGGCCATGGATTCTGTTGGTAAGAGAACGTGCACCACCTCGGCATCTTATATGAAGGTAGCCAGCGCCTCTGCCTTACTGGGTCGGTAAGACTGCTCTATTACATGCTTCCCTGAGTTGAGAAGCTCCCAAAAGAAGACAAGCAAGATTTCCTGGAAATCCTTCATGAAGGTGGTCTGGTGGCTACTCAGGTCAGCAGTGCAGCGGCTGATGCCTCTGACTTAGCTGTCCATGGTTATTCACATCGGATTTGTGCCTGTCACTCTGCCTGGCTGAGATTGACAGGTTTGAGGCCAGAGGCGCAACATCGTATTCTCAATCTCCCCTTCAATGGCACATCGCTCTTCAGCTCTCATGCTGATGACGAAATGTCCAGGATGAAGAACGAACTGGATACAGTGAAGGCGGTTGGGCTTGAGAAGAGGAAGGATTTCAGGCGACTCTACCACCCTTACGATCGGCGCCAATACCAACAGATGGTTCAAACCCCTCAGTGGTCCTCCCAGCAACATCAAGGAAGATCACACCTTGTCACCGTAGTCCTACCAGGAGAACGCTGGTCCTGCCAGAGTTGTCCTGGTAGAGGACGAGGAGGGAACTCCAGACAGTCCACACCTGCTGCCAAGCAACAACAGGAGCAGTGAGTGCTTGCTTCCCCTAACTCTGTTAACCACTCCAGTGGGGGGAAGTGCCAGTTTCTACCTGGAAGAGTGGACCAAAATCACACTAGACAAGTGGGTGCTCAATATTGTGAGGAATGGGTATTTCATCAGGTTCAATTCCCCTCCACCTTCTATCCCTCCTCAAACGACTGTCATCCATCGCATACATCTTCTGAGAGAAGAAGTGTCCGCTCTACTCCTAAAGCAGGCCATTGAGGAGGTCCTATGGCATCAACGTTGACAGGGGATCTACTCCCGATATTTTTTGGTTCCAAAGAAAGGTCCAAACAAGGAGTTCAGGCCTCTACTAGATCTCAGGTTTCTCAACAAGTTCATTCTGAGAGAGAGGTTCAGAATGCTGGCATTACATCAAATAATCCCGCATCTACATCAAGGGGACTGGATGTGTTCCATAGATCTTCAAGATGCCTATTTCCACATTCCAATCTCTCCAAAGCATCGAAAGTTTCTAAGGTTTCGCATCCAGTCAGACCACTTCCAGTTCACTGTCCTGCCCTTCGGACTGAAGTCAGCCCCTCCCACATTCTCAAAGTGCTTTGCAGTAGTAGCTGCTTTCATGAGGAAGAAGCAAATTTTTGTCTACCCCAGTGGCAGTGCGTCCATTGGGGGCGTTGGGGCGTTGCCCCACTAATGCCACAACAGAAATCGTTCTACTTCTGACGCTAATTACAGCAATCAGGACTCCTGATTGGAATTATCTTCAGAAGTAGAACATGGACGCACGCTGTCTATTGCGCTGTCACTCAACGGCTGAGAATGCTGCAGCCCTACCCCCTTCAGCGTGATGCTGAAGGGGGCATGGTTGCAGCAGCACTCTCAGCCGTTGAGTGACAGTGCATTAATGCGCATGTTCATTTTTGGGCTGATAATTTTTACCATCAGCCCGAACATGCGCACCAAGCCTTCTTCGTAAGAGACGAGGTCTCCTGATGGGCAGGGAGTATACCTGCCCTCCCCCAATCCTGGCGCTGCTTGAGCAGCGTCTGGATTGCCAGCCCCTCACGCAGATGATGTTGAAGGCGCGAAAGCACCATACCAGGCCCAGGACAGACAGCAAAGGTGGCGCGCACCCGCCCGTTCAGGTAAGTTTTTTTAAAAAAACATTATTTTTACACCCCATAACCCCCCCCGCAGTATTGCGAGCTGCAAGTGGTGTTTTGTGGTCCGTCTGAAAGTGTGCATTGAAGTTTGTCACAGTGCTGCTCTGCCTGTGTGTGTTTACGTGCGTCAGTAATTCTCGTTTCAGACGGTGTGCATTTTAAAATGCGATTTGACGCGGATAGTGTGGTATAACCTGCTTTTATTTTCTGTGGTTTGCAGCACTAAGCAGTCTCTTATTCATCTTTGTGCGCCGATGATACAGGCACATTCACGGTAGAAAGGCACTATAAAAGAAATGTAATGGTTTTGGCTTCATATGATACACGTGTGTGACGTACGCTAGTGGTTGTAATCACTTTTCCTCAAAGAAGCTTGTTCACAAACAAAAACACAAAAGTCCAAATAAAAGTCTGAGTCTGTAACAAATTAATCAAAAACGTAGGCGTCCGACCTCATTTGTCACCCTGATAGCCACTCCAGTCCATGCTTCTGTGAAAAGAGACCACCCCTCCCAAGCCCATCTCTATTCTCCCTTCCCCAGAGCCCTCAGCTTCAGAGTGTGGTGAGCGGATTAATCGGGGCAGGTGTTGTTTAACCCTTTGCTGCTGTGTGTGCATGATGCAAAGCGCCAGCATGACACCTTGAAGTCCTCTGTAAACTTGTAAAGCGTCTTGCAGCACGTCGTCAGATCTGGTTTGTTTTACCCATTGTGGGTCCCTGGTGCCCGCTGCTGTCCGCCAATCCAGGGACCTGAAGGCCATTTTACAGTTCTTGGGAGCAAATAATATCGGCTTTAAGCCACCGTTGCTCATTGGTACACGCTGCTGTGCATGGTGATGTGTGCCAACTAGCACCCTGAAACCCTCTTAAAAGGTCCGCACAGCACATTAGGTCTAATACTTTAACTCATCCCTGCCTGTTCTATGAAGTGTGCTGTGCATGATGTCTTGAACCGGCCTTGCTGACTGAACCCATCACCTCCCCAAAGTCTTGCATGGCATGAGGTCAGGTTTAACCCATTATTGCTCCATGCTGTTGTAAATGATGCTGAAAGTCACTCTAGTGACCAGAAGTCTGTTTTATATATCCTCTTGGGGTACAAGGTTTGCTTTTACGTATTACTGATGCCTGTTTTTTTCTGCTGCAAATGTGCATGATGATAAAAGCCTGGTCAACGCAGCGCCTGAGATCTGTTGCATTTAATGGCTTCTTGCTGATGCCCACTGCAGTTGGTGTCTATAATGCAAGAACCAGCCTAGAGGCTTGATGTCCATCCCAAGGCACCTCTTGGCATATCAGATCTGGTTTAATTTGGTCCCTGGTAGCTCCTGCATCTAATGATCATGATGCTGTGAGAGCCGACCTGAGCGATACAAAAGGGGATGATGGACGGAGCGTTTGAGCCAATCAAACACTCACCCCCAGTCAACTGATCTGGGTTTAATCCATCACCATTCTTTAGCTCACTCAGCCAGCTCAGTTCAGACATGGCCATATGCAAATCAGTCTGACCCTGTGCCTCATGGGAACAGTCCAGCCCGAACTGCCAAGCCATGTCTTCCCTGGACCGGAAACAAGCATCCTGGGACCGGTTTCGGATTCATAATCCTCATCAGCCAGGCTATCTTGAATCCAGTGGCCAAGTGAGCAAAGGACTCACGTCTGAGCATACACTGCCTACTTAGGGCGAACAAAGCGATACAAAAGGGGATGATGGACAGAGCGGATATATATCACAAAAAGCCTCTCCACCTGGGAAAAGAGTGAGCCGCACTCATCGTGGTTGTTTGCAGCATTTATTAAAAGCGGTTTTCAAAGCTCCGGTAGTCCTTATGCATTTCGGCCAGCATCTCAACCTTCGTCAGAGGAGGAGCTGCAGGCATCTAAAGGCTGTGTATACAGGTAACAGATGATTGCTTTCGATCTCTTTAGTAATTTCCCTCTAGTGGGCGTCGTGGTGAGCTGCGATAGTTAAGCATTCTGGTACCTGTAGTCAGTCTCGTACTTTCTTCCCTCCAGTGGGTGATGTCTGTTTCAATCCGCCGATCAGATACGTGCATCTGGCTGGTGTTTTGAAGCTGCTATATGTATATATAAAGCTGACAAATGAAAAAACCCACCTGGTGTTGGTCCTCTCTCAGCAGGCAACTTTGAAGTCTTGATGTTAATGCGGCCCCGCCTGAGCCGCGAGAGTGACCCAGCTGCGGTTTCGCAGTCCCGCCGAAGTGTGAACCGACATTCCGGCTTTGGGACGGGTGAGTGTCGATTTTGTGAGAAGATTAGACAAGCCAGGAACGTCCATGCTGCTGTGCACACCCCACTTGGGATACAACTTTATCAACACGTTTTGAAACCGAGCAACTCACTGGAGCGAAACATGCACTACATGACCCAGCAGGCCAGAGGATGGATGGCCACGCCCACTGGGGTTGAAATAGTAGTGCGGACATGGCCGGTTTCATTTCAGTGATGTCCACAATCCTTTGATGAAGTGCTGTCTATGCACGAAACGCGTCAGGAAAGGACTATCTTTGTGCCACGATGTCCGGTGCTGTGCTTGCCCTCGCAAAATAAAGCTGACAAATGAAAAAACCCACCTGGTGTTGGTCCTCTCTCAGCAGGCAACTTTGATGTCTTGATGTTAATGCGGCCCCGCCTGAGCCGCGAGAGTGACCCAGCTGCGGTTTCGCAGTCCCGCCGAAGTGTGAACCGACATTCCGGCTTTGGGACGGGTGAGTGTCGATTTTGTGAGAAGATTAGACAAGCCAGGAACGTCCATGCTGCTGTGCACACCCCACTTGGGATACAACTTTATCAACACGTTTTGAAACCGAGCAACTCACTGGAGCGAAACATGCACTACATGACCCAGCAGGCCAGAGGATGGATGGCCACGCCCACTGGGGTTGAAATAGTAGTGCGGACATGGCCGGTTTCATTTCAGTGATGTCCACAATCCTTTGATGAAGTGCTGTCTATGCACGAAACGCGTCAGGAAAGGACTATCTTTGTGCCACGATGTCCGGTGCTGTGCTTGCCCTCGCAAAATAAAGCTGACAAATGAAAAAACCCACCTGGTGTTGGTCCTCTCTCAGCAGGCAACTTTGATGTCTTGATGTATATATATATATATATATATATATATATATATATATATATATATATATATATATATATATATATATATATATATATATTACCTACTGGCGGTCGCCAGTAGGTAGTTATAGTTAGGATTTTTTTCAATGTAAAATCTGAAAATTCTATTTGGAATAACTTTGGCGCCGGTTGACGAATCTGCCTGACATTTTCCTGAAAATGGCCTCGCGGGGTTCCGGTCCTTCCCTGAAAGTTTGGGGGGGATTCGTCAAGCGGGGGCCGAGATAAAAGGGGGGTCCCAAAACACGTTTTCCCCATGTTAATTTTCATAGGGCGGTCGATTTCACTTTTAGCCCGAACGGCTGAATGGATTTCCACCAAACTTGGCAAAATTGTAGGGACTGGTAGCCCGATGTGCCTTTGCTATGTCTCAAGATATGTGCTCCAGTGGATTTTGAGTAATTAAGGTTCAAAAAAATATATATATCTATAGCAGCGCTCCGGTAAGCGCACCGGTACGCGCACCGGGCGCGTCACGCGACTTGCGCGCAGAAAGCTGATTGGCTCTGGGGTGTCTGTAAACATTCTAAACAGTCCGGAGCGGCCGCCATCTTGTGTCTCGGTAGGATCGAGACACAAGAGGTGGCCAAAACAAAGGGGGAAATGACCATAATGGGGCAGAGTAGACCCCCCTTGACCCCCTAGGTTTGATGTGGGGGCCATAAAAGGGCCCCACGGGGCAAAAAAAAAAATTTTTTTTTTTTGATTTTTGCGGGGGGAGCGCCCGGTACGCGCACCGGGGAGCGTACCATGGGGAAAAAGAATGACAGTTTTAAAAGTAGCTGATTAGAACAAAAAATGTTTAGTTGTTTTTTTTATACATACACATACATATATATATAAATGCATATGGACATATATATATGCATATATGTCTATATGTGTGCGTGTAGAGAGAGGTAGAGAGGTAGAGGTGTAGAGGTAGAGAGGTAGAGAGGTAGAGAGTAGAGAGTGAGTAATAGAGAGTAGAGAGTGAGTAGTAGAGAGTAGTAGAGAGCAGTAGAGAGAGTAGCAGAGTGAGTAGTAGAGAGTAGTAGAGTGAATAGTAGAGTGAGTAGTAGAGAGTAGTAGAGAGTGAGTAGTAGAGACTGAGTAGTAGAGAGTAGTAGAGAGTAAGTAGTAGAGTGAGTAGTAGAGAGCAGTAGAGAGTGAGTAGTAGAGAGTGGGAGAGAGTAAGTAGTAGAGAGTAGTGGAGAATATTCCAAAGTTTGGCACAGCACCACTTTCACAATGAGTCCAATCAAATCATATCACTTAGAGTACTTATTGAAGCGCTGAATCTTGGTGTATATTCAAATGCTTTTATTTTCCTTAAGTTTATGTACCACAGCCAGCCGAAACGTTTCGTTCTGTACAACAGAACTTCTTCAGGGCGTTCTTATTTCCTTCAAGTTATGTCGGTATCCCGTTGTCATATAACTAGATATTTCTTCCAAATGTTAGACGAGACATAAGTATATTCTTATTAAAAGTGACTAGGTATCAATTTTACCCACACAATTCGGGCAGACTTGAGTAATTTATAGCATCCTCAAAGTCAGTCTTTCAAAAATTCCAAAGTATAGGACATGATAATCCAAATCCAAATGTTTCTCAAGAAAAGTCATTTACAATCGTTCGGAATATCGGTGTTTGGGCAGATATGATCCAGGGACCCCCAGTATGCAAGGGGAATTAGTCCCCCCTCTGCAAAGGCGCCAGTGGCCTGCATTGCAGAGAGGTGTAACAAGGGTGTGGCCTCATTACACTTCTCTGCAATGCAGCTCCCTCGCGCATACTGGAGGCTCCTGGTGGACTAGTTGACCCCAGGGACCCCCAGTATGCAAGGGGAATTAGTTCCCCCTCTGCAAACGCGGCAGTGGGCTGCGTTGCAGAGAGGTGTAACAAGGGGCATATTCTCATTACACCTCTGCAATGCAGCCCCAGGCGCATACTGGAGGTTCCAGGTGGGCTAATTGGCCCCCAGGGGCCTCCAGTATGCAAGGGGAATTAGTTTCCCCTCTTCAAACATGCACGGGGGCTGCGTTGCAGAGAGGTGTAAAAAGGGTTGTGGCTTCATTACACCTCTCTGCAATGCAGTCCCCTGGCGCATACTGGAGATTCCTGGTGGGCTTTCAGGTCTTATATAGTTAGGAATTAGCATTAAAAAAACCTTTAAAATTCACTGAAAAAACCAGTTATAGTTAGCTGGAAATTTTACTGATATAAAACCAATGAAATTCCACGTTATAGTTAGTTGGACTCACTATAACTTGCGCGTGCAATGCACTGCTGATGACGTCACATATTACATCACTCATGACATGGTCAGTGACATCACTCATGACATCACCGATGACACCATCCTTGTGACATACTGACAGACCTCCTTTCACTGTAATGTAACCCTTGAAACACATATTCAAAAATAGAAACTGAAATTAAAAAAAAAATGGAGATACCCATATCAGTTACAACAAGCAATTCAGTAATTCCACCATCTATATGCACATCCAGTCATTCACCAACAGTTCTATATAGTCACTCATACATATACTCACTCATCATATGAAGTGATACACCTATACATCCTGTTACACACCAACAGTCATCCAAAAGTTACTCACACACATACTCACACGTGCAAATAAACTATTGAACATCCATTTATTTGAATATAGAGTTATACACACACTTCCACCTTACTTCTATTGAAAATTACACATATTTATTCTCTTAAACAATCACTTATAGAAACACATACTTATTTAAACAGGAACTCTTACAATCTCTTACTCTCACATATACTCACTTATATACATCAATATTCACATATACTAGATTAAAACATATGTAGTTACTGATAAAGACACTAGTGAGACAGTCATTCACTCACTAACAAACACATATACACACTCATCCACCCATACAGTCCTGCACATATGCTGTCTTCAAAACACATACAAACAGAGAGTCAGTCACTCATGCATCTATGTGCTAAGTAATACCCCCACCAAACCATATAGACACTCATACTGATACTAAGAGAAACATCTAATAACCCATATACATACGCATGTAGCTACTTACCAACACATGTAGCCACTTATACACAAAGTGAAAAACTAATATATATATTTAAATATTTAAACATTACTCACTAATATTTATTTTTCAGAAAGACACATATTCACTGGATGGTGTCATCAGTGATGTCATGAGTGATGTCACTGACCATGTCATGAGTGATGTAATATGTGACGTCATCAGCAGTGCATTGCACGCGCAAGTTATAGTGAGTCCAACTAACTATAACGTGGAATTTCATTGGTTTTATATCAGTAAAATTTCCAGCTAACTATAACTGGTTTTGTCAGTGAATTTAATAGGTTTTTTAAATGCTAATTCCTAACTATAACTGGTGTGAAACCTATGGCTTTTTCAGTGAATTTCAAAGGTTTTTTAAATGCTAATTCCTAACTATAACTGGTGTGAAACCTGTGGTTTTTCAGTGAATATATATATATATATATATACATATATATATATATATATATTCACTGAAAAACCATAGGTTTCACACCAGTTATAGTTAGGAATTAGCATTTAAAAAACCTATTAAATTCACTAAAAAAAACATAGGTTTCACATCAGTTATAGTTAGCTGGAAATTTTACTGACATAAAACCAATGAAATTCCACGTTATAGTTAGTTGGACTCCCTATAACTTGCGCTCCTGCAATGCACTGCTGATGACGTCACATATTACATCACTCATGACATGGTCAGTGACATCACTCATGACATCACTGATGACACCATCCAGTGAATGTGTGTCTTTATGAAAAATAAATATGTTTTATATTTGTATTTGTAAAGGACGATGGAAGAATAAATGGTTAAATAAGTGTGTAAATGGATGTTTTTTTTAAAAAGAATTGATTGGTTAACTGCCTTATTAAGTGTATCTTAATGAATACATATATTAACGAGTAATTTTTAAATATTTAAATATATGTATCAGTGTTTCACTTTGTGTATAAGTGGCTGCATGGGTTGGTGACTGACTCACTGTTTGTATGTGTTTTGAAGACAGCATATGTGCAGGACTGTATGGGTGGATGAGTGTGTATATGTGTGTGTTAGTGAGTGAATGCCTGTCTCACTAGTGTCTTTATGAGTAACTACATATGTTTTAATCTTGTATATATGAGCATTGATGTATATAAGTCAGTATATGTGAGGGTGAGAGATTGAAAGAGTTCCTGTTTAAATAAGTATGTGTTTCTATAAGTGATTGTTTAAGAGAGTAAGTATGTGTAAGTTTCCTTAGAAGTAATGTGCTAATGTATGTATAGCTGTATATGCAAATAAATAGATGTTCAATAGTTTATTTGCATGTGTGAGTATGTGTGTGAGTAACTTTTGTAAGTCTGTCGGTGTGTAACAGGATGTATATGTGTATCACTATATATGATGAGTGAGAATATGTATGAGTGACTATATAGAACTGTTGGTGTATGAGTGGATGTGTATATAGATGGTGGAATTACTGAATTGGTTATTGTAACTGGTATGGGTATCTCCATTTTTTTTTAAATGTTAGTTTCTATTGTTTGAATATGTGTTTCAATGGTTACATTACACTGAAAGGAGGTCTATCAGTCTGTCACAAGGATGGTGTCATCAGTGATGTCATGAATGATGTCACTGACCATGTCATGAGTGATGTAATATGTGACGTCATCAGCAGTGCATTGCAGGCGCGCAAGTTATAGTGAGTCCCACTAACTATAACGTGGAATTTCATTGGTTTTATGTCAGTAAAATTTCCAGCTAACTATAACTGATGTGAAACCTATGGTTTTTTTAGTGAATTTAATAGGTTTTTTAAATGCTAATTCCTAACTATAACTGGTGTGAAACCTATGGTTTTTTCAGTGAATTTCATAGGTTTTTTAAATGCTAATTCCTAACTATAACTGGTGTGAAACCTATGTTTTTTTCAGTGAATTTGAAACGTTTTTTAAATTCTAATTCCTAACTATAAGTCTCACTTTATAAATAAGACTGTTAGCACTCTAGTTGTTCTTTAGAACACTCTGGGACATTCTGTCATTGGGCTACAGTTGGGCTACATCTAGCTGATATTTGGGCTACATTTGGATTTTTTGGTCTCTGGTGGCCATCTTTGGGCTACATTGGGCTACATTGGGCTACATTTGGTCTACATTTTGGCATATATATAGCCCAATGTAGCACAATATATATTTTTTCAAAGTTAATTTTCGTAAAAACCACTTAAGAATAGGGCTACCAGTCCCTACAATTTTTCCCAATTTTTATTTTTTATTTTTTGCTTTGGAGCGCTCCCGGTGCGCTTCCCGGGGAGCGCCCCGAAAAGCGTACTTTTATAAAGCGCCCCCGGGCGCGCTCCGGGGAGCGTCCCGTAAGCGCCAATATCGCGAACGAAAACATGATCGTGACGTATCGCGTAGCCGCGTCAGCGTGATACGCACGGCGTAAGCGTAAGCGCACCCGGAAGTACTCGAGCGAATACGATCGCGCAACGTAAACATCCGACGCGCTTACGCTACGCGACCCGGAGCCCCCCCGGGCGCGCCCGGGGGCGCGTAGCGTAAGCGCGTCGGGTCATGTGACCTGAAAATAACACTTTTCATTGGTTCATAACAGTTTTAGTTTCATAATGATGAAACCCCTGGTCTTGTGACCTGAAAATAACACTTCTCATTGGTTCAGGACAGTTTTTTTTCCAAATGATGAAAGACCCCACCTTTTTTCCTTATTCTGACTTTGTCCTTTGACTGAGGAAGACCTGTTTGTAAATCTCTGTACCTTTTTGATCTTAATAATGGCTTCAGTAGCAGCAGCAGCTGGTGCATCTGCCCCAACACCACCACCACCACCACCAACAGGACCAGCTCCAGATTATATTGGTGGTCAAGAAGAGGAGGAGGAGGAAGAGGAAGAGGAGGAGGGGAGGAGAAGATGGCTGCCTGAAGAAAATACCCCATACAAACCCAAGCCACACATTGTATGGGAGTTTTTTTCAATCCCAGAGGGCAAGAAAAAAGTAAATGCAGCCAAGGTAACTTGCCTAATCTGCAATGAAGAACTCTCACGGGGCAACCCAAACAAAAAATATTCATTTGGTAACTATACCATGATTCGTCATATGACCCGAAAGCACCCAAACAACTAATCTCGTGCAGAGCTCAGGGAACTGGCCAGTAACCTCCCCAAGTCGTCAAGGACCACCCCCAAAAGAAACCAACCCACTTCATCGGGACCAGAAACATCAGAGATGATGCCTTGTATTCAGCCAAGATTTGCTGATTTTAAAATCACTTGTTCTGCATGTGGCAAGCTTATCGCCTATGGTGAAAAAAGCGTAAAGCTCATCGTCCTTGCAGGTGATAATCACAAGTGCCCCAAAAAGAAGTAATTTTTGGGGTTTTTTGTTTTTTTGCTCCAGTTGAGCCAGTTTCAATTCCCTTTTTTTGTTTCTCCCCCTAAAAAAATACAAAAAAAATATAAAACTGTTTTGAAAAGCCAAAAAAAGTACAAAATGTTCAAAAAACACAACAAAATTTAAAACAACAAAAAGAAGAAAAAAAAAGTTCTTTTTAGAACTACCTCCAATTTCTAAATAAAGGCTTCATTTTTTAAAAACTCTGTCATCTTTTTCCCTCATAGTACGCTCCCCGGGCCACTCCCCGGTGCGCGTACCGGGCGCTTCCCCCGCGCAAAACGAAAAAAAAAAATATTTTAAATGCCCCGCGGGGCCCTTTTATAGCCCCCACATCAAACCTAGGGGGTCAAGGGGTGGTCTACTCTGCCCCCTTATGGTCATTTCCCTCTTTGTTTTGTCCACCTCTCGTGTCTCGATCCTACCGAGACACAAGATGGCGGCCGCTCCAGACTGTTTCGAATGTTTACAGACACCCGAGAGCCAATCAGCTTTCCGTGCGCACCTCGCGTGGCGTGCCCGGTGCGCGTACCGGTGCACGTACCAGAGCGCGGCTATAGATATATATATTTTTTGGAACCTTAATTACTCAAAATCCACTGGAGCACATATCTTGAGACATAGCAAAGGCACATCGGGCTACCATTCCCTACGATTTTGCCAAGTTTGGTGGAAATCCATTCAGCCGTTCGGGCTAAAAGTGAATCGACCGCCCTATGGAAATTAACATGGGGAAAACGCGTTTTGGGACCCCCCTTTTATCTCGGCCCCCGCTTCACGAATCCCCCCCAAACTTTCGAGGCAAATTTGAGGAAATTTTCAGGCAGATTCGTCAACCGGTGCCAAAGTTATTCCAAATAGAATTTTGAGATTTTGCATTGAAAAAAATCCTAACTATAACTACCTACTGGCGACCACCAGTAGGTAATATATATATATATATATATATATATATATATATATATATATATATATATATATATATAGCATCTAGAGTTTGTCCAAAAGAACGAGGCCGCACACTACAGAAGACTGCCTCCAACAAAAGCTTTATTCACGCGTAGAGCTGGCACTTTGTCTGGTCCATTTAGCTCTGCCTGACGCGTTTTGGGTCGCATCAGCCCCGGTTCGAGTGGCTTGAAATTACGTCAGGCACCTTGGGAGAAGCAATACCCAGCAATCGAGACCTAGCACACGTTGGGGCCCATTTGAGGGCTTGATTTGGAGACCCTAAGCACACACCACCCAATTGGGTAGAATTAACTGCACTACAACTCCCATAAAACCTTGGAGAATGCTCATTGGAGTAAGCCAATCAGCCTATCAGAAGGCAGAGAATGGTACTAAGGTGCAGGAAGAAACACTGTGCACTTGGTAAACCAGCCTATGAAGAAGGAATATTATCCGAACCGCGTCGGCTAAATACCCCTGTGTGTTAAGGCCTGAGGAGATTCTTTGCATCCAGAGTGCACTTGACCAAATGGGCAACTTGGAGCATTATGTTTACACGGTATGTCTGTTGTTGTGTAAGCTGCTGCATGTGTTGATCAGTAGCTATATGAGTGGCTATATGGGTTATTGATTGGTTGCCCAAGCATTTGTATGGGAGACTGAGTGTGTGTGTGGCTGGCTGGGAGGTGTGTGACAGATCAATGTGTACTTGTATCAGTGATTGTATAAGAGAGTAAGTATGTGTTAGTATATGTTTGAATAAGGAAGGTGTTGTGTGTATAACTGTATAGATGAGGAAATGGAAGTGTGATTGATTCTTTACATGACTGACTAGGTGTGTGAGTAACTCCATGGATGAGTGGCAGTGTGTGAGTGTCTGCATATGTGTATGAGTGCATATGATAGTGTTGCATTGATGAGTGACTGTATGTATGAGTGATTGTATGGGTGAATGAGTGGATGTGTATGTAGACCTAGGAATCAGTGAGTGCCTATGTATTAACTGGTATTGGTGTGTCAATGGTTTCAAGAATGGTAGTCCGTATTTAACACTGGGTGTATCAAAGGTTATATTAGAGTGTGAGGAGGTGCATCGTATTATCACATGAACGATGTAATCAGTGATGTGATCAGTGATGTCTTTTGAGATGTCATCAGTGATGTCATCAGTGATGTCACTGATTATGTCATGAATGATGTAATATGTGACATCATCAGCAGTGGATTGCGGGTGCGCCAAATATAGTTAGTACAATTAACTATATAGTAGCACTTTCAATGGTTTTTATATGTTAATTCCTAACTATATAAGGCCTGAAACCTATGGTTTTTTCAGTGAATTTGCAACGTTTTTTTAAATGCTAATTCCTAACTATATAAGGCCTGAAACCTATGTTTTTTTCAGTGAATTTGCAAGGTTTTTTAAATGCTAATTCCTAACCATATAAGGCCTGAAACCTATGGTTTTTTCAGTGAATTTGCAAGGTTTTTAAAATGCTAATTCTATTAGCGGATAACGTTTAAATATGTTAATATCCTTGTGGGACCACCTGAGCAGCCTTAGGGATCCGATTTTTGGACCGGAGCAAGATGCTCTCTGATTGTGCCGTATTTCTTGCCTTCTGCCCCCCTGATTGTGCCTTATTTCTTGCTTCTGCCCCCCTAATTGTGCCATATTTCTTGGCTTCTGCCCCCCTGATTGTGCCGTATTTCTTGCCTTCTGCACCCTGATTGTGCCATATTTCTTGCCTTCTGCACCCTGATTGTGCCGTATTTCTTGCCTTCTGCTCCCTGATTGTGCCGTATTTGTTGCATTCTACCCACTAATTGTGCCGTTTTTTCTTGCCTTCTGCCCCCTGATTGTGCCGTTTGTCGGGCCTTCTGTCCCCTGATTGTGCCGTTTTTCGTGCACCTGCCCCCCTGATTGTATTATCTTTGCCAGTGTTTGTTCGCTGCTGGTATTACCTTTGCCTGTGTTTCTTTGCTGCCGTTATTGTCTTTGCCAGTGTTTCTTTGCTGCCGTTATTGTCTTTGCCAGTGTTTGTTTGCTGCCATTATTGTCTTTGCCAGTGCTTGTTCGCTGCTGGTATTATCTTTGCCAGAGCTGTGTGTGCTGTGTGGGCTGTGAGAGCTGTGTGGGCTGTGAGAGCTTTGTGGGCTGTGAGAGCTGTATGGGCTGTGAGAGCTGTGTGGGATGTGAGCTGTGTGGGCTGTGAGGGCTGTGTGAGCTGTGAGAGCTGTGTGGGCTGTGAGAGCTGTGAGGCCTGTGAGAGCTGTGTGGGCTGTGACAGTTGTGTGGGCTGTGAGAGCTGTGTGGGCTGTGAGAGCTGTATGGGCTGTGAGAGCTGTGTGGAATGTGAGCTGTGTGAGCTGTGAGGGCTATGAGGGCTGTGTGGGCTGTGAGAGCTGTGTGGGCTGTGAGAGCTGTGTGGGCTGTGAGGGCTGTGTGAGCTGTGAGGGCTGTGTGGGCTGTGAGAGCTGTGAGGGCTGTGAGGGCTGTGAGAGCTGTGTGGGCTGTGAGAGCTGTGAGAGCTGTGTGGGCTGTGAGAGCTGTGTGGGCTGTGAGAGCTGTGTGGGCTGTGAGGGCTGTGTGGGCTGTGAGGGCTGTGAGGGCTGTGAGAGCTGTGTGGGCTGGAAGAGCTGTGTGGGCTGTGAGAGCTGTGTGGGCTGTGAGAGCTGTGTGGGCTGTGAGCTCCGTTTCTTTTGTGTCTCGGTCTACCTAGCACAAGATGAATGCCAACACTTCCTGGTTAGAAGTGTTGACAGGCAACGAGCATGCTGCTTTCCTGTGAAATGCATGCTGATTGGCTGCCACTGTCTGTCAACACTCCAAACCAGGAAGTGTTGGCAGCCATCTTGTGCCTCGGTAGAACCAAGGCACAAGAAAGCAGTGAAACAAAGGTGCAAAACACGCAAAGGGGGCAGGGTAGATGCACCCTGACCCCCTAGGCCTGCTCAGGGGGTCCCACAAGGCCCCCCCGAAGGCCCCCCCCTATTTTTTTTTCAAAAAATCGCAGGGTGCGCGCACGGTGCGCGCACGGTGCGCGCTTATAGATATATAATTTTTTTCTCTTTTAATTTTCTCAGGAACTACTGGAGGGATTTACACTATTTAACCAGAAGCGTGATCTGACTCTACCATTTTGCCAAGTTTGGTGTAATTCCGTTCAGCGGTTCGGGCTGTAGCCGTGTTTAAAGGTCCTATGGAAATTAACATGGGGAAAACACGTTTTGGGACCCCCCTTTTTTCTCGGTCCCCGCTTGACGAATCTACCCGAAACTTTCAGGGAAGAAGCGGAGCGGAACGGGCCATCTTCTTTGGGAAATTCGGGAACATTCAATAACCGCGCCAAAGTTATTCCCAATAGAATGTTGCGGATTTTCTATGGAAACTAGTTCCTAACTATATATATAAATATATATATATATATATATAAATATATATATATATATATATATATATATATATATATATATATATATATATATATATATATATATATATATATATATATATATATATATATATGCATATTATTGGCTATTGCTCAAGTTGCCTTTCCTGCAACGGAGAGACAGCGCTAAAACCATTGATGCAGCCATCCGCAAGTCAAGTTCCTTAGCCAGGGAAGACCTGCTGTAATATAAAGACGTCTCATAAAACTAGGGATGAAAGTCTAGCTGCTTCTACAGAACCAGTAAGACTCATCTTGACGTTTTCCAGACAGGAGCAGCAAGTGCCAAAATCATCCAGCGCAAGACCCCATCATAGACAGCTCCCTTCCTAGATTTCCTTCAATTACACATAGGAAATCAGTGTCTCTGGCGAATGTTCTGGTAAAAAGTAGCCCAGAACACAAGGAAGGGGAGGGTTGGCTAGCTGCAAGGAATGGGTTCTTCAAATGTTCCGAATGCAAAGCATGTACATATGGAAGCAATAGAACATCCTCTTTGACTGCTTTCAGTGACAAGCCTCAGATGATCAAATATCACCTTACATGTAGAACTGACCATGTGGTGTATGTGCTAGAATGCAGCTGCAAGCTGGCATACATCGAAAAACTGAGAGTTGACTCCTGAGGCGGAAGCCGGGAGTAAGGCAGCATCTTTTTAAAATTTTGTGTCACTGATTACTTGTATTTTAAGAAATTAATTGTCACAGATTGCTTGTGTTTTAATTTCACTCACCTGATAGAACAGTCGTGCACGCAGCGGAGCCAGCGCTGACGCTACACGCATTCTCCCCCTCGCGCCCTCCCGCCATGAGCGGAGGCCACGCCCCTTTCAGGCCACGCCCCCAGACACTCGCATATAAAAGGCGCCGTGTCAGGGCACCCAGCAAAAACTGAGAGTTGACTCCTGAGGCGGAAGCCGGGAGTAAGGCAGCATCTTTTTAAAATTTTGTGTCACTGATTACTTGTATTTTAAGAAATTAATTGTCACAGATTGCTTGTGTTTTAATTTCACTCACCTGATAGAACAGTCGTGCACGCAGCGGAGCCAGCGCTGACGCTACACGCATTCTCCCCCTCGCGCCCTCCCGCCATGAGCGGAGGCCACGCCCCTTTCAGGCCACGCCCCCAGACACTCGCATATAAAAGGCGCCGTGTCAGGGCACCCAGCAAAAACTGAGAGTTGACTCCTGAGGCGGAAGCCGGGAGTAAGGCAGCATCTTTTGAAATTTTTTTGTCACTGATTACTTGTATTTTAAGAAATTAATTGTCACAGATTGCTTGTGTTTTAATTTCACTCACCTGATAGAACAGTCGTGCATGCAGCGGAGCCAGCGCTGACGCTACACGCATTCTCCCCCTCGCGCTCTCCCACCACGAGCGGAGGCAGCGCCCCTTTTAGGCCACGCCCCCAGACACTCGCTTATAAAAGGCGCCGTGTCAGGGCACCCAGCAAAAACTGAGAGTTGACTCTTGAGGCGGAAGCCGGGAGTAAGGCAGCATCTTTTTAAAATTTTGTGTCACTGATTACTTGTATTTTAAGAAATTAATTGTTACAGATTGCTTGTGTTTTAATTTCACTCACCTGATAGAACAGTCGTGCACGCAGAGGAGCCAGCGCTGACGCTACACGCATTCTCCCCCTCGCGCCCTCCCGCCATGAGCGGAGGCCACGCCCCTTTCAGGCCACGCCCCCAGACACTCGCGTATAAAAGGCGCCGTGTCAGGGCACCCAGCAAAAACTGAGAGTTGACTCTTGAGGCGGAAGCCGGGAGTAAGGCAGCATCTTTTTAAAATTTTGTGTCACTGATTACTTGTATTTTAAGAAATTAATTGTCACAGATTGCTTGTGTTTTAATTTCACTCACCTGATAGAACAGTCGTGCACGCAGCGGAGCCAGCGCTGACGCTACACGCATTTTCCCCCTCGCGCCCTCCCGCCACGAGCGGAGGCCACGCCCTTTTCAGGCCACGCCCCCAGACACTCGCGTATAAAAGGCGCCGTGTCAGGGCACCCAGCAAAAACTGAGAGTTGACTCCTGAGGCGGAAGCCGGGAGTAAGGCAGCATCTTTTTAAAATTTTGTGTTACTGATTACTTGTATTTTAAGAAATTAATTGTCACAGATTGCTTGTGTTTTATTTTCACTTACCTGATAGAACAGTCGTGCACGCAGCGGAGCCAGCGCTGACGCTACACGCATTCTCCCCCTCGCGCCCTCCCGCCACGAGCGGAGGCCACGCCCCTTTCAGGCCACGCCCCCAGACACTCGCGTATAAAAGGCGCCGTGTCAGGGCACCCAGCAAAAACTGAGAGTTGACTCCTGAGGCGGAAGCCGGGAGTAAGGCAGCATCTTTTTAAAATTTTGTGTCACTGATTACTTGTATTTTAAGAAATGAATTGTCACAGATTGCTTGTGTTTTAATTTCACTCACCTGATAGAACAGTCGTGCACGCAGCGGAGCCAGCGCTGACGCTACATGCATTCTCCCCCTCGCGCCCTCCCGCCACGAGCGGAGGCCACTCCCCTTTCAGGCCACACCCCCAGACACTCGCGTATAAAAGGCGCCGTGTCAGGGCACCCAGCAAAAACTGAGAGTTGACTCCTGAGGCGGAAGCCGGGAGTAAGACAGCATCTTTTTAAAATGTTATGTCACTGATTACTTGTATTTTAAGAAATTAATTGTCACAGATTGCTTGTGTTTTAATTTCACTCACCTGATAGAACAGTTGTGCACGCAGCGGAGCCAGCGCTGATGCTACACGCATTCTCCCCCTCGCGCCCTCCCGCCACGAGCGGAGGCCACGCCCCTTTCAGGCCACACCCCCTCGTTCCACAACTTCAGAGCAACATAAATTATGTGTAATCCTCGGTCCCGCAGCGGGCGAGCGTAGCGGGCGCAACGTTTGCGCGCCGAAGGCGCGCCTAAGGCAAGCCCGTCTGCGCCCGTCCGCGACCGACTGGGACTAGGGGCTATACCCCCTACAGGCTCCAACTCATCCATGTCTATTCCCATCTGTTATACACGCAGCAAACTACTAGCCCTCAACAAAACTACTACGGGTGTTAGACCTCACCTATGTATCCAAACCGGCCCTGGCCTATCCTATGGACCTATCACCTGTCTCGCCTGTCGCTGGTCAAGTATGGGCCAATCCCCAACTGACCACCACACAATCTCTGCTAAAAATCAGCTGGAATTGAAATGCCTATACCTTAATGCCAGATCCCTACCTAAACATGCCCTGGATAACTGGGACATGATGACATCCGGGGGCCCTGACCTGGTTTTTATCACCGAAACCTGGCTATCTGACACCAGCGCTCCAGATCTCGCTAATGCTCTTCCCCCTGAATACAAAATAATTACACAAAATAGACAAGGCAAAAAAAAGGAGGTGGAGTCGCTGTGATCTTCAGAGATCACCTAACATGCCTCGCGGAAACGACAACTGTTTACCCCGAACATGAGATATTACTATTTAAAATCCTCCTCGAGGGCCTCATCATACTAGCCGGTGCAGTTGTCTACAACCCCCCAGGGCAACAAGCCAGCGTAGGTGCCAAACTACTGAACCAACTGCTACCATTCTGCTTGAAACATAAAAATTACATGGTCGTCTGCGACTTCAACGTCCATTACGAAAAAACAGACGCCCCCGGATCTTCCCAGCTGAAATATGACATGGAAATTCTACAACTCAAACAGTGGGCTAAGGGCCCCACGCACTCAGCAGGGCATACCCTGGATCTTCTTTTCACTAATATTGAATCGACAACCATAAAGGAAATCCTCCCCCTGTCCTGGTCTGACCACTCCATGTTATCCTTCTCATTTAAACTCCTTGGTAAACCCTTGAAGCCCAGATCCACCCCCCTTATCACCAACAGAGCTTGGAGACTAATTAATGACTCTAATTTCCAAAACCACTTTCTTGAGACAGACGTCACTTTGCTGGACGACTCTTCCATCTGCAGCAATGTCACTCTTTTAGACACCGGAATTCGCCAAACGCTAGACAAACTAGCCCCTATGCGGCAATCAAGGAAAAAAACAACCACTACGGAGAAATGGTATACCCCTCTCCTCAAGAGCCTCAAAAAGGAATGCCAAAAAAACGAACATCGATGGAGACAAACAAAAGACTCGGAAACTAGATCAAATTATGTCACCAAATGAAAACAGTATATCCTAGCCATCCGAGACGCAAAAAAAGCATACTTCACTCAACGAATCCAGGAAAACCACAATTCCGCTAAAGAATTGTTCAAAATAGTGAAGGAGCTCAGTAATCCATCCAGCACTTCACAAACCCTCACCCCCTCAACCGAGGCCTGTGAACGCATCAGCACCTTCTTTGCTGATAAAATCAACAAAATTTACTCTACCTTCGCCCCCTCAAACACCCCTACCCTGTCCGACAATTCTGACAAGCATTCTCCAACACCAGACAAATGCAATGACCAACCAGACGTAGGCAACCTACCGCGTCTAACTAGTTTTCAACCATTCTCTGAAAACGAGGTATTAGCGGTATTGAAGACAATTAAATCTGGCTCTCCCGCGGACCCTTGTCCCCACTTTGTGTTTTCCAAAATTGCACCAATGCTCTGCCCTTTTATCACCAAACTTTTTAATCAATCACTCACCACCGCGTCCTTTCCGGAAGCCTGGAAACACGCATCCGTGATCCCCCTTCTGAAGAAAGCTGGATCCGATATCTCCAATCCGGAGAACTACAGGCCAATTTCTCAGCTCCCTTACCTCTCCAAAGCCTTGGAGAAACTGGTCAACAGACAACTGTCCCGGTATCTGGAAAACAACTCACTCCTGGACCCCTCCCAGACCGGCTTCAGGGCCAACAATAGCACCGAAGCAACGTTGCTGGCAGTGTCGGACAGTATCAGATGCAACACAGATCAAGGGGGATCTGTGGCTCTGATACTGCTTGACCTGTCAGCAGCGTTTGACACGGTATCACACGATTGCCTACTAAATACCCTCTTGAGTAAAGGAGTGCAATCTACAGCATTAAACTGGATTAAATCATTCCTTAGCAATCGTACCCAGGCCGTGCACATGGGCCAGTTCTACTCAAAACCCTATCCCATCGGCTGTGGGGTCCCACAGGGGGCCTCGCTGAGCCCCACTCTCTTCAATGTCTATGTTTCATCTCTGGCTGACATTGGAAGAAAGTGGGGCATCGGCATATGTTCCTATGCTGACGACACACAGCTGATGGTGACAATGGATGAAGGGTCAGAGACAACAAAGAAAAAGCTACACAGCTGTCTCTCTGAAATGGCCCTATGGATGCGCAACCACTGCCTAAAGCTAAACGCCGGCAAATCGGAGATACTACTGTTCGGAGGAGCTAAACTTTACATGGAACGCCACATGGTGGCCACCCACACTGGGGTCAGCCCCCACCCCAAAACAGCACGCCAGAAATCTAGGCATCATCATGGACGACGCCCTGTCCATGAAGGATCACATACGATCACTCTGGGGCAAAGGCTTCGCAATACTCAAACTCCTGGCAAAAATCTTCCCCTGGATACCCCATGACTGTCGACGTACAGTCACTCAAGCCCTACTGGTCAGCCGCCTAGACTATGGCAACGCCCTATTCGAAGGGATGAATGAACAACTGTTCTCCCGCCTACAGGTCCTACAAAATCAGGCGGCTAAACTGGTCTGTAATAAAGGCAAGCGGGACTCAGCATCCGCATGCCTCATGAAACTTCACTGGCTACCGATGCGCCAGAGGGCTACTTTCAAAATACTCTGCCACGCGCACAGAGCTTTGCATAAAACTGGCCCCACTATCCTCCAAGGGAAAATTGAATTCTACGTCCCCAACAGGAACCTAAGATCGAATCACTCAGCTCTTGCCAAATCCAAGCGCATCTACAAGGCAAGGACAGGCGGACGCGCCTTCTCATACCTGGCAGCCAAAAGGTGGAATGAGTTACCTGTAGACCTCAGACACACCATAAACTACCTTCAGTTCAGTCAAAAACGAAAAACTCACCTCTTCCCCAAAAACTAATCCCCCAGCACAGTCCTCAGCAGTCTCCTTTGTTTTACAGCGCCGTGATATCCCATGGGATGAGTGTCGCGCTTTACAAATACCAGAAATAAAAAATAAAAAATCGGGAGCACGAAGCTAGCAGCACATTAAAGGGTTCTCCAACATATTAAGGCTATTACAAATAATGACCCTAATTATCCAGTGGCCAGGCATTTTAAAGAGCACCACAATAGTAATTTAAAACATCTGAGGTACTATGTCATTGATACTGTACCACAAAGGAGAGGCAGAGATAGGGAAGGGAAGCTAAGACACTTAGAAACTCACTACATCCTCAAGCTCGACACAAAACAGCCAGGGGTGCTTAATATGAGCGAGGACCTCTATACGGTATTGCACCGTTACAACGCAACTTTTACAACGCACTACCATTACATCGCAACTTTTACAACGCAGGATCCATTACAATGCATGCCTTTACAACTCATGTCATTACATAGCAGATGCTATTACAACGCATGCCATTACAACGTAAGTATTGGTAAGTATATTATTTTTTTTTATATTTTATTTTACATTATTTAATTATTTTAATTAATATTAAAAATAAATAAATATATTAATTTATGTATTTTTATAACATAAATTATATATATTAATTTAAGTAATTTAAAAAAATAAGTATGAGTATAGGAGTATATGTTTTGGGGTACTGAGGTATATGTTTTGGGGTGTTTGGGTATTTTTAGTTTTTTATGGCTGAGTTTGTTTTTTGGGGTACAGGGGTATTTTTAGGGTTCAGGGCTGGGTTTGGTTTTTGGGGTACAGGGGTATTTTTAGGTTTTAGGGCTGGGTTTGGTTTGTGGGGTACAGGGGTATTTTTAGGTTTTAGGGCTGGGTTTGGTTTTTGGGGTACAGGGGTATTTTTAGGTTTTAGGGCTAGGTTTGGTTTTTGGGGTACAGGGGTATTTTTAGGTTTTAGGGCTGGGTTTGGTTTTTGGGGTACAGGGGTATTTTTAAGTTTTAGGGCTGGGTTTGGGTTTTGGGGTACAGGGGTATTTTTAGGGTTCAGTTTTTTTTAAAAAACGACTTTAAATAAATTAAATTATTATATTAAATAAATTAAATTAAATTAATTAAATTATATTATTTACCATTTATAAATTAATTAAATTACATTATTTAAATTAAATTAATTAATTAAATTAATTAAATTAAATTAATTACTATTATAAAATTAATTACATTAAATTAATTAAATTAATTAAATTAAATAAATTTATTTAATTAATTTAATTTAATTACAATTTTAAAATTAATTAAATTAATTAAATTATATTAATTAAATTAAATTAATTACAATTTTTTTAATTAATTAAATTAAATAAATAGAATTAAATTTATTATATTAAATTAATTACTATTTTAAAATGTATTTAAATTAAATTAAATTAATTAAATTAATTAAATTAACTTAATTACATTTTTTTTATAAAGATATACTTACCTATACTTACGTTGTAATGGCATGCGTTGTAATAGTATTTGCTATGTAATGACATGCGTTGTAAAGGCATGCATTGTAATGGATCCTGCGTTGTAAAAATTGCGATGTAACGGTCTGCGTTGTAAAATAACGCGTTGTAACGTCATAGATCCCCTCTATACATATCTTTGAATAGTGAGTCTATCTTCCCAGTTAAGCAATATGATGAGAACAACCTGTTTCACATATATAGCGCCTCATGTATTATTAGAAGTCATTTGTTGGTTTGTCATACATTTTATAAGGAATATGTCCCATAACTTTTCACTTTTTTCCTCAATGAACTGTTTTTGATATGAGTTTTAAAATGGAAGTAGATCCTTTTTAACATTCACGTTTTTGTACAAGGTTTTAGGTCAAATTAATTATAGTATTAGAATTTATATGTATTTATTTATTAATTACATATTTACATATTAAAAAATATATTTATGATTGTGGGAATCGTTTGTCCCAATACTGTAGAAACTTTTAGGATCATTTAGGACCCATGAAAACTCAATTTTAGACATGGTGTCGTTTTGAACATGGTTCAGAATGCCATAATAGTAAACTAAAGAATAATGTACTATTACTGTGTATTAGTACATTGTACTATTTTAAAGCAATAGACATGATGGGCCATATGTATCAAGCAAATTAGCATTCGCAAAAGCCGAAATTCACAGAATTTCAGCCTTTGCGAATGCTAATTTGGGAAATGGAATGTATGAAACATTTTCGCAGCAAAATAAGGAATCGCAAAATTTGCCATTCCTTACTTTGCAATTGCAATTAAGGAATCGCAAATTTAGCGATTCCTTAAATGCAATGTATCAAAAAAAAATTAATGCAAATATGCCCATAAGGAATCGCAAATTACCACCAAATTCTAGTTGGTGGTAAGTTGCGAATTCTTTTGAAATAGCAATTTATTTAAAAATCAAAGGTGGCATATGACGCTCATACATGCCCTTAGGGCATGTATGTGCGCCATATGCCCACACATGTCATTTTCAGGGGTGCAGCAGGGTGTTCTTGTGACACCCCTGCACCCTTGAAAATATTCAAAATTTGCGATTAGAAAACTGCTAATCGCAAATATCCCCTTCATACCTATGGGCCTCCTGGCACATAGAAATGTATGGGAAAATTGCGATTAGCAATTTGCTAATCGCAATTTAGGAATGTGAAGGAATCGCTAAAAATAAGCGATTTCCTACATACATACCGTTTTGCGATTTCTAAATAGCGATTCCTTAAACTTCGCTATTTAGAAATCGCAAATGGTGAGGATGATACATATGGCCCGATGTCTTCTATTTCTGCACAAGCACTTTCACCTTGGAAGCACTGGTGAGGCACTGTTATAGTATAAGTTAGAATTTAGCGCACTTTATCTCTTCTACATTTTCTTTTTCTTTCCTTTTCTCCCCTCTTTTTTGTTTTATTGAATAAATTGGTTCTTACATAGTTTTTATGGAGGTAAATGAGAATACCGCATTTGAGCAAAAATAATTCTTGTCTCCAAGTAACAAGTTCAAAATTAGAGTGTTTGGAATGAAATGCTTAATATCACTTTATTCCAAATGAAGTAAATGGGTTTAAACAAGGTATGATTGTATGCATTTATGTATATAATTACTCAGTATTTCTTCTATATTTATTGCCAATTAATCACACTGTCACTTTAAAATGAAGGTTACACAATGCAATGTTGTCATGTGATCAAGGCAGGGATCTACCGAAACGCGTCATGGCGAATGATGATGTGTGTTGAAATGAATATATTTGCACCAAACCTGGGTCTACGCTTGTTTGTTTTGGAGAAGAAAGTAAAGCAAGGTTCGTTGCATATCTATACTACTATTATAAAGAGAGAACTGTGTCCTTTGAGCCAGGTAAACTCGAAAAGTACACCACCAATCCAAACACCCAAGACATATTTGAAAACCTCAGGGCAAGCAGAAGGACATAGGCTATATAAAAATAAAAAATATACGTTGTTTAAAAAATTTAGAAATGAAAATAAAGTAGTGCCTTGCAAGTAGCGCCGGCCGCGACGTCTGCGTGATGACATTGGGAGCGCAGGGAGGACCGGCGTTCAGGAGCAACAGGAAGAGCGGAGGACATGAGCGCGGGGAGGAGTGACGAGCGGCGGTCAAGCGGTGAGGAGCAGCGAGAAGCGGAGGAGCAGTGGAGCGGTAAAATCAGCAGCGCGGGGAGGAGCGGCGGGTGAGGTAAGTGAAGCAGCCAAGAGCCGTGGGTGGGCACCGAAGGATGGGCGGGAGCCATGAGTGCACACAAGCCCAAAATGCTGCCCCCAGCCCCCTTCTGCCTCGGGCAACACCGGCGGGTGAGGTAAGTGAAGCAGCCAAGAGCCGCGGGCGCGCACAGAGGGACGGGGGTGGGACGGGCAGGAGCCATGAGTGCACGTAAGCCTGAAATGCTGCCCAAAGCCCCCTTCTGCCCCAGGCAACGCTGGGGCGGGCTGCTATTATATATATATATGTAGATATATGCATATTATTGGCTATTGCTACGGGGGTCCCCTCACGTGGGCGGGACTATTCAGTGCTTATGACTTTGATGAGTATACCCCTGGAAGAGAACTAGGAGTACAGGTAAGTAACTTATCCTTCTCCGTCAGCATAAAGGATAACAACAAAATCGCACCTCGTATTACCACCAACCACTCCAAATGGTCAGACAAGAATGAGAGGTGGCACAACACAGCATGATATAAATTAGCCTAATTTGCAAACAAAACAGGTGATGGACAGAATGTGGATCAATGTCACACATTCACCCCAGTCCAAAGATCTGGGCCCAAATCCATCGTTTTTTTGCACTCCACACCACCCTGGGTTAGACAATGGCGATATGCAAATCAGCTCTGACTCTGAGCCTCATGAGAACAGTCCAGTCCGAACTACAAAAGCCATGTCCTTCCCAGAACGGAATCAAGCATCCGAGGACCGTACCGGTTTCGAGGTAACACCTCTCATCAGCCCGGCTAGCTTGACTCCAGTGGTGTGGAGTACCTGGGACCCACGTCTTGGCATCCCCAGCGCACTTAGGGCGGAATTTGCAAACAAAACAGGTGATGGACAGAATGTGGATCAATGTCACACATTCACCCCAGTCCAAAGATCTGGGCCCAAATCCATCGTTTTTTTGCACTCCACACCACCCTGGGTTAGACAATGGCGATATGCAAATCAGCTCTGACCCTGAGCCTCGTGGGAACAGTCCAGTCCGAACTACAAAAGTCATGTCTTTCCCAGAATGGAATCAAGCATCCGAGGACCGGACCGGTTTCGAGGTAACACCTCTCATCAGCCCGGCTAGCTTGACTCCAGTGGTGTGGAGTGCCTGGGACCCACGTCTGGGCATCCCCAGCGCACTTAGGGCGGAATTTGCAAACAAAACAGGTGATGGACAGAATGTGGATCAATGTCACACATTCACCCCTGTCCAAAGATCTGGGCCCAAATCCATCGTTTTTTTGCACTCCACACCACCCTGGGTTAGACAATGGCGATATGCAAATCAGCTCTGACCCTGAGCCTCATGGGAACAGTCCAGTCCGAACTACAAAAGCCATGTCCTTCCCAGAACGGAATCAAGCATCCGAGGACCGGACCGGTTTCAAGGTAACACCTCTCATCAGCCCGGCTAGTTTGACTCCAGTGGTGTGGAGTGCCTGGGACCCACGTCTGGGCATCCCCAGCGCACTTAGGGCGGAATTTGCAAACAAAACAGGTGATGGACAGAATGTGGATCAATGTCACACATTCACCCCAGTCCAAAGATCTGGGCCCAAATCCATCGTTTTTTTGCACTCCACACCACCCTGGGTTAGACAATGGCGATATGCAAATCAGCTCTGACCCTGAGCCTCATGGGAACAGTCCAGTCCGAACTACAAAAGCCATGTCCTTCCCAGAACGGAATCAAGCATCCGAGGACCAGACCGGTTTCGAGGTAACACCTCATCAGCCCGGCTAGCTTGACTCCAGTGGTGTGGAGTGCCTGGGACCCACATCTGGGCATCCCCAGCGCACTTAGGACGGAATTTGCAAACAAAACAGGTGATGGACAGAATGTGGATCAATGTCACACATTCACCCCAGTCCAAAGATCTGGGCCCAAATCCATTGTTTTTTTGCACTCCGCACCACCCTGGGTTAGACAATGGCGATATGCAAATCAGCTCTGACCCTGAGCCTCATGGGAACAGTCCAGTCCGAACTACAAAAGCCATGTCCTTCCCAGAACGGAATCAAGCATCCGAGAACCGGACCGGTTTCGAGGTAACACCTCATCAGCCCGGCTAGCTTGACTCCAGTGGTGTGGAGTGCCTGGGACCCACATCTGGGCATCCCCAGCGCACTTAGGACGGAATTTGCAAACAAAACAGGTGATGGACAGAATGTGGATCAATGTCACACATTCACCCCAGTCCAAAGATCTGGGCCCAAATCCATCGTTTTTTTGCACTCCACACCACCCTGGGTTAGACAATGGCGATATGCAAATCAGCTCTGACCCTGAGCCTCATGGGAACAGTCCAGTCCGAACTACAAAAGCCATGTCCTTCCCAGAACGGAATCAAGCATCCGAGGACCGGACCGGTTTCGAGGTAACACCTCTCATCAGCCCCGCTAGCTTGACTCCAGTGGTGTGGAGTGCCTGGGACCCACGTCTGGGCATCCCCAGCGCACTTAGGGTGGAATTTGCAAACAAAACAGGTGATGGACAGAATGTGGATCAATGTCACACATTCATCCCAGTCCAAAGATCTGGGCCCAAATCCATCTGGGAAAGACATGGCTTGGTAGTTCGGACTGGACTGTTCCCATGAGGCACAGGGTCAGAGCTGATTTGCATATAGCCAGTGTCTAACCCAGGGTGGTGTGGAGTGCAAAAAAACGATGGATTTAGGCCCAGATCCTTGTACTGGGGTGAATGTATGACATTGTTCTACATTCTGTCCATCAACTGTGTTTTTTGCAATAAATTAGCCCTAGGCACGTCTCACACACACATGTCATAACAAAGAAGTAATGGGTGAAGTACACCTGACCAAACATCAGCAAACAAGGGCAAGAAGCATAAGATATAAATCATCCCTCATGTAAGGGTATGAAACGTAAAGTGTAGTGATGGGTGACAAACAACCCATCCAGACATCTCTCAGGAAAGGACATACACAAACAATGTAGTTATGGGTGATGTCTACCCATAAAACCATTCCTCCTGTAAGGGCAGTAGCATGCAATGTAAATGTGGGTGACATCCACCTATATAACCCTCCGCCATGTAAGGGGCATGAAGTTTATTGTTGTGCAGCGTTTTAGGACCCTAGTGTAATTTTCCCGATTCATGCCCATATTTAGGTATAAATCACCCTATCCTTATATAGGCATAGAAATCAAAAACCATATTTAGACTTAGCCTATATGGCAGGGTTACTTCCACTAGTACCGAAAATCCACAACGATTTCTTGGAAAAACCCGCCTTCAGCAGTCAGGAACTTCCCCTTGCTTGAATATTGATTTATCCAAGAACTCATGGAGTTTTCAAAGAACTGAGTCTTTGATGACGTTATTATGTCCAACCTTACGTCAAAGAAGGCACCTTCAAGGTATAAATAAGCCCACACTTGCCCAGGCAAACACACGGTGGTTTGGAGCAGTTCGACTATCTACTTGCCCAACGCAACCTACCGCAGCAAGTGCCGAAGGAAGCCGACCCTCCAGCAGACGCACTGAGAGAGACGCTGTCTTTTCTCTTGCCAAGAAATCCAGCTCCAGTGTTTCCAAGCTACCCTTGCGGGTTGTTGGGAAATCGAGACCTGAGAGAGAGATACAAGATCTCCTTCATTCTAAACCAAGGTACGGAGCTGATTAGACCCTTTAGAGAATTCTTGGATAGATTCTTGGCAAAGAATACTAAAACTAAGCTACACCTGACTTACTTCTTCCCTTATACTAGACTTAGGTTAGGTACACAGGGGTAGGCGTATTTTAGAAGCACCAGTTAAGTCCTTTTAGTCTTTATTTATTAATGTATGTATTCTATGTATTTTATGGCTTAGAAACCATATCATGCTTCTACAGTATTATTTTATAATACTCTTCGTACTGTACGCATTATACTTTGCAACCAGTATTACGATTGTAGCAGTTCATTTCTTCTGCATGAGAAAGAAGACCATTCAAGAAATACCCTTTTATTGAAAACGCCCGTCTCTCTATTTCTCTGCACCTCTGGTGAAACGAAGAATGTACGATTAACTGAGTGAAATAACTATCTATTGTTTCCGCGACTCTAGAGATAGATTTCTTATTCTTGGGAAACAAAGTTGTCATGTTTATGCGGTTGTCAGAAACTAATCCCTTCTTGTTTATTCGAGAAAGTTTCTAGTGACCTCTGAGCTAGCTGGCACTCACAATTAAGTCTAGTATATTCGATAGAGACCTAGTAGACCTCAGTCTACGTCAAATCTATAGGATATAATATTCCAATGCGCAGTGCGTATAGGAAATATTAGGAAATACACTACAATACAATGTTGAAAAGGGTGGCACCCCTGCCTTCATACAATAATCCCTCGTGTAAGAGCAGGAAACGAAACGTGTAGCACAAGCTTACTTACACACCGTCTAATCAACCCTCATGTAAGGACCGGTAACGTAAAATGTAGAAATGGGGGACTTCCACCCATAAAGCCATTCCTCATGTAAGGCAGTATGGAAATGGGCAATTCCCACCGAAAGACCAATCCCACGTGTAAGGTATACAAGAGTTAAATGTAAAATCTTGAAATGCAACATGACAGAACCTGAAGTGGCAACCCTTACTTAAAGAAATTTCAAAAACTAGAAATAGCTATGACACTACTGAACCTAAGTAGCAACTGCCACATAAAGGAAATTTCCCACCACAACACATCAAATTAGACACAAATGCAGAGTAAGCTTGTTTACTCTAAAGAAACATAGACTGTTAAGACATATTGGCAGAACACAATGACACAGTGACACTCAAATTATTATCTATGGCAACCAATCTTTCCACACACATAGGGAATTAAACAACACTGTACACAATATTCTTCTTTGAAACCAAATCTTGCTGGAAACAGCATTTACAACGCGTGCTTTAGAACGCATGACATTACAACACGGTCGTTACAATGACTGTGGTGTTACAACGTGAACCATTATATTGCAAGTCGTTACAACAACTTTTCTGTTGGTGGCAAAGGTGTTGGATTTACAATACAACACAACGCCTTCCCTGCTGTTTCACAAACTGGAGTAGGAATAGTAAATGATACTATTCCTAAATCCAGCGTGCACTGAAACAATGCACCAGAACAGTATCCCATATGCCCCAGGAATAAGCACTCAAATCATATAGTATGATAAGAACACTGCAGGCAATAGGAGTAGTAGTTCTAGACCTGCAATACTGGCATGACACAGAACATAGATATACAGCCAATGCAACTTATAATACAAAAACAAACACAAGATCAGAAAATATGTCTTGCAGACACTTGATCGTGTCCCATGTTAAAACACCAGACCTCCTGTGAGTGAACACTCACACAAATTAGCACTGGTTGAAGTCTGTGTAATCAGTGCAGTCTTACCAGCTTCCACAGTTGGTGAAATATATCAGCGTTAGAATGTGTCCAGCAAGATGCGATATAACTTCAACAATGCAGGCAAAATAGCTTCAATGTTGCTTGGTTCCAATATGCCTTAGGAGATGTTGCGCACACTAGTAAACATCACAGTAGACACAGATAAGCTCCATTAACTCCAGCAAGACTCTCCTTGTCTGCTTCCGATGTAAAGTAAAGAAACTGCTTCCAAGTTGTAGAATTGAAGATGAACACTTCAATGTAGGTTGAAATAAGTTTATTCCATAAGCAAGCAGGTACACAACCTGACATGTAGTCAGTCAGCGTCAAGTGAATCAAGACAGAACATATATTTCATAAATGGAACACAGTACACAAAGTTCCATAGAATGTGGAATGTGCAAAGTTAAAGGTGTATTACATATTCACAACATAACACATCCCCTTCGGAACACAATAAAAAAAACAATGAAATAATTAATAACGAGCATCATCCTCTTTCTTAAAACAAAAAGCAAAAATGAATGAAAATATAAATAAATCCTTCTTTACAGTGGAAAACTTTCAGAAATATAATCAGCCAACCAAACTGGAGGCCTTTTTTCACGTCTAGAATTCCTGTTGGTATTGGATACTTCCTGACTGACACCGCTTGAACCTAGAACACTGGGAACAGTCAAACTTGTCAAAGCATCTTGATTGGCTAACCCAGACACACTTGGAACAGCTAAATTAGAGCTAACAACATCTTCATTGGTGACATTCACATTAGATGACTCAGAAGAACTTGAGCACATCAAGTCCTCCAAATCAAACAAATTAATTGATTTGTTAAAGAATGCAAAGAAGTAGAATCAAACAAATCAGAAGATTTGTTAAGAGAATACAAAGGATCAGAACACTTAGCTATCCTTTTAAGATTCCACACCCGTCCATCAGTAAGGTGAACAGAATTATTAATAATTTCCACAACTTGCCTAGGCTCATAAAAACAACTTTCCTCCTTGGAAGATTTGTTAGGTTTCTTAACTCTTACCCACTGTCCAACAACAATATCAACATCTTTAACATTATGTTTTGAATCATACCAAACTTTACTTTTCAGATGTGAGGCCTGACTTCTTTCTTTTACAAAATTTGCAGACCAGTTTACTACATTAGATTTGAACAACCACCCAGGAGTAAATTTTGTCTGTGGATTGCTACCACGCATAAGAACAAAAGGAGGATAACCCGTGGCTTCACAAATAGATGTTCTGTAAGACCAAACCATTTTTAACACCTGAGTTTCCCAATCTTTGTTACTAGCAGACATCTGAATAGTGTTTTTGATGACTCGGTTACAACGCTCAACCATGCCGTTGTAGTTTGGGTTGTACAAAGCAGTGGTTTTGTGTTTGATACCTAATCTATCAAAATACTCTTTTATTTATTTATTTATTTATGTGCTTTTATAGCGCCTGAATAAATCCCCGAAGGGGTATCTCCGCGCTTATGCTGGTTGAAGGAGATTTATACCATGTCTAGTCACTTACAGAGGTAGCGAGTCATGAACTGATTAATTAATAGTAAAAAGGTGAGTCTTGAGGGTTTTACGAAAGGATAGATGGTTGGTAATGAGTTTGAGTTTGGGGGGAAGGGAGTTCCAGAGAGCAGGACCTGTGTGTGCCAGAGCACGACCTCCCTGACGAGATTTTTTTATTTTAGGGACCTGTAGTAAATGGAGATTGCTCGATCGTAAAGATCGGCTTGGGACATAGGGTTGAAAGGCTTTAGTCAGATATTTGGGGCCCTTTCCTGTCAGGCATTTATGAATGGTGCACAGAATTTTAAACTTCGTGCGTTGCCGCACTGGCAACCAGTGGAGTTTAGCTAGTAGAGGACGGGAGGGAGTTCTTGATGGAACATTAAGGACTAACCGCGCCGCCGTGTTTTGGACTACTTGCAGTTTGTTTAATTGGCCTTCATTAGTTGACAAAAGAAGGCCATTGCAGTAGTCCAATCTACTGATCACTAGTGCCTGGACTAGGGTTTTCCTGTGACTATCAGGTATATAGGGGAACACCCTTTTCAATAGTCCAATGGCCCTGAAGCATGTGCCAGCAACTTGGTTGACGTGATGTTTAAAAGTCAAGGCTTGATCGAATAACACCCCCAAGTTTTTGACTGTCTGCTTTGGGACAGGAACTGGTCCTAGTTCTGTGGGCCACCACTCCCCAGACCACAATGTCGCCGCCTCCCCGAACAATAAAACTTCTGTTTTGCCCACGTTGCATTGTAGGCAGTTCTCGGCCATCCATCTTGACACGGCCCTCATGCCTTCTGCAAAGGATTTTTGCAGGGCAGGTGTAAAAGTTTTGAAAGGGAACAGAAGCTGGCTGTCGTCAGCGTAGGATATCGGGGTAAACCCATAGGGCCTCACTAAGTCGGCCAGGGGGGCCACATACACATTAAATAATGTGGGGCTAAGGCATGAGCCCTGTGGCACCCCCCTGGTGAGCTCCCTAGAGATGGATTTATGGGAGCCCAGCCTGACTTCTTGAGAGCGGCAGGAGAGGAAACTTTCCACCCAAGACAGGGCTGCACCTCCCAGCCCTACATCCCTCAGACGGTCGAGAAGCACTTTGTGAGACACCGTGTCGAAATCAGCAGACAAATCCAACAGCACCAGAATCATAGACCTCCCACTATCCAGTGTCATCCTGATGTTATTGGTCACTTCTAGTAGGGCCGATTCGGTGCTGTGGTTTGGCCTGAACCCAGATTGAGAGGGGTCCAGGCCTTCTGCTGCCTCGAGGTGATTCGATAGGTGGGTGTTCACGTGCTTCTCTGTCATCTTACCGATGTAGGGTAGGAGGGAGATGGGCCGGAGGTTGGAAAGGTCTGCCGCTTTCTTCCTTATAGGGTTTACCACCGCTATCTTCCATTCCCTCGGGACTTGTCCCTTCGCCAGTGAGGTATTCATAACTGACTGAATGGAGGGTCCCAAGATGGAAATCAAAGGGGCCACCATTTTAGCAGGAAGGTGGTCATTTGGGGAGCCGGTTTTCATGTGGTTAATGAGGAGTGGAAGATCTGAATCACTGACTAGTGGAATAGTAAGAATGGTGTTTTTAGTATGTGCAGAGGGTACACATGGGAGGGAGGGCCGGGTTTCTGTGCCTTGAGAAGCGATAATTTTATTGTAAATCAAGTTGATTTTGTCCTCAAAGAACATGGAGATCTCATCGCACAGTGTCTGTGAGGCATCGTCAGGGCTCTCACTGGCTGTCGATTTTACAAAACTTAGCAGGATTTTAAATAATTCCCTCGGACAGTTTCCGGCCTCAGCTAGTTGTAGGGATAAATTATTTTTCCTTGCAAGTTTTATATTTTTGTAGTAATTTGACTGAGCCTCTAAAAACATTTTCCTTTCCTGACCATTTTTAGATTTCCTCCACGCTTTTTCTAGCCTCCTACATTTCTGTTTTTCTTTCCTGAGGTCAAGGGTATACCACTTTTCTTGTTTGGTGGGGGGGTACTGCCTATGAAGTTTTAGCGGGGCAAGGGTGTCAATAGCTAGTTTAAGAGAATTATTGTATTTTTCCAGTGCCGCTTTGGCTGAGTCTACTTCGGAGAACTGAGTTTGTTGCCAATGTTCACGCAGATTTTCAACTGATATTTTATGCCATTGGCGACGGTAGATAGGAGGAGGTGGTGTTCTGGGTTGTTGTTTGGTTGGTCCTGCCAGATAGAACTCAATCAAAAAGTGGTCTGTTCAGTGGATTTCTGTAGCAGGGAGGCACCTGATTTTAGTGCAGTTTGAAAATATAGAGTCAAGGGTGTGACCCGCTATATGAGTCGCACCACTATTTTTTACCTCTAGTCCAAGATTGGACAGATCTGCTGTTAGTTGAATTGTTTCAAGGTCTTCGGGGTTGTCCATATGTATATTAAAATCACCAAGGAGAAAAAAGTCCTCCTTTGCCCTGACATGGGGGGCCAGTAATTCCAGAAGAGACAGAGCAAAATCTGGATTCTGTCCCGGTGGGCGATATATTAGTGCGCCCTTCCATGAGATGTTGCTTGCTAGGTTAATTTTGAATACCATGATTTCCAAAAGAGGGGTGGAGCTTTGTTCTAACATTGCTATCTTATAAGTGTCTTTAAATATGATGGCTAATCCGCCTCCTGTTTTAATTGGCCTATCTACATGTATGATTTTATAACCGGCTGGGACCCCTAATGTTATTGCAGTTATTGTATGGGGTTTCATCCACGTTTCCGTGAAAAAACATATGTCAGGTTGCTGGGAAAATATCAGATCCCAGATCTGAAGTTGATGTTTAGGAAGGGACCGTACGTTAAGGAGAAGACACTTAAGTTCCAGGGGAGATGCTAATGTGGTTACATTGCCGTGGGTGCTTTCTGTTGCCACAATTGATTGATAATGACATTGTTGACATGAGAAGCAACCCTCGAGTAACTTACAGGATATTCGAGTATCACAGATCCTCGTGGGTTGTAGTTGGCGCAGGGAGCTAGCGGGATAGGTAATGAAACGAGTACCTGTAATGGTGGGGTCCATAATACATGGGCCCTAGCCCCTATGCCACGTCCTGTCGCGGACGGGCGCAGACGGGCAGCTCTTTGGCTGGTCTTCGGCGACGCTGCGCGCGATCGCTGCGCGTATCTAGGGGGCGATGGCTAAATAGGCCGTCAAGAAGCAACCACTAGAGCGCTAACCGCTCGGGAAGTGCCGCCGCAGGAAGTGACTGGCTCTCCCTGACCCGCCCTCCGCGCAACGGTACTGGCTACCGCGTCGGACCGGGGCGGGCAGGAGTAATGACGAGCGCAGGCTTTCCCTTTACTATGAGTGCTCCCTCCCCTTTGTAATCAGGGTGGGGGCGAAGGTATCTATCGCACAAAGCAGCAAGTGTGAGGATTTTACAAATGCGTGCAGTTACAGTGAGTAAGGGATTTTTAAAATGAGTACACAGGCTAAAACATCGTTATTGCATCAACAATGAATTTTAAAAAGGTTATGCAGGAAAATCACAGTTCATACATGCATCAGTACTCAAGTAGTGCGAGGCACAATCGCGTTTCCTTCAGCAAGCTAAGCAGAATTGAGACTCTGCCACCGTCTCTCATCCGCCTTACTGGACATAAACTGAACGCCATTGTCACTTAATAAAACAGAAGGAATGCCTTCCAAAGTGAAAGAATTATCCAAAAATTGTAAAACAGTATCAGTATCTGCTCTATTTACAATATTTACAAAAGGCCACCTTGAAAAAAAGTCCATCAACACCAAAATATACTTCTGGTCATTTCCAATGGGACCCATAATGTCAATAGCTGTGTGCTCCCACTGTGAATTAGGTTCCACCATAGCGCCCATCGGGGGTTTACACGTCACCAAGGATTTATCAGCAGCTTGACATGATTTACAATTCCTCACAAATTTATCTATATCTGCATCCTTCCCAGGCCACCAAAATGAAGTTTTAACAGTGCGTTTGGATCGAACAATGCCAAAATGACCTTCATGGCATAAAGGCATGATAGATAAACGCAAAGTGTTAGGAGGAATGACCCTTTCACCAAACCAGATATTACCTTCCCTGACACTTAAATCAAATCTGACCTCCCAAAAAGACTTCAAAGGATGTTTACTATCCACTTTCCTCGGCCAGGACCCAGCTAGATGTGATTTCACTGATGCTAATTCATTATCATTAAGATATTCTTCCTCCCACTTCTCTTTCATAATACCAGTACCTTTCAGATCTTGCACATACGTAGATTCCGATTGTCGCCACTTGTAGAATTTAAGATAAACACTTCAATGTAGGTTGAAATAAGTTTATTCCATAAGTAAGCAGGTACACAACCTGACATGTAGTCAGTCAGCGTCAAGTGAATCAAGGCAGAACATTAATATGTCATAAATGGAACACAGTACACAAAGTTCCATAGAATGTGGAATGTGCAAAGTTAAAGGTGTATTACATATTCACAACATAACACAAGTGTATCTGGAAAATCATTGGAACCTTTGCCTGCATGCCGTAACTTCAAAGGGATTACACATAATTACTCCCAAAGACCAAAGATGGCCGCCGGTATGCTGTTAAACATCAACTTTCTTTGGAAAATAGGTCTTACTTCCATGCCAATGTCATCTAGACAGGAACGTTTCACCTCGCGCCAGGAGGAATGCAACAGCCAGGAAGCAGGAAAGCCTCACGCATATCTCGCATCAACAACGGTGTATTTTCAAATTTCAACAGCAGCACCTCGTAGATATGCAATGTAAAAGTAATAAAGCACTCATATTTCATTTTCGGTGAATGTTGTTTCACCCAAGCGCATGAATGAGCTCCATGCAAAACTAGTCATCGTAAGATGTGACGCATTATGTGTACTGAAAATAAAAATGGCACCAGTTCCGTGCTGGTACTCTGAACAGGAAGATGGAAATCTTTTGATATCGGTCATTGACAGCACGCCATCAAATCCTATTCTAGTGAGCATATACGTTACACGTTGAGACAAATCAATCTGTACAACACAGGGAAAACACCATTGATGTCACTGAAGATGGTTGAACACATTCATCACTGCCAGTAACGCAGGCTCACACCAAATTGATTCCAAATTCCCGCTGTCATTTCAATTTGTGTACAGCAGCCCACCAGGAACAGCCTGCCCGCTGCTCAGCCATACTCCAACTGTCACACCTCACCTCACAGGCACGCAAACATTCTATTCATCATCACCGCTCCAACATTCCGTACAGCACATTCACACTGGCTGAGCAGCTAGGGATAAAGCAACAGGGGAAAGCATAAACTACACGTTTATTTACCAAATTCTTCAAAGAATTTCTTGCCAGTGGATTTGGTCAGCTTTGTTGGCTCAATCCAGGATTTGTTCTCTAGGATATAATATAATTACTAGTGACTTTAAACCCCACTTATTTAGACTGAAATCTACTACTGGAAATACTAAGGGGGTCATTAGGATCGCGGACGGACTTGAGTCCATCCGCGACCCCAGAGTATGAGGGAACGTCCGCATGGGCAGCGACGTTCCCTCTGTGCTGATTAGGATGTGACCGCCATGGTGGCGGTCACATCCTATATCTTTAACATTGCGGCGGGTGCAGCTTCAAGCTGCACCCGCCGCAATGTTAAAAATGCATACAATGCATTTGTATGCAGAAAGCGGCAGGCACCGGGCGGTGCCTGGCGATTTCTGTATACAAATGCAGGGGGGTACCATAGGTACCCGCCATGTGCACCCCCCACCCCCCCTTCACCTAGGGGGCCCGCAACGGGCCCCCGCAGTGAAGATACACATGCTTTTCCTCGGCGGAAAACCCGCTGCGGAAAAGCATCTTTGGAAGCCCATCCTAATATGGTGACGGTGTCTGAGAGACACCGCCACCATATTAGAGCTTTTCCGCCGCGGTTGTAAGCCAACCGCGGCGGAAAAGCTGCGGACGGAAACCAGAACCCACCAGCCATCCTAATGTGGCGGTGGGTCTTTGGTGGGTCCGCTGCGGTTTTTCTGCATCCTCTGGGCCGGCGGTGGCTTCCGCCGGCCCAGAGTATGCGGAAATTTCGCAATCATAATCGGCCCCTAAATCTGACGACTTCTTAAGGTAAATGCCAAGCATTAGACGTAAGGGGCATTAGATCAATATTGCTAAATTTCGATGCAAGTTTCTAGCAAAATGTTCATGTTTTTTTGTGAGATTGATTACTGTCCTGAATTATAATTTTGTTTCAATATTACATTTAAATTAATGTGTAGTTTTTGTATTTGTCTCCATTAAATCAGCCATTACCCTAAAACTACCCATCATTTTAAGCATTATCTATTTTCCGGTTCACACCCTCAAAGGGACAACCAAGATAACATAACCAACTATTTCATTAATTTCATTTGACAAAACGGCCTTTTACCTCATCCTCCTCTCTTGTCATGTTGCAAGAATCTGAAGACATAGTGGTGGTTCTATTGTGGTTTACTCTGTACCCTGATGTCATGGCATTCATGTTGTTCTTTCTTCCAGGCTTACTGCCTTCATTGCTAAGATACTTTCCATTTGTCGCGATCACATTAATTTGAATGATGACACCATCCTGACAGCGGTGGACTTTCTGATGAAGCATCAGGAGAAGAACAGCGGGGCCTTCAGGGATCCAGCACCGGTCTGGCACAGGGAGATGCAGGTAATCATAGTCTTGTTCTGCCTTGGGAGAAAGTAGGAGAAGGTCCAAATAATGTATTTACTCTACATAAGCTACTCATACTTAAGAAGGTGTTGCTGTTTTTGCTTCTCCAAACCAAGGAATATATTGGAAAGATGGAGGTTTAAAGAATGCCTGTGTCTTGATGCAATGAGGGAAGGCCATAGTCCCCTGGTTTCCCTCTCCCCATTGTCCCCACTGAGGAGAATTCTGAGGCACAAGTGCTTGGAACCAGCATCCTTGAAATGGAAGAAAGTGTCCCTGCAACCTGCAGATGTGCTATAACATCATGTCTGCCCATCTGTGTTTCGATGCCAATGGGCCACAGGTGGAACAAAAGCATCAAACAGAAATTAAATACAGGACTGTGCAGTGCTAGTGCCTCACTTGATTTCAGTTAATTTAATTGGTTTATATTGACTGATGTGTCTCTTGGCACTTTTGGTCCCCCATCCCCCAGAGACACCCGCCAGCCCACCATCTCCAACTGGACACCGCCACGACCATGAAAGGCATGCACTCGGGGGCCCCCACCAACCCCAGCCCCCCGCACATCTACCACAGAGCCGCGGACCCTATTGCACCTGAAGTGCAACGCATCATAAACACCACCTTCAAAACAGGCACTCTCCCAGATGACTGGAAGCGAGCAAAAGTCAGGCCCCTGCTCAAGAAGCTCACGGACGACCCCACTGACATCAAAAACTACCAGCCCATCGCGCTCCTCCACTCCGCAGCCAAAGTGGCAGAGAAAACAGTCAACAGGGAACTAACACGATCGAAGCCTCCGCACACCGCCCGAAACCGTTGTTCCGCATATACCTGACACCTCCACCCTGCATTAACACACTACCTGGTCGCGGAACCTGGACAGCAGGAACCACACTGCAGCACCCCTTTCCCTCCCTCAAGTTAAGGTTCCTAACATCCCCAATTTCTTTTCTATTCCCTCCCTTGGTTTGGAGGTTGTTTCAGCAGGCTGTCGCCCCCCAGTTGACTACGCTGCATTTTTCCACCTGACAAGCAAGCACATGATCATAAACCACACGACGACCCCTGCCGCAACCCTCTACCACAACACGACAACAATCAGAGTGTACTCAACATCCACGGCACTCAAACACACCGCTCAGTGATAGACCCGGTCGGTAACACCCACCCTTGGGAAACAACACATTGCATCACCGGGCGGAGGGTTGTGGGCAGCACGGGGAGAGTCGACCAGAGGCACACCGACTTGGTAGGATGGGCCGATACTCTGGTGGGATGGATAACGCAAACTACGTTGTTGTGTAATGTAAGAGTGTCATTTACTGTAGTCGCCGAGACTGTTCCCATTGCAGCTGATTGCGTTATTCGCTAATAATTGTACTTATTGGGTCTTTGGCTGTCATCAGCACTCTCACGGACATTGTACGTATTGACTAATTCTCTGTTTCCCTCTCAAATTATGCTCACAGAAATGTAACTGTATGTCAAGTGTTTCAATAAAACATATTTAAAAAAAAAAAAACAGGGAACAAACACGATTCATCGAAGAGAGCCCCGTCCTGGACCCGTCTCAATCCAGATTCCGGAGTAACCACAGTAGCGACCCTCCCTACTCGCCACCACTGACGACATCCGCACCATCCTGGACCAAGGCCTCTCCGCAGCCCTCATCCTCCTCGCCCTGCCTGCAGCCTTCGACACCGTCTCCCCCCGCACACTAGTCGCCAGACTGCACAATGCCGGCATACAAAGAACTGCCCTGGACTGGATCTGATTGTTCCTCGCCGGAAGAAGCCAAAGGATCAGACTGCCTCCCTTCCTCTCCTTCCCTACAGAAATCACCTGCGGAGTCCCCCATGGGTCATCACTGAGCCCGACGCTCTTCAACATCTACATGGCCCCCCTCGCAGCCATCATCCGACATCACGGCCTCAACATAGTATCCTACGCCCATGACATATCCACGCTCATCCTCTCCCTCACCAGAGACCCCAACACTGCAAAACTCAACTTCTAGAGAGGCATGTAAGACGTTGCAGTCTGGATGACCAACAGCTGAGTAACACTCAACGCTGAGAAGACAGAATTCCTCATCCTTGGAACCACCCCTTCGGCATGGGATAACACCTTGTGGCCACCGCCCTCGGAAGCCCACCTACCCCCTCAGGCCAAGCCAAAAACCCCAGCATCACACTCGACTCATCACTCGTCATGAACCAATAGGTCAACGCCGTCATCTCCAGGTGCTTCAACACCCTCCGCATCCTTCAAATGGAACCCCCTGAGTCAAGGAAGACGGTAACCCACGCACTCATCACCAGCAGACTGGACTATGGTAACGCACTTTACGCCGGCCTCAACAAGTCCCTATTCCGCAAACTCCAGACAATACAGAACACCACAGCCAGACTCGTCTTCCGCATCCCCCAGCACGAACACATCAGCCAACACCTGTGGAGACTCAACTGACTCCCCGTGGAGAAGAGAGTCACCTTCAAAATCCTCACTCACGCCTACAAATGCCTAGACAACAACGAACCCAAATACCTCAACAACAGAATAAACTTCCATGTACCCAAAAGAAACCTCTGATCTTCCAACCTCACACTGGCTGAAACCACATGCATCCAAAGTGCCAGAGAAGGTGGAAGATCTTTCTCTCACATCGCTGCCAAGACCTGGAACAAGCTACCGGTAGACATCAAATGCGACCCCTCCCTGAACACCTTTAGGAACAGTCTCAGGACCTGGCTCGTCCACTGAACGGAGCTGCGACCCCCTCTTCCCCCAGCGCCTTGAGACCCTCACAGGTGAGTAGCACGCTTACAATTCCCTGATAGATTGATTGATTGATAGTGCCTAAAAGATCAAAGCGCCCGCTGCGGACATCTAGTCGCACAATACCAAAAGTTGTTGCAGACTGCGATGAAGTGTGGTTCGAATACACAAAGTGGATTGGGCCCAGTCTCCGCTTACCTTTAGATTTAGAATACATTTCAAAGTAAAATGTCTAAGAAGGTAAAGTTTAAAATTAGCGGGAAAGGCAGCTGGCAGAGTCCGAGAAGGAGGTGTTGTCACCGGGAAGCTGCTGGACGAAGTTGCAGTGAAGATGTTTCCGTTTGGAAGTTGAAAATCTCCAGCGAGACAAGCCTATAGGCTGTATTCGAAGAGGGCTTCAGGAGGTGAATATCCTTCTAAAGAGGAGCCGCTGACCAGGATTTAATTCTGTGGGGAAGAACTTAGCAGGGGCTTCTGCAAAGTCGGATTAGCAAGCAGGTTGGTCTGACTTCTCTGTTCTCAATCCACTTATTGACAGAAATTCTTTTGGCCTAGTACAGGAGGTGTACAACTTGGAGGGTCAGGGCTCACTCTGGCTGGTTCGAGGTGCGGGTTCAAGATGGTTGGAGCCTTTTCTCTGTCCAAGTCTCTGATCAGAAGGCCCAGCAAACTGGCCCTAGGAATCACTTTGGTAGTCCTGGGTGTAAGCAGAAAAGCAAGTCCCAAGCAGCGGGGCAGTCCTCTGAGGCAGGCTTCAGGCAGAAGGGAAATCCTTTTGGTTCAGCAGGTCAGTCCTTTGAAGTAAACAGCAGGCCATGGAGAGCGGGCAATTCTTTGAGAGTTGTTCCGCAGGCCCAGAAGTGAACTAAAGAGTGAGTCTGAGGGTCCTATTTTTAGGTCGAGCATTCAAGACCTCTTGTATATACTTATATGTGTCTGTACTTTGTGGGCTCTGGAGATCAGCCCTAAGACTTATCTGCTTCTGCTAAGGGACTTTTTTTCTGTTCAACTGCCTTTATTTAACACATGCCACTTTTGAAGCATAGCTGCAATATTGGCCTCTGTAACAAAATTGGCTGAAACCAACCTGCCAAACAGCTCGGCCGCACCCCCAAAACCCCCCAGGGGGCGGGGGAGCACTTTGCCATGGCCGGTTTTGGTTCCCAGTCCGGCCCTTGGTAGAGGTCAGTAAAATACCAGAATTGGTTTCTGCTTGTTCAACTGCCTCTATTTAACTGTCTTGATAGAAAACGACCAGTAGAGGTCAGTAAAACACAAGAATTGCTTTCTGCTTAGGGACTTTATTTTTTTATTTTTCTGGCAACTGCCTCAATTTAACTTTCTTGATAGTAAACGACCAGCAGAGGTCAGTAAAATACCAGAATCACTTTAGTATTCTCTAGATTCAAGTCCATAGAAATTGTCTTACACAAGCACACATAGACAATATTTTTTTTTTTAAATCCTGTATTTTCTGTGACATGACTACCAAAGGCCATGATTTCGTGTTAAAAACAGAGCTTTGGACTATACCATTTTCCACTGAAAGGCAATATTTATTTCCATGTGTTCCCATACCTGGTGTATCACTCAGTTTGGTGCTTACTTTCCCTCCATGTTAAAGAACTGTAGATGTTTCAACACCCAGGCTAATGTGCTGCGTAGCTAAATACATATAAGGTCCCAAAGGCGAGACCGATTGCATTGCAAATGCTTGTTGTACCTAGTGCTAGCTTTGAATTGGAAGAAACTAAGGGAGTTTTCCTCCCACAGAATTAGCTGGAGTTTCCTGCCTAACTGCTCAGGCTCTACTGGGTCTAAAGTCACAAAAGACTGGTGCGAAGTTCTTTGTGTGTGTGCTGAGGCAGAGTCTTTGAAGTTCAAGTGGGTCTCTGCTCAGCTCTACCACTGTCCTGCTAAGAAGGCCCATACTGCCAACACCTAGCCCCTCTATTGTTTGGCTGTCTGAGAGGAATATACAAAAACCAACCACACCTAGTCAGTAATTTGTTCAAGGAAACGGGCTGCAGACACAAAATGGTAAAAAAAAATGCCAGCTTTTTAAAATTGTAAAAGTGGGGGGTTGGGCCTGTTACTAGCACCCAGACTGGGCCTCTTATAAAGTCATATCAACAATTTCAGTGTCTAGGTGCTCCAGTCAAATTATATTACTTCGCTATAAGAACCACATTTGCAATTATAGGGCCTTGGTGATTTACTTCACACTCATTTTGTAATTTTAAAATGATTTTAAGCATTCATAGCATATCTTTCTTAGAAAGGCAACATTTTCCCTTATTTGCATATATACATTTCACAGTGATAAAGTAAAAATACGAAAAAATTAACATTTGAATGAAGAGGCAAAACAATTGTAAAGTAGACCAGTCCTTCAATCTAAGAACAAAGCACATGGCGGAATTCACATTTAAAATTCAATCATGTTATACATCCTGCCAGTGTAAGCTAGTTGGGATTCTGTAGTGCAAGAACAGGCAATTTGCTGTATTTTCTGAATGCTGCTAGTCTGTTTGGGTAATATCTTTCCCCAACCAGCTTGGTCAACACGTTTCAAACCCTTTCGTAATTTCTGGGATTCTCCTCAGGACCAGGACTTGGTCAGTGCTTTCTCCTTATTGTACACTACTGGAGTTCGCAGTCAGTTCTGTTCATAGTGGTTTCTTCGAAAGTGTAAGTATTCCGTACATGTTGAAACAGGTTTATGCTCTTCATGGTAGTCCGTATACTGCAGTCTTTGAACAAGCTTGAATCATTACTAACCTTTGGCAGACCGGCGAGTTTTATGAAGTGAAACACATAGATTTCTTCCTGTGGTGTAACTTCTGTGGTATTTCATAGCGACGTGTCTTTCAGAATGAAGCATGTTCAAAATTGTGACTTAAAATCCGATTTTACAATTAAAGAGGATTTTAAATATCAATTTCTTAGACACCAAACATGATATTTTGCACTTGCTCCCAAGCAAAAGTTATCATTTATTAAATGTAATAATGTAGCACAATGTTATTCCGTGGGCGAAGTAGGCCTTGTGAGTTTTTCAGTACCAGGAGATGTAAATGTTAAAAATTCATTTCCAAATTTTTAAATAAATTGCATTGTTTAGGGCCGACCCTGGGCTGACATATATGTTTTAAAAAGGTGTTTTTGGCTTCGCAAAGGGGTTCTTTTCAAGAGGATCCTCATCAAAGCCATACGCACTGAATACCCAGGAACATATAAAAAAAATAATATATCAAAACATACATTTACAGAGATATATATATATATATATATATATATATATATATATATATATAAATATATATATATATATATGTATATATATATATATATATATTATATATATATATATATATATTACCTACTGGCGGTCGCCGGTAGGTGTATATAGTTAGGATTTTTTCTCTATGGAACTTTTGAAAATTCTATGTCTAATAACTTTGGCGTTTGTGGACGGAATCGGCTGATATTTTCAGGAAAATGGCACATTTTGTTTCTGAGCAGCCCCTGAAAATTTGGGGGGGTTCCGTTAAGGGGGGGCCGAGAAAAAAGGGGGGTCCCAAAACGCGTTTTTCCCATTCATTTTTCCATAGGGCCTTTGGCCTCACTTTTAGCTCGAACGGCTGAATGGATTTACACGAAACTTGGCAAAATTATAGGGACTGTTAGCCCGATGTGCCTTTGCTGGGTCTCAATATATGTGCTCCAGTGGATTTTGAGAAATTAACGTTTAAAAAAACAGATATATCTGTGACAGCATCCCAGATAGCGCACCAGATCGCGTACTTCTTGCGTAACGGAGCTTTGCGTAGCAAAGCTGATTGGCTCTCCGGTGTCTGTCAACATTCTAAACAGTCCGGTGCGGCCGCCATCTTGTCTCTCGGTAGGATCGAGAGACAAGAGGAGGAGAAAAACGAAGGGGGAATTTAATGAAAGGGGGCAAGGTAGATCCTTCTTGACCCCCTAGGAATGATGTTGGGGTTATTAAAGGGTCCCGTGGGGCAAATAATAAAAATTTGATTTTTCGCGGTAGAAGCGCTTCTCGGTGCGCGAACCGGGTCGCAAACTGGTAGCGAAACGTGAATTCGCCATTTTGTGTTTCGATTTAATTAAATTACTAGGTATAAGGGGGGTACGGGAGACGTATCCTGACCCCTTATGTTTTCTGAGGGTGGCTGAGGAGGCTCATATATGTTGATACATGTCTTCCAGCGGCTGTGCGTGAGCGTTTTTTTTTTTTTGCTGCGTGACGTCTGTTAACGTTCGATTCGATGGAAATCAGGAACTGTTGACCGCCATTTTGTCACTGCGAGTAAATATTTTGTTTTAAATAATTGTTATAAATTATTCCTTATTGATAAACATTGTCTGCGCCATCTTGCCTTTTTTGCAATGCCACACTTTTGTTGAGCACGGCAGTGTTATGTTGTGAATTACTTGTCATATCACTTTAACTGTGTTCATTCCACATTCCATCCTATAGTGTTCTTACCCAATGTTCTTTCCAATGCATTCCAATGTCATTCAACAGGCAGCCATTTTAGATGCCTTGACCAGACCTACTCTCTGCACGCCGCCGATCCTCAGCATGGCTCCCCACCCTCGCAGGCATCTCCCCCACGCACTGGTCACCCCCGCTCTCTCTCTCATGCATGGGCCAGAAACCTCCTCCCATCTGCGCTGTTCGTGAGCGTTTTTTTTTTTTGCTGCGTGACGTCTGTTAACGTTCGATTTGATGGAAATCAGGAACTGTTGACCGCCATTTTGTCACTGCGATTAAATATTTTGTTAAAAATAATTGTTATAAATTAATCCTTATTGATAAACATTGTCTGCGCCATCTTGCCTTTTTTGCAATGCCACACTTTTGTTGAGCACGGCAGCCATTTTAGATGCCTAGACCAGACCCACTCTCTGCACTCCGCTGATCCTCAGCATGGCTTCACACCCTCTCAAGCATCTCCCCCACGCACTGGTCACCCCCGCTCTCTCTCTCATGCATGGGCCAGAAACCTCCTCCCATCTGCGCTGTTCTTCTCTGAGAATCACACCCTGTGCCCGCCCGACACCTCCCTTTCACCCTATTCACTACCACACCCTCTGACACTCCTCTTCCTCTGTGTCCGATTGTCCAGGCCAGTCCCAGGCTATCACCTAGTCCTACAGGTGTAGTTTATGGCCCCAGCTGTAGAGAATCACCCCTCTTCAAAGGAGTTACAGTAGATCAAGGCCCCCACCCGATGAGATCCGTCACACCACACGCGTTCCTACTATCTGATAACCATCCTGTATTGTGCTTGGGGAGGGGATTCTCACTGTGAGGGTGTGTGGGTCCGAGCCTGAAGTGGAAGATTCCAGGGATGCCTCTTTGTACATCAAAGTTTTTACAATTATGTGTCACATTAAAAATATATAGCACTCCAACAAAGTAGTAGGATTATGACATTTTAATAACTTATAAATATATACAACGCAACAAAAACAGTAAATACATTTAAACATTTTTTTTAAAAAGAAGCAACAATGGTCAGTAGCTGTGTTTTGTGCGAATAGTCCCAAGGCAGCACAACGTGCTGAGTTCTGGACGGCACCCAGGTGATGTTACCTGGGTGCCGCTCTGGTTTTTGGTATCCTACAATGCAGCTCCGTAAAACGGCGTGGGGCGTCCCGGGTGGTGCGGGGGGAGGCCTCGTCAGTAGCGGTCTGTTGTGCGAATAGTCCCAAGGCAGCAGAACGCGCTGAAATGTGGATGGCATCCAGGTGATGTCCAGTAAGTTGCCGCACTGGTTTTGGCATCCTACAATGCTGCTCGGAAAAACGGCGTGGGGCGCCCCGGGGGGGGGGGGTGGGGGTGAGGCGGCGTGAACGGGCCTCCCCAGGTGGAGGCTCGTCTGCTGTACTGGGGCGCCCCTTTACCGTTTCAGTTGCCATTCCGCCCGCTTTTGCTACACTGTGCCTCATCCTCCATTCAGCTGGTTATCACCCGCTCTTGCGGCTACAGCGTCTCGCTCACCATGTAGTTGAGTTGCGCCCACTCTTGCAGTGCAGCGATAGGCGGCTGCTACAGGACTCTTAAAATGGCGGACGGCTCTTCGGATTTGGGCCTGGTCCACTAAAATGGCCCTGGGACACCTTGGAACTCGGATGTCCCCTGAGCCTTGTAGATTTTACAAAAGTCTTGAGGGCCCCCGACTCCTGCAGTCTTCCGGTGGGGAGCAGCTGCCATGATTGCTCGCGGAATGACCACGACGGAGCCACGAGATGGTGGTGCTCTCATGCTGACGCCAGCTTCAGTCTGAAACATCCAAAAACAAAGTGGGGCTTTCATCGTTTGGGAAAAAAAAAATGTTTTAATCCAATGAAAAGTGTTATTTTTAGGTCATATGATCAAGCCTTCTATCATTAGGAAACTAAAAGTAAAATGAACCCATGAAAAGTTTTATAAACAAGTCACATGACCTGTTATGCTTAGGTTACGCACTGGTATAAAAAGCGTAGAAAATCCGTTGGCACGTGAGGCGGCGTCAGTAGCGGACCGATGTGCGAATAGGCCGAAGGCAGCACAACGCGCCAAGATCCGGATGGCACCGAGGTGGTGTTCAGCAAGTTGCCGCACTGGTGTGGCCATCCTACAATGCTGCGCCGAAAGTCGGCGTGGGGCGCCCCGTTGGCCTGTGAGGTCGCGTCAGTCAGTGGGGGCTGTTTGAGAAAGCAATGTGATGCTGTGCGTCGCCCCCAAGATGGAGGCTCCTCGGCTGCAGTGGGGCGCCCCTTGGTGTTTCACTCGCTATCCAGCTGAGTTGCGTCCGCACTTGCGGCTACAGTAGGCCGAAGGCAGCACAAGGCGCCGAGATCTGGATGGCACCGAGGTGGTGTCCAGCAAGTTGCCGCACTGGTGTGCCCATCCTACAATGCTGCGCCGAAAGTCGGCGTGGGGTGCCCCGTTGGCTTATGAGGTGGTGTCAGTAGCGGACCGATGTGTGAATAGGTCGGAACCAGCACAAGGCGCCAAGATCCGGATGGCAAGTCCTGGATGTTGGGTGCCATAGTTGAGAGCCAAGATCCGGATGGCAAGTCCTGGATGTTGGGTGCCATAGTTGAGAGTTCTGAGCAGTGCTTGTAACACTGTCTGAAGCTTATTTGCACCTGCTGCAGCTTCACTATTGCCCTGGTGTGGCCAAAGATCGCCCATGACATAGGCGGCCGGCTCCCGAGGTCCGGCGGAACTTTTTTCCTTTTCCTTTCTGCATCTTGTCCCGCAATCCGTTTGACCTGAAGACACGACCAGGTCCCTGAATGTGTGCAGGGGGAAGCTATTGATTAAATCAAAATGGCGGCTTCACACAAAGCTGACTCAAGCGTTGCTGGTGATGCTATACAGACAAAAAATGGTTTTCAGTTTGTACATTCTTCAGGATTTTTCCATCCAAGGCTGGTTGAGAGTTTGTAGAACAATGGCTTTAGATCTTGCCCTCCCCTCTTTTGACTGTTGGTTCTTGTTGCCTATCTCTTCTGTTGTCATTTAACTGAACCTTTTTTGACTGCCGAAAGGGGTTCTGGTCCGACCACTGGTTGGTGGAGACATTTTGACTATATCCTGGACCTGCCCGGCCTCGCCCAAAATGGCGCCAGTATAAATGGGACTTGTAACTCCTTGTTGTGTACTGGTTGAACAACCTTGATATCACGAGATACGTATGCAGTTTTGAAGCACATGGCGGGCGGGGACGAGAATTGATTGAATATTTCGACATCCTTATTGATATTAAGTTCTGATGTGTTATTGATTACTGTACTATTGTAAGTTCGAATTACACCATCCAATGTACTTGCCCGCAAATGTATATCTAGAAAATTTTATTGTAAGTGGCCCTGTCGTATTTTAATTACAAAATGTATGTCCACCGATTCCGCAGCTGTTAGACACCTTAGTTCTTGCAACCTAATGGCCCGCTCGTTACGTTCCTCTACAGTGTAAATGCTTCCTCATCATATACCATTCCAGTTTGCTCCGTGGCCGGCCCACGTGGTTGTAGGCCCGTATTTGTATACTGACATTTTCACAATAAAGGTTTTTAAAACAAAACATGGTAGTAGTATTTACATTGGTAAAGTTTTTAATTTTAGTCACTGTTTTCGAATCAGTAAAAGCAAGTGAAATAAAGCAGTCCAATTATATGACGGATAAAAGGTATAATACGCAGGAACGCAGTTAAGATAAATGGTCAAGGGCTGTTGTGTTTTTTACTCCTGCAACATAAAGTGATCGATAAGAATCTGATATTCAGGCGTATCGGCGACTAAGACAGCAGACCGAGCATCTTTTGCTCAACGGCTCCGTCATGGGACGAAGAAACGCCCTTTTGCTATAAAAAGGAAAATATTTTACTTGCAGGACAGTTGTAAATTTTCCGGGAAAGTACATTAGCCTGGAACATTATAACATATATGTTTAAGAAAAAATAATGTTCGAAAGCAATAAAAAGCGTAATTTTTAGGTCATATGACCAAGCCTTTCATCATTAGAATAACAAAAGTAAAATGAACCAATGAAAAGTTTTATAAACAAGTCACATGACCTGTTATGCTTACGTTACGCGCCGCGCCCCGGAGCACTTCCGGGTGCGCTAACGCGGCGTGTCATATAACGCATTACGCGACAACGTAGGTCCAGAATATAGTCAAAATGTCTCCACCAACCAGCGGTCGGAACACAACCCCTTTCAGTAGTCTAAAAAGTTCTGTTAAATGACAACAGAAGGGACAGGCAACAAGAACCATCAGTCAAAGAGGGGAGGGCAAGTTCTTCCCTACCGGGTCACGTTGGGGCGCTACCGGAACTGATCGAATTGGTAGTCTACAGTGTTTCTGGATGTTTCAGACTGAAGCTGGCGTCAGCATGAGAGCACCACCATCTCGTAGCTCAGTCGTGGCCATTCCACGAGCAATCATGGCAGCCGCTCCCCACCAGAAGCCTGCGGGAGTCGGGCCCCCAAGACTTTTGTAGAATCTTCAAGGCTCAGGGGACGCTTTCGAGAATGGGGCCCAAGCCCTAGCAGACAAGCGTCCGAGTTCCAAGGTGTCCCAGGGCCATTTTAGTGGATCACGCCCAAATCTGAAGAGCCGGCCGCCATTCTGAGAGTCTTGTGGCAGCCGCCTATCGCTGCATCGCAAGAGCGCGAGCAACTCAACTACATGGTGAGGGAGACGCTGTAGTCGCAAGAGCGGGCGGTAAACAGCTGAATGGTGGAAGAGGCACAGTGTAGCAAAAGTGGGCGGAATGGCAACTGAAACGGTAAAGGGGCGCCCCACTACATCGTGTCTTCAGGTCAAACGGATTGTGGGACAAGGTCCAGAATGGAAGAGTCATCAAAAGGCAAAAAGTTCCGCCCGACCCCGGGAGCCGGCCGCCTATGTCGGGGGCGATCTTAGGCCACACCAGGGCAACACGACTTGGGGAGGGGGCAGGAGCCAAGCGCCCCCTCCCAGTCCGCGCCACCACACCGTATGTTGAAAATCTGAAGCTATTGTTCTACAAACTCTCAACCAGCCTTGGATGGAAAAATCTTGATGAATGTACAAACTGAAAACCAGTTTTTGTCTGCATAGCATCAGCAGCAACGCTTGCTATCAGAGTTTATGAGTTTCATGCTCGATCGATTGAGCTAGCCGGATCAGGCAACAAAAAGTATAAAATAGTTATGTAAATAGTTATTTAATAAAATGTTTTACCCTGTTACTTTGCTGGTGTGTTGTATATATTTATAATATTTGCATAGAGTTTATCGTTATTTTGGGCGGGGTTGGTGGCGGAGCCGAGCTAATGTTTCTATTTTAGCGAGGTCAAAAAGAGATCCCATTAGTGGCCTACTGATTTTGCTCGATTACTTTTGTTTTTTTACACGATTTTTCACTATCTGCAAAGACTAAACAGAGTATTGCGACTTTGTGCTTGTTTGTAAATAGAGAATGAACCAAAGAGACTCAATTGTAAAACAGTAAATGCTTGGATAACAATCAATCAAACTGAGAGACAAGCAGGCACGACGGATTACAACGGGGGTAAAGGCCTGCGTTAAATACCCTTCACTATCTGCAAAGAGAGAGTACTACTAAGAGAAAAGAGGGGGGGGGGCAGCGTTCAAAGCACATCAGCGTGCATAAACACGAAAAAGTTTTTACCTATCTCCTACTTGACATTTGACAGCTTTTGATATTTGCTATTAAAAAACCATTGAAATTCACTGAAAAAAACATAGGTTTTAGCCCATATATAGTTAGGGATTAGCATTTACAAAACCTTAATTTACTCGCACAAAACCATAGAAATTCGCATATATAGTTAGATGCAATAACTATATATCGCGCACCCGCAACCCACTGCTGATGATGTCACATATTACATCATTCATGACATGGTCAGTGACATCACTGATGACATCACTGATGACATCTCAAATGACATCATTCATGACATGGTCAGTGACATCACTGATGACATCACTGATGATATTTCAAATTACATCACTTGTAAAATCACTGATAACATCTCATTTGTCATTACTGATCACATCACTGATGATATCATTCATGTGATAATACGATCAACCTCTTCAGACTCTAATATAACCTTAGATACAATCAGTGTAAACAGACTCTCACAGACTGTCACTTATCCATGGAGTTACTCACACACCTAGTCAGTCATGCAAAGAATCAATCACACCTCCATTTCCTCAACTATACAGTTATACACACCTTACTTAATCAAACATATACTAACACATATTTACTCTCTTATACAATCCCTGATACAAGTTCACAATGATCCATAGAGCCACTCACACATTCACTGGCTCTTATGCACAGTTATTTATATATGTCAACTCTTACATGTACTGTGTTTTACATATGTAGTTACTTTGACATGTAGCACTGAGATATCCATTCACTCACCAATACACTCATGCACACAGTCAACCGCCCATACAGCTGTTTTCACATGCACTTTTGAACCCATACATCTACTGAATCAACTGCTCACACATCTATGCACAGAGTCACACACCTCTCAGCAACCCCCACACACACACTCAGTCTCCCATACAAATATTTGGGCAACCAATCAATAACCCATATAGTTACTCATATAGCTACTGATCAACAAATGCAGCAGTTTACAGAACTACAGTAATAATGATGCACAAATTAAGACAGTTTAGTCATTAACCCATGCACTCAGTGAGACACATTTAATCATTCTCTCATACAGTCTGTCATGCACCTACTAAATCCTTCATCCAAACACTTATACATCCACTCATTCTTCAATATGTAAGACATATTTTAACTTTACAGAAACATACAGTCACTGGATGTTGTCATTTGAGATGTCATCAGTGATGTCATTTGAGATGTCATCAGTGATGTCATCAGTGATGTCACTGACCATGTCATGAATGATGTAATATGTGACATCATCAGCAGTGGGTTGCGGGTGCGCGATATATAGTTATTGCATCTAACTATATATGCGAATTTCTATGGTTTTGTGCGAGTAAATTAAGGTTTTGTAAATGCTAATCCCTAACTATATATGGGCTAAAACCTATGGTTTTTTCAGTGAATATATATATATATATATATATATATATATATATATATTCACTGAAAAAACCATAGGTTATAGACCATATATAGTTAGGGATTAGCATTTAAAAAACCTTATTTTATTTGCACAAAACCATTGAAATTCCATATATAGTTAGTTGCACTAACTATATATCGCGGACCCGCAATCCACTGCTAATGATGTCACATATTACATCATTCATGACATGGTCAGTGACATCGCTGATGACATCACTGATGACATCTCAAATGACATCACTGATGACATCACTGATGACAACACCCAGTGACTGTATGTTTCTGTAAAGTTAAAATATGTCTTACATATTGAAGAATGAGTGGATGTATAAGTGTCTGGATGAAGGATTTAGTAGGTGCATGACTGACTGTATGAGAGAGTGATTAAATGTGTCTCACTGAGTGCATCGGTTAATGATTAAAGTGTCTTAATTTGGCAATCATTATTTATGTTCTTCTGTAAACTGCTGCATGTTTAAATCAGTAGCTATATCAGTAACTATATGGGTTATTGAATGGTTGCCCAAGTATTTGTATGGGAGACTGAGTATGTGTGTGGGTGGCTGGGAGGTGTATAACTCTGTGCATAGATGTGTGAGCAGTTGATTCCCTAGGTGTATGGCTTCAAAAGTGCATGTAGAAACAGCTGTATGGACAGTTGACTGTGTGCATGAGTATATTGGTGAGTGATTGGATATCTCAGTTCTACATGTCAAAGTAAGTACATATGTAAAACACACTCCATGTGAGAGTTGACATATATAAATAACTGAACATAAGAGCCAGTGAATGTGAGAGTGGCTGTATGAATCATTGTGAACTTGTATCAAGGATTGTATAAGAGAGTAAATATGTGTTAGTATATGTTTGAATAAGTAAGGTGTGTATAACTGTATAGTTGAGGAAATGGAGGTGTGATTGATTCTTTGCATGACTGACTAGGTGTGTGAGTAACTCCATGGATGTGTGACAGTCTGTGAGTGCCTGTTTACACTGAGTGTATCTAAGGTTATATTAGAGTCTGAAGATATATTATCACATAAATGATATCATCAGTGATGTAATCAGTAATGTCAAATGAGATGTCAGCGATGTCATCAGTGATGTCATTTGAGATGTCATCAGTGATGTCATCAGTGATGTCATTTGAGATGTCATCAGTGATGTCATCAGCGATGTCACTGACCATGTCATGAATGATGTAATATGTGACATCATTAGCAGTGGATTGCGGGTCCGCGATATATAGTTAGTGCAACTAACTATATATGGAATTTCAATGGTTTTGTGCAAATAAAATAAGGTTTTTTAAATGCTAATCCCTAACTATATATGGTCTATAACCTATGGTTTTTTCAGTGAATTTTCAAGGTTTTGTAAATGCAAATTCCTAACTATATATGGTCTATAACCTATGGTTTTTTCTGTGAATTTCATTGGTTTTTTAAAAGCTAATATCTATAGCTGTAAAATATATTCTTTATTAAGTGACGTATCACGTAGCCCGTGAGACGCCTCATGATGCATCGCATAACCGTGACGTATCGTCTCTGCAGCGCAAACCAAACCCAAAACGTAAGCGCGCCAAAACACGCTTAAAGATATATATATTTTTTTAACCTTAATTAGACAAAATCCACACGTGCACATATCACAAACGTTCAAAAAACACAATATGTCGGACTCCCGTAACGCTGCCGGTTAGCTGCCCGGTTAACGTACCAGGAAGCACCTTTACCGCGAAAAATCGCATTTTTTTTTCACCCCCCAGGGAACTTTAATAGCCCCCTCATCAATCCTAGGGGTTCAGGAGGGGTCTGCCTTACCCCTTTCATTCATTTACACCTTTTTTTTTTCCACCTCTTGTCTCTCGATCCCACAGAGAGACAAGATGGCGGCTACCAGACTGTTTACAATGATAACAGCCAATCAGCTTCTCCTCAGACTCCCGTTACACTGCCGATTAGCTTCCCGGTAGCTGCCCGGTTACCTGCCCAGTTCGCGTACCAAGACGCGTCTCTACGGCGAAAAAATCGGATTTTTTTGTTTGTTTTTTTTTTGGCCCCACGTGGCTTTATAATATCCCCCTCATAAATCCTAGGGGGTCAGAAGGGGTCTACCTTGCCCTGTTTCCTTCATTTCCCCCTTTGTTTTGGCCTCCTCTTGTCTCTCGATCCTACCGAGAGACAAGATGGCGGCCGCTCCGGACTGTTTACAATATTGACAGCCAATCAGCTACTCCTCAGACTCCCGTTACACTGCCGGTTAGCTTCCCGGTTAGCTGCCCGGTTAGCTGCCCGGTTCGCGTACCAAGACGCGTCTCTACGGCGAAAAAATCTGATTTTTTTTTTTTTTTTGGGTTACACTGCTGGTTAGCTTCCCGGTTAGCTGCCCGGTTAGCTGCCCGGTTCGCGAACCAAGACGCGTCTCTACGGCGAAAAAATCGGATTTTTTTTTTTTTTTTTTTGGGCCCGGCGTGGCTCTATAATATCCCCCTCATCAATCCTAGGGGGTCAGGAGGGGTCTACCTTGCCCCCTTTCCTTCATTTCCCCCTTTGTTTTGGCCTCCTCTTGTCTCTCGATCCTACCGAGAGACAAGATGGCGGCCGCACCGGACTGTTTAGAATGTTGACAGACACCGGAGAGCCAATCAGCTTCGCTTTGCAAAGTTCCGATACGCGAAAGGTTCGCTAACCGGATAGCTGCCCGGAGCGCTGTTACAGATATATATCTTGATTTAAACGTTAATTTCTCAAAATCCACTGAAGCACATATATTGAGACCTAGCAAAGGCACATCGGGCTAACAGTCCCTACAATTTTGCCAAGTTTCGTGGAAATCCATTCAGCCGTTCGGGCTAAAAGTGAGTCCAACCGCCCTATGGAAATTAACATGGGAAAAACGCGTTTTGGGACCCCCCTTTTTTCTCGGCCCCCCCTTGACGAACCCCCCCCCCAATTTTCAGGAGCTGCTCAGAAACAAAATGTGCCATTTTCCTGAAAATTTCAGCCGATTCCGTCCACAAACGCCAAAGTTATTAGACATAGAATTTTCAAAAGTCCCATAGGAAAAAAATCCTAACTATATATACCTACTGGCTATCGCCAGTAGGTAATATATATATATATATATATATATATATATATATATATAATTTTTTATTACAAACCAGGGCAGCCTCCAAGAAAAAACCAAGGCTAACCAATGCTCAAGGAAATTTACTTTTGCCACAATAGATTGGAGAAATCAGAAAACAGGAGGCCAAGAAGATACTTGAATGAAAGTTTTCCTGCAAAAACAGCAGGCATTGTTGACCTATAGGCTGCATTGAAAACTCAACAGCATAGAAAGTGAAAGCAATTGCAAACATAAACTGGCACCATGCCTTTAAGGCAGTCATGACCCCCAGCTTCCAGCCATGACTCGGGTGACAGTTAGGTCAGTTGTTCTATCCAGCTCCTTCAGTCAGGACACTGGATTTTCAGCTCTTTCCATCCTATTGCTACTAACTTCTGTTCATTCGACATTTTATGTCTGTAAGGCGTTAATTTTTTTCTGGCACAAAATTCCCTTTTTCTGTCAGAACATGCCTTCTCTTTTTGATTCTTACCCCCCCTGTGGCAAAAAAAGGTCAAAACAGATTCCCATTCGATTTGTATCCTCTGCCTTCCTGAGTCTCATAATCCTGAAACCCTGAAACCTGCCAACACTGCAAGAATCTTTCAAGATGCACTCTCAAGGAGAGAGCAAGAATACAGCTTTATGACCTCTTGCAGAGAAGAAATCCACTACCTCCACTACCTCCAGAAGCAGATCTCCAGTGAGGCACAAGAAGACGAGACCCAGGTCGACTTCTAAGAGTAAGGTTCCGGTCTCCAACAATGAAGAAATCACATGTGAGAGTCTCTTCATAGACGAGACAGCCAGTAAGTCTAACTCTACTCTCACCCCGGTTCTTACGATCCTATTTAATAATATATTAATCAGAGGCGAGACACCACCAAGTTCCTGGGGGGAAGCAAATATATCTTTAATACTAAAAACAGGCAAAGATCCAGTTGAGTGTGGATCATATCGTCCAATCTCGCTTCTCAATAATGAATATAAAATCTTTGCGTCAATCTTGGCTGCACGATTGGGAAGCGAGATTGGATCAATTATCCACCCCGATCAAAAGGGGTTTAATAGAGGCTGACAACTGGCTGATTTAACATATGATTTAGTGGGAGCCGCTGACATTGCCTCAACTTTCTGTTTACCCCTGGCAACTATGACACTTGACGCAGCAAAAGCGTTTGATAGGGTAAACTGGGCATATTTAAACACAACAATGGACAAATTTCAACTTGGTTCCAAATTTCGCAGAGCCATCGGCATCATCATATTCTTGACCTTTACATTTATTAAGCACTAGGCCATCGTCCTCTATAAGGTTTACAAGTTCTGTTGCTATCCCCTCAGCACGTTGGTCTGTAATTTTATAGAAACCAACAAAGCTTTCATTAATTTTTTTTTTTCAAACAGACTTTATTGACAGACTGCACATATTTCGCAGGGCTCTGCACACCAGAGGAATCTGCAGATTAGAAACATGACATCAACTGAAATGCAATCGACTTTTCTTTAATAGCAAGAACAAGCTAGTATAGAACAGAGCAGCACTTAACAAGCTACCCCCTCCCCTCAACACTCCCCACCCCTACTTCTGCCCCCCAGAGTCGCACAAGATCCACCACGTGTCACCCACATACAACACAACGTGCACCGAATAGAGAGCTGCATACATACGCCCACCTCCCAGACCCCCCACACCATATTCCCCAGCGCCTCTCGACCCCAGCCTGACACCCTCGGGAGGTCATCCAGCTCCACTGGAGGCTCAAGCCACAGGCCCCTGTAATCAGCCCAGTGTGTCCAAATGTTATAATGTTTCCGCGGCCGCCACCTGGCCACAAAAATCTGCTGTTACAGCGCCATACAAAAATCCAACCCATTTTTCCATACGGCCACAGACGGGGCCCGCAGATCTTTCCACGCTTTGGCAACGTCTCTCTTGGCCAACGTAAGGCCTAGTTGCATCAAGTGTCTCTTATAAACGTTGCCACCCACCCCATCCATCACATGCAGCAAGGCAATCTGTGGTGTACGTGGGAGCTCCCACCCCAATACTTCGGATAGACAGGCCAAGACCCCCCTCCAGAACCGGTCTAGGGAACTGCAACTCCAGACTGTATTCAAGAACGTCCCTTCCTCCCTGCCACAGCGGAGGCATTCCGGCGATGCAATCATTCCCACCCGCCACAGCCGAACCCTGGTGAAATAAACTCTGTTTAAGTATTTAAATTGGATGGGACGGAGGCACATTGCTATGGCTGCACCCCTGGGGGCAGCCAAAGCCTCTCTCCAATCCTCCTCCTCAAGTTCGCCCACATCCTCCTCCCATGTCTTCCGGAGCTTCTGCAGCTTGGGGGAACAGTGCGTGACTAGTGACTGGTATATGCGTGATATCTTGTTCGTCTCCAAATCTGCCATAAATACCTTTGCTTCTAGGGGGCTAAACTCAGGGAGGGACTCCAAACCCTCTAGGCTGGGGGACGGTGCATGACGAAATTGGGGGTATCTAAAAAACTGGGAGCGTGGCATACCAAATTCCTTACAAAGATCCTGAAAGGACTTAAGGATCGTACCCCTCAGTACATCCCCAGAGCCTAAATGCCAATGCTGTCCCATCCCCGAAAGCCCTGTAACGTCGCAAGGCTAGGCAACCGCCAATTGTTCCACAGGGGAGTTTCACCAGTTAGGGTATTCCACCATCCCATACGGCGCAGATCCTGTCTCCAAATCCGAAACACCACTTGCGTGGCCGATGGCAGTGCGCTCCGCAACGGTGCTGTGTAAAGAATAGAGTGCAGCGTATGAGACCCCATAAGATAGCGCTCCAGAGCGTACGCCAGGTCCCGCCTGTCACCATGTCACCATACCACCACTCATTCAAGACCAGAAGATAAGAGGCCTGGTAGTAGGAGAGGATGTCCGAGGTTTCCAACCCTTCACAATAAGTGGATAGAAAACAGGTGGAGTGGTGTGGTTCACTGGTTGGAGGCGGCAGACCCGGAAGCAGAGGACGGCCCGGGACCAAGGTTCAATTCCCGACGCGGCAGGGTCGTGGACCACGGTCAGCGGACTCGATAATTCTCGCCTCGGTGCCTACTCTAACCAGGGATCACATTCGGCAACTTTGGGCATTAGCTTGCCTTATCTCCACAATGCCCCCCCACATACGCCGGGGATGCCTGGTTTCACCTTGGAGATACCCAGCAGGGACCATCTCACAGGGAAAGCCAGGACGGGTTCCCCAGCGGTCTACAGCGCTGAGATACCCCATGGCGGGGTGATACATGCACTTTACAAGACATCATTACATTACAGGTGCGCCACACGCACAGTACCCCCTCTGCCCACAGAAACTGCCCCAGTACAGAGTTCACCAGCCAGAACCATTTGGGGGGGATGGGATATGGGTGATTCTGCGGTTGGTACAACTGCCGGGGAGAGCCACCATTTTAAATATGGCTGACCTGCCGTAGATCGTCAGTGGCATACGGGACCAGGTCTTGAGATCAGCCCGAACTTGTTCTCATACTGGTGCCAGATTCCGCTCCCAGGAGACTGTTGTCACCTCCGTCAAAAACACCCCCAGGTATTTAATGCCCCCCCACTGCCACCTGAAATGTAGATGCCCAAACACCTACTCCTGACCGCTCCCCCAGCACCCATAGGGTAGACTTGGAGGGATCATGTAGAGCCCCGACGTTTCTCCGAATACCTGCATTATCCGCAGGAGGCGTGGCCCTGACCTATTGAGATCCGTAAGGAAGAACAGGACATCATCGCATACAGTGCAATCCTATCGGACAGACCCTGTGCCCACTGAAACCCACTCAATTGCGCATCCATGCGCACCCAGGCCGCCAACGGCTCCATAGCCAGGGCGAATAGGTATGGCGAGAGGGGGCAGCCCTGCCGGGTGCCCCGCCTGATAGGAAATCTGGAGGAGATTGCTCCCGCCACTCGGACCGAAGCCATCAAATCAGTGTATAGAAGTTGCAGGTAGGACAGGATGCGAGGCCCGAGGTTAAGTCGGGACAGGAACGCGAACAGATAGACCATATCTGCCAGGAGAAGTGCGGCCTGCTCTCCAGTACGTCGAACTGCCTCCACCGCCACAAGCACTCGCCGAATGTTGTGCCAGGTCGCCCTCTGGGGCATAAAGCTGGCCTGATCTGGGTGTACAAGTGCTGAGATATGAAGTAGAAGCCAGTTGGCTAACGCTTTGGCCAGGACTTTGGCCTCCACGTTCAGAAGAGAAATTGGGTGGTAAGAGGCATGATGTTCCGGGGGTCGGACCGGATTATGAAACACCACCACCTTCGCATGTCTCCAGTCTGGGGCGAGTCTTCCCTGCTCTCTGGCCTCTTCTAAAGCTGCCCTATAGTGAGGGGCTAGCTGTAGGTGATATTTCTTGAAGAATTCACTGGGGAACCCATTTGGACCAGGAGATTTCCTTGAGTTGAGCTCACCCAGGGCCGTGCCCAGCTCCTCTTCTGTCAGCGGGAGCTCCAACCGCTCACGCACCTCATCAGACACAGCTTTAAGTGGGAAATCAGCTATGAACTTGTCCACCATGGGAGGGCGTGGCTAAGCACGCGATGTGAGCGGACGTGCCCGGGCTGAGCTCCGAGTGATGCTCCCCAACCACGGGCCATTTCTGCTCAATATCCAGCGGTGGCGAGCCCAAACTCGGACCGAGTGCGCCCGGGAACCTCCTCCGCCGCCAGAGTAATTTTCGGATGGATCGGAGGGGCGGACCCTCCGGCCGGCAGCAACCCCGGCATCTACCCGCCCAGGGTTCACTTCCGGTCGGCAAGACCAACTACTTGAGGCCGGGGTCCTGGCCTTACGAGGTAGGCCATAACACACACATCCTCCCCGGCGAAACCCAGAAAGGGGAAAGGGATCACGCCACGGCGCCGGATACCCCTGGCGACCCAGCTCCTCAGGGGCCCCAGACGCTGCAAGAGGACACGCCGCCCTGGCTAACAGCGAGCTGTAACGCCGACCCGCCCTACCCGACGGCTCCGAGGACGCCCCGCCATGCCTCGTGGACACCGGGGGTGACCGCGCTCCTTTGATTGGGGGCATACACGGACGGTATTACCCCCTAGGCCCCAAAGAACGCCAACGGAGGCTGACCAGTCCTATCTCCCGGGCTCCTGCACCCACCTGCCTCCCTGGAATAGCCTCTGACCGGCACCGGACCCGTCCAGCACACAGGGGCCCGGCCCACACAGCACACGGACTGCGACCACAACGGAACAGCACCGCCGGCGACCGGTCCTACATTAGGAGGACTTGTATGTGCCTGCGCAGGTGAGAAACCAGAGTGGCCCGCGCTCCTCACCGCGGCTAACCCGGCGCTGCGCTACACGGAGCCCTGCACAGCACTTGGTGGCATCTAGAGTCACCCAGCGGAGCGTGCCTCTCCTGGCCCAAGGGGCGGACCTGATCGGGGAGACCAGGCGGTCAGGCCTAGCAGACCTCCACGTGGTGCAGCCGAGAAGTGGCTTGACGTTGAGACACTTACAGAGGCAACCGGTGTACTTGGGAACTCCCCTACTGGTCAAGACGCAGCCAGCTCGCCCTCATCGGACGGTGCCATAGTGCAAAGGCCCGAAGACCCGACGGTGTAACGGCTCCCCCCCCCCCCCCCCCCCCCCCCGCGGACCACACACCGTCCGATACGAGTGGAGCAGAGTGCCTACCCAGGAGGCCCATACGAACGGGTCCCAACAGTGTTCATTGCAAGGGCCTACCCACCCGGCTGCCTCGCAGTGTCGACCAGCCCCATGTCAGGAGGGACCAGAGCAAAGACAGGCACCGGTGGGGCACCAAACAAAGGAAAGATGGTGAAAAACACAGAAGCTGACCAAACCGCCTCCAAGCTGGACACTATGCTGGCGGCCATGGAGCACCTGGAAGAATCCGTGCAGCTGACCCGTACATCGCTGGAGAACAGGATCGATAAAGTGGCAGTGGACCTGACGCATCCCGAGCGGACCACAAGAAACTGTCCGAACGCACCACGGCCCTGGAACTAACGATGGCGGAGACCTCACCCAAGCTGGCGCAGACAGACAAGCATGTACGTGACCTGATCAACCGGGTGGAGTTCCTCGAGGACAGGGCGGAGGATGCGGAAGGACGGGCCAGAAGAAACAATGTGCGCATAGTAGGCCTGCCGGAACTATGGGAGCGGAGGGAGACAGCGGAGCACATGGAGACCTGGCTCAGAGAACTTTTGCCGGAGGGCACGCTGTCACCTCACTTTGTAGTGGAGAGAGCGCACAGAGTGCCGTCCCGTCCACCCCCGGAGGGCTCCAACCCGAGACCGATGCTTATGCGGGTACTGAACTACCATGATCAGGACGCCATCCTCCGTGAAACGCGGAAACTGTCAGACATAAAAGTAGACAACGCCAAGGTGATGTTCTTCCCTGATTACACCGTACAGGTTCAACGACAGCGACAATCGTTCTTGGCGGTGAAACAGCGGCTCAGGCGTCTGGTACTCAAGTACTCATTGCTGTTCCCGGCACGCCTCAGGGTGGTGGCGCAGGACAAGACCCACTTTTTCGATACTCCGGAGGCGGCGGCGACCTGGCTGGACTCGGGGGTGGATACGAACCACGGACCTGCACCAATGGAACAACGCAGACATTGAGGCATCCGCAGGCGGAGACAACGACGGCCCTCGAGGGCCGGATCGCCGACCGCGGACACAGAGATCGGCCCCACACCGGAGCAAATTCAGAATGAACAACAAGAGGCTCTCCGAATAGCAGCTGAGATAAGTGGTTCACAATCACCCATCCTGATCTCTAACGCCAGCCCACGGTCCCGCGGGAGCGAAGACGACGAATACCTGTACGGATTGCCAGATGATTCGAATACCGAGGGCCTACCGGATGTCACACCCCAAACGGCGGACCTGCTAGCATAAGTAACCCACCTCATCCTGGCCCTGGCAGGGCTGTCGCAATTGGCAACTTGGAGCAGTTTGTTCACTTCCAAGGTTGACCCGATCGAGGGCCCACATCGGCACTCCTAGGGGATCTGGTGGCTGCACCCGACCCCATGCCCGGGGTCTGTGCTCTATTCCCGAACCCCCTCATCTGCCGGACGGACACGGAATCGCCGCGGCCACCGGGAGGGGTGCCGGAGATGTACCACTAGAACATTCCCGGAAACGCAGAGTTGGTGGGGTGGACGGACCCCTACAGGTGAGTGCCCCCCTCGGGGGACCAGCGGAGGAGGCCCCATCCCCCCCGGAACTAAACATCCAAGTCCTGTGACATTGGGAACTCTGCACTGTTCGCGGGCACTGTCACTATTTGCTGGTACCCTTTGACCCACTGCCCGTGGAGGGGAGTCACCACAACTAGCATAGCAAACTAACTTGTTAATACCTAAGTGACGTACTTTGTCATCCCCCCATTGAACTCACGGATTGATTGAGCTCGATAGAGCGTTTGGGCGGCGACTTGTTTTGTTGTTGCCCTTTTGGTATTATGGTTCTGTTCACGTTCCCCCCTTTGAGATTGATGTTGGCATTGAAGTGTTCTGGCGCGCATTCCTGGGTCTGTGTGGGATGGCGGGTGGAAAGAATGATCATTGATAAATGCGGCTGTGTGTGCGCGGGCGGGGCGGACTGGGCTTTGGGGGGGGGGGAGTGCTTGGGCGCAATGAATACTGTGATGACTACGGTTAACTTTTGTACCTGGAATGTCAGGGGCATGCACACACCCTCGCGCAGATATCAGGTGTACTCCTATCTTAAACGACATGAGATCCAGATTGCACTACTGCAGGAGACACACCTAGTCGCCACTGAGGTAGCCACACTCCGCCGTAGATGGAGGGGGCAGATATTCGCCACGACCTTTTCAGCGTTCGCACGAGGGTCCCTGATCTGGATACGACCCGGGGTTCCATTCGCATTGACACACAGCAACATTGACACTGAGGGACGCTATGTCTTCATACAGGGCAGGCTAGACGGGCAGCAGATTGTCATAGCCTCCATCTACGCACCTAATATCGAGCAAGGGAAATTCTTCACGCGATTATCGGCGGTGATTGCACCTTGGCCAGATGTACCCCTGTTGATAGGTGGGGATTACAATTGCGTGTTGGATGTCTCCCTTGACCGCTCGTCCCCCCCGGCGACAATCGCCCCAGCGCAGGCAGCCTCCGGGGCCCTACTTAATTGGGCGGCACAGTGGAACTTACAGGATGCCTGGCGAGTCAGAAACCCTACTGCCCGGGTGTATTCCTACTACTCAGGGGCCCACTCATTGCATGTCAGACTAGATAGGTACATGATGTCCCGCGACCTGATCCCCTCCATGACGGACACTGACTACTTGGGACGAACGCACTCCGACCATAACCCACACACTCTAGTATATGGATGGAGACGCCCGCGCCCGCCTGTACCCACGTGGCGCTTACAACCAGATCTCCTGCTTGACAACCCATTCCGAGAGGAGATGTCCAGGAGAATTATACAATATTTCGAGGACAATAGCGACTCGACCTCCTCCCCGAGAATTGAGTGGAACGCCTTCAAGGCGGTGACCCGGGGGGGCTGCCTCAGTGTGCAGGCGGGCCTGCGAGGACAGGTGGAGAGAGATCTGATACGGGTGGAAGGGACACTGCTGGACAAAGAGCGTGAGGCGACGGAGGGCGATGACTCCCAGCTGATCTCGGCCAGGGCGGATCATGCTGTTTTGATGGAGCGCCTAAAGAACATTAATTTTGCAGCACACTCCGCACGTACTCACAACACAGGGGATAAACCTGGCAGGCTCCTGTCGTGCCTGGTACGACAAGACACCCAATCCGAGTCGGTCCTGTCGATCCGCACGACCCAGGGCGCTGAGGTCTACACCCAGAAGCAGATTCACGAAGCGTTCACGTCACATTACAGGTCCTTGTACAGCTCACGGCTGCGGGCCACAGTGGTGGAGATCACGGACTATTTGGCGACACTGCAACTTCCGGCAGCTACTGCTGCCCAACAAACAGAGCTAGGTGCTGCGCTCACTAGTGAGGAACTGCGGGAGGTGATCTTCTCCCTCCAATGGCAAGGCACCGGGCCCTGACGGACTCCCGGCTGAGTTCTACAAAGCCTACTCGCTGGTGTTGATACCGGAACTGTTGAAGGTGTATAAGGCAGCGTCGGAGGATGCTGAGCTCCCGGTGTCCCTGAACGAAGCTACCGTGGTCTCCCTGCTTAAACCGGGTAGGGAAGCAAACGAACTCGGCTCGTACCGACCGTTAGCACTCCTCAATACCGATTACAAAATCTTAGCTGCGACACTGGCTCGGAGGCTTGCACCGCTGGTCCCCAGACTGGTGCACTCTGATCAGAACGGCTTTGTGCCCACCCGGTGCACGTCTTATAATCTGCGCCGCTTTTTCAGAGTCCAACGGTATGCGACCCCCGCCTGGCCACGCTCAGGATGCGTCATCCTCGATCTGGAAAAAGCGTTCGACTCAGTGGAGTGGCCGTATCTCCTCCGAGTCCTCGAGAAGTACGAGCTGGGTGACGCCTACGTCCAGATGGTGGGGCTCCTCTATCAGGCACCCGAGGTACGCGTACGGACTGGGCGGTTGTTCTCTGACAGGATTCGTATAGGGAGGGGCACCAGACAGGGCTGCCCTCTCTCCCCTCTGCTATTCGCCCTGGCGATGGAGCCACTGGCGGAACTGCTCCGCACCTCCGGCGACACCTGGGGCATCCCACTGGCAGATGGCATTCACTCAGTGTCTTTGTACGCTGATGACCTGTTGTTATATATTAGGGACCTCGCCTGTATACCCGCGACAATCACGGCCATCTTTCAAACGTTTGGGGACATGTCGGGGCTCCGCGTTAACTGGGCCAAATCGGGAGTTTATGCATTCAGTGCCGAGATGCCACAATGCGAAGTGCGCATGATGGGAGAGACGCTCCGATGGCACCCGACGGTATTCAGATACCTAGGGATCCTCATATACCGGGACCCTGTAGATCTCCTGGAGGGCAATCTAGTGAGAGCCATATCCTCGCTCTCGGCCCAGGTCACGTTCTGGAACTCCCTCCCACTGAATGTGCCGGCCAGAGTGACGCTAACCAAGATGATAATGCTCCCCCACGGCTCCTCTATTATTATACTAACCTGCCAGTGTATGTACCGGCGCGCATATTCAAGGGGTTGGAGGCCCTCACCAGGTGCCTCATCTGGAATAAAAGGCGACCCCGGGTAGCATTGAAGACCCTCTACGCGGCCACGGACGCTGGAGGCTTGGCGGTTCCCAATCAGGAGCTATATTACTTAGCAGCCCAGCTACAATGGGTCACTTACTGGCTGAGCAGCAAGAACTTAACAGACACGGCCACAGCTGACACTACCCTGTCCCCCGTACGGGAGCTGACACTCTTCCACCCCCTGACGCGGGGCCGACCCCCCACTCAGATCCATATGACAGTCGCAAACAGTGCTTTCTGCGGAGCCTCAGACTCACCAAAACTACGGTACCCTATGCCCCGAACCTGCCTCTGCTGGGGACTCCCCTGGGCACTGGCGTATTGTCCTCGACCGAGCTACGCAGCTGGACTGCGGCAGACTTGGACGAACTGGGCGGCCTGTATAGCGACGGAGAGCTGTTGCCCTTCGAGACCTTGACCGCAGATACTGGCCTACCAGTGGGCCAGTTTCTGACACACGCCAGGCTACTCCGTGAGCTTATGAAGACGTGGGGTGACATGGGCCACGAACCGTCCACTCATCTGATCATCCAGTATCTACACGTGATGGGCGATGGCTCCCATATAGTGCATTGGTTAGCACAAGCACTACACAGCCATACTCAATTCTCCTCCCAAAAACTGAGGGAGAAGTGGACGACCGACCGGGGTAGCGCCTGGACGGACAAACAGTGGGCCGCTGTCTTAGAGGGCGCCAGAAACATCCCTCACAACGCGCGATTCAAGACCATCCAATATTACATCATACACCGCGCGTATTTGTCCCCAGACAAGCTGAATCGCTACTTTGGACTTGCATCGTCGGCGTGTCCCAGATGTGGTCTCCTGGATTCAGGCCTCCTACACGCACTCTGGAGTTGCGCCCACCTCACCATATACTGGTCGGCGGTCACAGACACATTGACGGCGGCCACAGGCGACACCCTCCCCAAGACGTGGGAAGCATGCCTGCTGGGACTCTATAAGAGGACCAAACAGACCAAGCTACGGGCGCGTTTTTGGGACTTAGGCCTCATTACGGCCAAGCGTCTCATCACGAAACGATGGAAGAGTGCCACCCCACCGCGCCCTGCAGACTGGCGTCATTCTCTTGGCAACTGGGCTTGCGCGGAGAGTGTGTCTCTACACAGGGAGGAGACCGCGGGCCTACGGAAGTACCCGATCGCCCAAGACTGGGACGCCACCCTAACCGCGTTCCACTGGGCATGCACCCAGGCCGGTATAGCGTGACCACCCCGACACGGAATAGTGGGGGCCCAGTAGACTACTGTCCAGGCGTGGCGCGAGCTCCCCCTCTCCTCCGCCCCCGCCCCCCCCCCCTCCCCCGATAGACGGGGTCTTGCCCAACGGGAGATGTCCCCTGTTGCCCCCCCCCCGCCCCTGCTTCCCCCCCTCCCCGACCTGCAGCCGCAACGACACTACATCCTCAGCCGTCCACAGTCCCACACAGCCCACATAGGGTGCGACATACACAGCTAGGACCCCAGATACACTATTATACACGCATACACTAATCCAACAGTTGTTGAAATGTTTCTCCCTCACCCCCTTCTTTTCATTCCCAGTTATGTCTCTTGGGTGGCAAAGAGAATGTTTCTGCTATACTCATGATGTTACTAGATTTCTCCTCCCAGTTTATTTTACACACAATGCTTGTTGGTCACTGCCGGTAGCAAGAGACTGAAACCCAGCGACCCGTATGGTCATGTGGGATATGATCCTGCCTTTGACTGCTAAATGTGCCAACCAGGGTACCCAACCCAAGACAATTGGTTGCTGGATTGCATGACCACCTTGGTCCTTCTGCGGCGCTGTGGGCCACGAACGCTACGGCCCGAGACATTTCCTGGCACTGCCACTTACGAACTAATGCATCTCCCCTGGCTACTGTTTATTTTCACTCATGTATAATTGACATGTCAAAATGTGCTACTTGCTGGGTATCGTTTGTAGTAATTTTTCCTTTTTATGTCATTGTATGTATACTTGCCTTCTTATCTGTGAAACTAAATAAAGTTTGGGACCATTGGTCTTAAAAAAAAAAAAAAAAAAAAAAATGAACTTGTCCACCATATATTCTGATAGGCACTCTCTCGGGGCATATAGGTCCGCATAATATGCAGCGAAGCTCTCTGCCAACTCCCTCGGTCCGTAATCTGGCAACCCGCTCCATCAAGTATCCCCGGTATGATCTGCGCATGGAAGGCACCTTGACAAAGCCGATGTAGCATTTTGACAGATTTGTCCCCCCACTGACATATTCTGCTGCGCGTTGCAAGCCAGATCTGCCGCACCTCATCTATCAGGAGGGAAGCATAAAACTGTTGCGCTAGGTGCAGCTGCCCCATTGCCTGACCCTCACTCGCCTCGCGGCCCTGGCGTTCCAGCGCATCTATCTCAGCCTCGGCTCGCACCAAGTTCGCCATGCTCCTCCTTCGGGCTGCTGCGCACCAAGCAATATCCACCCCCTGTAGCGTGGGCTTTAGTGCTTCCCACAGTATCCTGGCACTAGAGACGGAACCCACATTCCCGACCAAGTAACCAGCGATTGCCTCACCCATGTGCCTCCCGTAGTCTTCCTGTTGCAGGTGCCACACCGAGAGGCGCCAACAAAACGGCTGCCGCCCCCTGCCCAACTGGAGATCAACAGAGATAGGGGAGTGGTCCGAGAGCCCACGTGGAAGTATGTCTGCTGACTCTACCCTGCCAGCCATCTCTCTAGGAACAAAAATATAATCCCATCTACAAATGGATTTGTGGACTGCTGAGAGAAATGTGTATTCCCGTGAACGCCGTGCAAGTGCCGCCATGTGTCCACCCAATGCAAGCCCTCAACCATATCACGTAGTTTGGTGGAATGGCCTACTCCTGTGCCTCCCCTAGGCCTGTACCTGTCTCTGAGCACATCCAGAACATCGTTACAATCTCCTCCCACAGCCGATACCGCCTCGGGGATATCTGCCCTGACCGCAAACAGCTTCTCAACCAGCGACCACTGTAGGGGGGGCGGGGCAGATAGACATCCCAACCCCAGAGGGTCCTCCCCAGCCATACCCCTGATAAACAAATATCACCCCTGTGTGTCGACCCACTGCTTTGAATGGATGTAAGGGATTCTACGAGCTTTCATTAATTTTGATTTCTGTTGGAATATCTTCAGTATTAAGGCACAGTGTTACATATCGGATAACCAGGCTTAATTGGTCTTCTTTTTTAATGTCCTGCGTCGTGTCCATTATCACAGTAAAATGGTGCTTTTTTTATTTCACTTACTATCTCATTTTGTACTTTATTTGAAAGCATTTAAATAAGCTCATTTTGAATTGCAGGACTGAAGTCTTTAACTCTAATCTCTGTTGTGATCAGATGGTTTAAATAGGATCATAATTGGCCAAAAGTTCAATGACTGCCAGAAAGTTCCCATCATCTTTTTATTTCAGTTTTTCTATATGTCCTCTGAAAGGTAAATTACAATTTGACAACAGAAGTGTAACATCGATGATCCTACTCAGAATTTGTGTCCAATAGTTCACCTGCCCTTTGAAGTCTGATTCCAGTTGTGTATTGATCGTCTCATCCTACCTCCATCTTCGATGTACATTACCAAAGGGGATGATGGACGGAGCGTTTCAGCAAATCAAACACTCACCCCCAGTCAACTGATCTGGGTTTAATCCATCATCATTCTTTAGCTCACTCCACCACCCCAGTTCAGACATGGCCATATGCAAATCAGTCTGACCCTGTGCCTCATGGGAACAGTCCAGCCCGAACTGCCAAGCCATGTCTCCCCTGGACCGGAAACAAGCATCCTGGGACCGGTTTCGGGTTCATAACCCTCATCAGCCAGGCTATCTTGAATCCAGTGGCAAAGTGAGCAAGGGACCCACGTCTATGCATACCCTGCCAACTTAGGGCAAACAAAGCAATACCAAAGGGGTTGATTGTCGGAGCGTTTGAGCAAATCAAACACTCACCTCCAGTCAACTGATCTTGGTTTAATCCATCATCATTCTTTAGCTCACTCCAGCACCCCAGTTCAGACATGGTCATATGCAAATCAGTCTGACCCTGTGCATCATGGGAACAGTCCAGCCCGAACTGCCAAGCCATGTCTTCCCTGTACCGGGAACAAGCATCCTGGGACCAGTTTCGGGTTCATAACCCTCATCAGCCAGGCTATCTTGAATCCAGTGGCAAAGTGAGCAAGGGACCCACGTCTGTGCATACCCTGCCAACTTAGGACGAACAAAGCAATACCAAAGGGGATGATGGATGAAGTGTTTGAGCAAATCAAACACGAACCCCCTGTCAACTGATCTGTGTTTATTCCATCATCATTCTTTAGCTCACTCCACCACCCCAGTTCAGACATGGCCTATGCAAATCAGTCTGACTCTGTGCCTCATGGGAACAGTACAGCCCGAACTACGAAGCCATGTCTTCCCTCGGCCGGAAACAAGCATCGTGGGACCAGTTTTGGGTTCATAACCCTCATCAGCCAGGCTATCTTGAATCCAGTAGAAAAGTGAGCAAGGGACCCACATCTGGGAATTCCCTGCCAACTTAGGGTGAACAAAGCAATACCAAAGGGGATGATGGATGGAGCGTTTGAACAAATCAAACACACCCCCAGTCATCTGATCTTGGTTTAATCCATCATCATTCTTTAGCTCACTCTACCACCCCAGTTCAGACATGGCCATATGCAAATCAGTCTGACTCTGTGCCTCATGGGAACAGTCCAGCCCGAAATGCCAAGCTATGTCTTCCCTGGACCGGAAACAAGCATCCTGGGACCGGTTTCGGGTTCATAAACCTCATCAGCCAGGCTATATTGAATCCAGTGGTACAGTGCGCAAGGGACCCACGTCTGGACAATCAAACACTCACCCCCAGTCAACTGATCTGGGTTTAATCCATAATCATTCTATAGCTCACTCCACAACCCCAGTTCAGACATGGCCATATGCAAATCAGGCTGGACTTCATCTCCTTTCGTATCGCTTTGTTCGCCCTAAGTTAGCAGGGTATGCACACACCACGGACCAATCCTGCCTAGGCTTGGACGCAGACTCACCTGACCTGAGGGCTGAGCCTGGCCTGGCCTGGTCTGCAGCTTCAGGTAGGCGCAGTCTGGCCGGGCAGCAGCAGAGAAGAGAAAGCACTGGCAGGGCAACTGGGCAAGGCTATTCAGGCAGGGCCCAGGGCTGGTAGTAATGCAAATTATGGCCACCGACCTCAGACGTAGCATGGCGGCTGGGTCTGACCTGGGATCGGAATGGATCTCTGCTCACGCGCACTTTTAAATTGCGCGCTCTGCGTGACCAGTATTCAATCAGTACATTGTTCAAGACACCAGATCCTGCCCCACCCTGAAAACCGCGCACGTGTCACGGAGACAACTGCACGCCGTGCGCACCCACTAACTATTTAGCTTCAGAGGCTTGGACGGGCCCATGCACCATTAATTATTGAAGAGGCTCGGCTGGGAACTGCACGTGCACACTGCACAGCAGTTCAGTTGCGCATCCTTAAATTAATAAAAGAGCAAGCCTCCATTTAATTAGAAGAGCGGAGCCTCTGAGGCCCGTCTGGGGCTCAGGCGTGGGTGCTGTGTGCTGATGTGCACCATTTAATTTAAGGATGCCGGGTGTGCCATTAAAATCATAATAAATAAAGTGAGTGAGGGGGCCCCTGGAGCGCGAGCGAGGGACCGGCCCCCCTCCGTCCCCACAACCTGTTAAGCCCCTGCCGTGGCATGTGCACCCTTTAATTTATTGAGTACGAGTGTGCTGTGCCGTGCGCATAGCGCACAATTAAAATCATATCATGTCAGGGAGGGACCCCAGGAGCTTGGAGGCCCCCCCCGACAATGCGGGGGCTATGGGGGCCTGTGTACAACCCTGGTCATAGCCTCCACTTGCCCATTACATGAGATTGCATTGACCCCCCGTGGTTATTAATCACAGTGGTGGGACTAAGGGGGACCTGTTGACCGGTTAAATGGCTGTTCAAGCAATTTGGCACAACTGGATTTTGAGTCCCCAAATTATTAGGTGGATCGTCAATGCTGACCACGGGGCTGTGTGCACATGTGGGCAGAAGAAGATGGGAAGTTACAAAGGATCTGGAGAGTCGCCGGTTCACTAATTTAATCTTCTTATCAAGCACCGATGCTGCCCACAGCAAGAACAAGTCTATGGTCACCAGAGAGCCTAAGGAGCCGACAGGCGCCCTGCATTTCCCAATCAACTGCTGTGAATCTTATATTACTCAGCACCACAACCAATAAATTAACCAGAGAAGACTATAATAGAAAAGGAAAATTAATAGAAATAATGGGCATTAACCTCCTATCTGGGCCTTTAACGCTGCAGATGAGATCGGGCTGGATCTGGAACATTTGAAGGAACAGGGAGGTAAGTAGCTCTTTTGGGGGCGAGCTCTAGGAATCTTTGAAGATGAATAATGAAAATCCAAAAGGGTAGGCCCAGCCCGGCCTCCTCTGGTGTAGGATGTGTGCAAACAGGCCCGCGCTTGGCTTGGGCGCAGCCTGGGTGCGCCGCTGGAGACCTGTCCTGGTCTTAAGCACCTCCTGGCGTGTGAATCCTCCGTTGGTGGCTTGCGAGCCACTAGGGAACTTGGGAAGTGTGGGCCGGGTCTCTCCCCGGTGTCTCTCAAATGGCAGGCAGGCAGCGAGTGCAGTAATGAGGTCTCCTGCCGCGGGAGAGCTGCCCATGTCTCAAGCGCCTCCTGGCACGTGAATCCTCCGTTGGCAACATGCATGCTGATAGGGAAACCTGTGAAGTGTCGTTCCAGCCTCTTCCTGGTCTCTGATAGACTGTCGCAAGTGGCAGGCAGGCAGAGAGTGTAGTCCCGGTCTAAAGCGCCTCCTGGCACGTGAATCTTCCGTTGGTGGTGTGCGCGCTACTAGGGTACCTGGGAAGTGTGGTGCCGGTCTCTCCCCGGTCTCTGGCAGACTCTGGCAAGTGGCAGGCAGGCAGTGAGTGCTGTAATGAGGTCCTTCTACATCTTTCGGAGTGTCCACACAAGAGGCTCCCCTACAGGCCAGACCTACCGTCCAAGATGAATGAGATGATCCAGCATCCCAACCTTCCCTCACTGAACTTTGCAGCATAGATCCTGAGGTCCTCCAGTATGGACACCTATGTCTTCCTCAGGACTGCATTGACATTTTTAAGGATTCTAGAAGGCCTCCCACAAAGCATTCTTCTGCTTTTAAATGAAAAAAGGTTCTATTTGTGGTGTGTGCAAAATGATTTCCAACCTACCAAAAGGCAGGAGGATGTAATTCTTCCATATCTCCTACACTTGGCCAGGTCGGGTCTAAAATGTGGTCTATAATAAAGGTACACCTTGCCACCATTGCGGCATACAGAAAGTCACCTACTAAGCCATCTTTCTTTCAGCTTCAGGTGGCTAAGGATTTTCTGCAGGGTTTAAAGAAAGTTTTTTCTCCCAGTCCTTCCCGACTCGCCTCCCTGAGAGCTCAATCTGTTTCTTTCCAAGCTCTCTGGTTCTTTTGTCCACCCTTTGAACAAAATCACAAATCGACCCTTCAACATCTTATATTGAAAGCCTCCTTCTTGGTGGCAATCACTTCCGCTCTTTGGGTGAGCAAGATTCAGGCACTCTCCTTTAATAAACCGTACACTGTATTTCACCACAACAGAGTAATTCTGAGAACCCACCTCTCCTTCCTGCGAAGGTGGTTTAGGATTTTTATGTTAACCATTCCATCTCACTGCCTACTTTCTTTCCCCATCCCTCTACGCCAGCTGAGTGGTCACCCCATTCTTTAGACCTAAAAAGAGTTTTAAAATTCTACCTAGACAAGTCTAATGCTATTAGGAAGTCTGATCAATTGTTTGTAAACTATGGTTCCATCAGAACATGTTTCCCAGCCTCCAAGCGTTCCATCTCCAGATGGATAGTGTCATGTATCGAGCTGGCTTTCCAACTGTCAAATTAGCCCCTCTTGTTGACTCCCAAGGCTCATTTCACTAGGGGGAAGGAAGCTACGGTGGGTTTTCTGCACAATGTATGGATTGCTGAGATCAGCAAAGCAGACACTTGGGAATCGGTACAAACATTCACGAGACACTATTGTCTCGACACGGATACGAAAGCAGACGCTCAAGTAGGCCAGGCCTCCTTGAGAAATGTATTTCAATGCTGAAATCAGCTCGCATAGTTTTTCTGGTCATTTGCCCGCAGGAGTACAGTATGAGCTTGCTATTCGATTCAGTGCTCATGACAATTGATGAGGATCCCCTGGAAGAGAAGGATAAGTTACTTGCCTGTAATCCTTGTTCTCTTCTTGGGATATCCTGATCAAAGTCAGAAGCAACATCCACCCACCTCCCTGGGCAAAAGATCTATTATTGCTTAATCTCTTTGTGCCCTAATCTTCGGGTCTCCGCAAAGAACAATTTACCTAACTGTCACCCATGAGGCATGGTGGGAAGCTGGGGGTCATGGCTGCCTTAAAGGCACAGGGCCAGTTTATGCTTGCAATTTATTTTATTTTCTATGCTAATGAGTTTTCAATGCAGCCTATAGGCGAACAATGCCTGCTGTTTTGTAGGATAACTTTCTTCTGTCCATTAAAGAGAGTTCATGTGTTTTCTTGGCCTCCTGTTTTCAGTTTTCTCCAATCTATTGTTACTAAATCAGATTTCCGGAGCATTGGTAAGCCTTGTTTTTTTCTTGGAGGCTGCATTGGTTTGTGAAAATATGATATATGTTTCAATATAGAGCTGTATATATGTTTTCATATATACTTTTTTTATATGTTTCGGGGTCCCCGTGCATGGGTGGGAATTTGCAGTGCAATTGAAAACTGCATCCAGGCTTCAATGGCTGACCTGAGACATGTTTGGAATGGCTACTTAAGTAGATGGTGCAATAAGTGCTTCAGACCCATTAGTAGCATTTAATTTACCGGCCCTGGGTATGTGGTATGCCACTATACTAGCGACTTAAAAGTTAATTAAATATGCCAATTAGGTTTAAGCCAATTTTACCATGTTTTAGAGAGTGATCACAAGCACTTTAGCACTGGATAGCAGTGGTAAAGTGCATAAAGTCCCAAGGGGAACAAAAACAAATTCAGCAAAACAAGAGGAGTGAGGCAAAATGTTTGACTTTTAGTTGGTAAGATTGCTAGATGTCTGGGTAAAGCAGAAACCAAATACTCGATCTCTCATTTATGAGACTGCCTTTCAGTCTTTCAAGTAAAGGAATGCAAACTTGAGCAAGATGGACCACAGACATAAGGCTGTACTGAGATATGATAACAGCAGGTCAGGATATTGACGCTGTTGAGATACGTTGAAGACGCCCCTGCATGCTTCTTAAATTGTGCCACTGACGAGCTTCAAATGGATTGTACCCACTTTATACTTGGAATCAAAATGAGCCAGGAACAAGGACATCAACTTAGGAAAGAGGATGATAAATCTTATGTAGGCTCCTCCACAAGGCATTGTCCACCGTTAGGCAAGAAGTAGGAAAACAGCAACCTTGCTGTGCACCTGGAGCTGCATAAAGTAGAGTCCGGGCAAAGCAGAGCACGAGCATTTCTAGGGGAGCACAGCCTGCAACGAGGGTGATGGAAGACACTAGAGTCTGTGCTGAAAGGGAAGGCCTATGCTCCCAATCCATGCCAAGAGCATGCAAACAACGAGGGTAATCAGACCTTATACAGTTGTCCATTTCTTTAGCAATCCAGGGAAGTTATAGGGAAAGGGCCCAACCGCCTGCAGTACCTCCCCATAATCATTCAACCGCATATAGGAATCCATGAGTTATCGGACATAACATATTGGACTCATCATTATCAGTGGCCATTAGTTCAGGGGCTTCCTTTGAGGAGCTAAACACTGCCCCTGTGCACAGCGAGCACCCTCTTGAAGTTATCCAAGAGGTGTCCTCATTGACACTGCATACTGTATGCAGAAATCATGATCCTACTTAGATACATTCGGGTTACACAACACCCCAGCGTTGCCTTCCACATCAATTCTGCTTTGCCTCATGTTTTGTGTTCACCCCTAACCAAGTTAGAAGCAAAGCACATTCTTTAGGGATTGACCAGAACATGTTTTGGTCTGAAATTCCATTCCCTGCAGTCAATACATAATGATTAGTGAGGTGTGTGCCAAATATTCATGATTTAATTTTGTGCAGTTACGTCACATTTGAAAAAATGTACAGGTAATGAAATGCAAAACTGGCGTTTGGCGCTGAATTTTAGCACTAAATGTATCCTTGCGTCCACTTTCAATGCGAGAATGCATTTCGTGCGAAAAAAATGCAACAAAACAAAAGCACCGTGAACAATAGCGTATTGACATTTATATTGTCTTTGTGCGTGTGTGATAATTTCTAACATGAGTCAGATTTGCAGTAAACTTTTGTAGAGATAGTTTCATTTTGATAATTTAGCGTAACAAGAGTAATGCGAAATTACAGAAGTGATGCTAATTACACCTGTGTTACACAAAATTCATCTGGCCCTAGTAATGATTAACTATGGGCTAGTCATTACATATTGACATGGGTGTAACACACATGTACAAATCGTCCAAAGTCGACGACTTTGCACCACAACATGTCAGGACAGTGGAAATGTTACTTAAATCCCTACCTTGGTTGGCTTTAGGGGCTCACATTCAAGTCAAACTCACATGCTTTTCTCATAAAGCTCCTATCTTTCTGCAAGCCTCCGATCTCCAGAAACTGCAAGCTCCCCATCTGTCGTAATATCTCCATTTTCTAAAATCTTACTCTGCCTATCGAGTTTGTTCGCTTGCTCTGTAAGGCTCCTGAATTCGCATCTCCTTCCCTCAGACGTTCTTTAGAGCATTTTTGTTTGAACATTCTGTGCTTTAGGGTAGGATTCCTGGTTCTTGCTTGGCAATCTTTGTTTTCGTTTTGTATTGATGTAAATTGCATAATGAATTTTATTTCATTTAATCAATTTTGATTCTACAATGTTATATGTTGTTGTACTGACCTGGTTGCTATTCATATTGTTCAGCACACTGTTAGCCTTTGAGAGGTGCTTAAAAAAGAGCAGTCAATGTTTTCCTTATCGTGGGCCGTTCTACTGTACTCCATTCCATGTGTGTGACATAACATCTGAAACTCTACCCATTACAGCTTTTGGAATACTCTTGAGCCCTTCCATTTGTACCAAAGCCCTGCATGAGGGACTTTTCAATTCATCCCCTGTGCCAGTACACAGCTAGATGGGCCACTGTATCTGAATCGGACTTCCTGTCTGGCCTCTGTGTGTTGCTGTTTTTGGATTTCCTCTGCTCCTGTTTATCATAAGGAGTACAAAAATAATGTAGGGGTCTCCAAAGATTGTATCCTCCTACATAGGAATCCAAAGATATTGCATGAACAATCCGGACCTAAGAATAGAAATTTGCCTAGCCTACGAGAAGGTAAGTTTCAATTCTATTAAGGACGTGGATTATGCTCATTCTTTCTTCGCTTTAATATAACCAATTTCATACAGCAGCTTTTCCCAAACAATATTTAACAACTACATTTCCCAAAAGTCCAGGAAGAGAAAAAGCAACAGTCTCTAGGTAGTCTTTTCCCAGTGTTCCTGGCTCTCATCCAATAAACCTCAGTGACACCTTCTGCACTTCCTCTTTCTTCGCTGGAGGGACTCTCTCCTGCTCACGCATCCTGCTTCAAATTATCATTCCTTGAAACAAACAACACTGATCAGCCAAGGAACTATCACCGTCCAAACTTCATATTCAACATTGCAGCATAAAAAGGGACTGTAAACATCAGCACAGTATAGACCACAATGTAAAGACCATGTTAAGTCCTGAAAGAGACCAACTTAGCATTATCATATGACCCCTTATCCAAATTAAAAGGATTACTTACTTCTATCCGGGGTGGGACCGCAACCAGCGAGCTTGCGGGAAGGGATAATCCTCGCCTTCGCGTCCTTAATAGAATTGAAACTTACCTTCTCGTAGGCTAGGCAAATTTCTATTCTATGTCAGGACCGGAGACGAGGATTATGCTCCTTCAAAGCTTATCGTTTACCATCTGAGCCACATTCAACTCTGGCTTAAAATAAAGCTTTTTAAAAGTAGAATCCGATGACCAATCTGCTGCTCTCATATGGTCCTCAAACTGAGTGCCTAGGCTGAATGCTTTCGAAGCCATCGCCCCTCATGCTGAATGTGCACCAAAAGCTCACGTATTGATGCTCGCCTCTTGCATGACCCACCGCACCCAGCAGGCTATAGTGGGAGGTGAAACTGCCTTAAACGGCTTCCTAAGGGCTATCAGGAGTTGCTGCTCGCCCGGAGGGCCGGCTTCCTCCGTGGCCTCCTCATAGGCTTTAAGGCATTGAACTACACAGAGCTTTGGTGATTCCCCAAAAGCAGGGTAAGAGATTGTGCAGGTGTTGGGTTTAGTACGTCTACTCACCGTGAAGGTAAAAATTCTTGCTGTAATATCCAGAGCTCGGACGTCCGAGACCCTCCTGCATGACACCAGGCTGAGCAACATTGCCAACTTAGCTGACACTTCTTTCCTCGAGAGGAACGGTTAGGCTGCCAAGACAACAACAAATTCAACACCTGGTTAACATCCCAAAGGACTGAATAGCGGGGTTCAGAAGGCAACAATAAGCGAATGCCCCTGAGAAGTTTGCAAACAAAAGGGTGTTCTCCATGGGGTGCTCCATCCGATGGAGCGTGTCCCGCTGAAATAGCCGTTCAAACTGTGTTTACCGACCTACACGCCAAGCCTTTTTTATCTAGGCTCGCCAGATAATTGAGAACATGCGTCAAATCTGCAACCACAGGATCCACTTCCCGTTGCATACACCAACATACCCATTGCGTCCAAGCCGATTTGTATCTTTTGGACGCCCAGGCTCTGGAGAGTAGGAGCTTAGCGTGCTCCAAAAGGCCTGGCAGTCTCAACCGTTGCCTGTAATCCGCCAGGCCATGAGCTGAAGTGATCCGTCTACCACCAACTGGTGAGAATACCCTCCAGATTCGTCAGGAGGAGGAGAGTATGGTGGATTCGGATTGGAGAATCCCAAGAAAGTTCCAGTAGAACCGGAAACCAAACTTGGGACCTCCAGAACGGCGTTACCAGAACCACGGAGGCTCTCTGTCTGCGAACCAGGGCCGCCGTCCGAGTCTCCTGACTCCAATCTTGAGTGAACACATCCGTCTCCACCGCCTGCAGGTCAGGTCTCCTACTGAAGAACCGGGGAAGTTGACAGTCGAGGGGACATGCAAAGAGGTCGATGGAGAAAGGCCCCCAACGCTCCTGCAGACTGAGAGTCAAGTCAAGTCAAGTCAGAGAATTTATATAGCGCACTACCTACCCAGAGGGTCTCAAGGCGCTTAGAAAGGGGAGGAGGATTACTTGTCAAATATCCACGTTTTAAGTTGCTTTCTGAATGCTAGGTGGTTCTGGGTGAGGCGAAGGTACGCGGGGAGTGGGTTCCATGTTTTAGCAGCCAGGTATGAGAAGGATCTGCCTCCCATGGTGGTCTTGTTGATGCGAAGTACAGTGGCGAGGGCTTGGCTGGAAGAACGTAGTTGGCGGGGGGGGGGGTGTAGAAGGACAGTCGTGAGTTGAGGCATTCTGGTCCGATGTCGTAGAGTGATTTGTGTGCGTGGGTTAGCAGTCGGAAAGTGATTCTCTTATTGACGGGTAGCCAGCACTATTGCTATGTTCACCAAGACTTTAGACCGCGTGCCGCCCAGATGATTGATATACCTGACCGCCGACACATTGTCCATTTTCAGGAGCACTGAGGCTTGGTTCTGGTCCTTGGTCCAGCAACAGACTGCAAAGGAGCCTACCAAAAGCTCTAGACAATTGATATGAAGCCATTGCTCTTGAGTAGACCAACTTCCGCCTGTGGAGAAATCCCCACACCGCGCTCCCCAGCCTGCCTGGCTGGAATCCAAGACTATCACCAGGTCCGGAGCGGAACTGAAGATAGCTCTTCCAAGCCAGGCCTTCATGTGCGCTATCCACTACTCCAATTCTTCCTTCACTTCGTCCGTCAGAGGCACCACCTGGGAATACGTCAGGCCTCTCTGCAAATGGTGTGCTTTCAAGCACTTAAGGGCCCGATAGTGCAATAGGCCTGGGAAGATTGCTTGAACAGAGGCCGAAAACAGACACCACCAGATGTGCAATCTAGTGCAGAGAAGTCTTCTGCTTTGCTAGGGTTTGACGGATCTCATGACAAATCTTCACCACTTTCCTGGAAGGCAGACTGAGTGACGCCGAGGTGGAGTCTATATCGAACCCCAGAAAAAACGCTTTCTGCGTCGAGACCAGAAGGGATTTCTGCCCGTTGATCATGAAACCCAAGTCCTGAAGCAAAGACACTGCCATCCGTAGTTGAACCCGCAGCTGCAAAGGGCATTGGGCCAAAATGAGAATATCGTCCAAGTAGACAATCAAGCGTACTCTGTGCACCCTCAAGTATTCCACCGCCGTCTTGAGAACCTTGGTGAAGCACCACGGGGCAGACGAAAGCCCGAACGGGAGAGACAGAAATTCGTAAGCTTGACCGCACCAGAGAAACTGAAGGTACCGTCAGTGTGGCGGAAATATCGGGACCCCCAGGTACACATCCTTCAGGTCAAGTCGCACCATGCAATCGAGTGGCAGGAGGACGTCTCTGAGCAGATGAATGCCCTCCATTTTGAAGTGCCTGTACACCAGCCACTCGTTGAACTCTTGAAGGTTGATGACCGGCCTCCGCCCCCTGTTGGGTTTGTCTACTAAAAAGATGTTGCTGAGGAAGCCCCCAGGGTGAACCTCCATACGGCATACCACCCCTTTGCGTAGGAGATCGTCCACCTCCTCGTCTACCATGACTGCATTGGATGAGCAAAAAACTATTGGACGAGGTCAGACATCCTGGCGGGGGAGCCATAAAACTATATCTGGAATCCCTGCACAGTCTGGAGAACCCAAGCGTCCCCTGTAAGTGCTTCCCAGGTGGGGAAGAATTGCGCCAGCCTGCCCCCAACTTTCAACTGTGCAGCGGGCAAAACATTCACCGTTGACTTTTCTGTTGTTGCCGCCATTGTATCCTCCGCGGCCTCTGAAGTATTGCCCTCTGGTTGGGTAAAAGTTGTTAAAACGCTGGTCCGTTTGGTACTGCCCACATCCGGAGCCTTACCCCCTGCTCTGGGGGTTTTGGTTTTTAAAGTGGCCGGACGGACGGCCCCTGCTCTGACCGACCCCTCGGAAAACCAGAGGGTGAAAACCCTTTTTATGTTTGCCTGGGCTTTAGCCAGGGAAGTAAATGTGGCGACAAACTTGCCCAGCTCCTTAATGAAGGGCTTGCCGAATAAACCTCTGTGAGCAACCGCTCCTGCATCCGAGCAGGCCAGGTTGCCTAGCTTGGGGTCAACTTTGATTAAAAGGGACTTACACCGCTCTGTCGAGAAGGCGCAGTTTGCATTGCCCATAAAGCAGATCACTCCTCCGGGTTAATCAATGAACCAGAACTACGGGCCTCCTCCGCCATGTCCAGTGTCTTCGACATAGGACCAATGGCGTTCAACAGCTTGTCCTGACAAGCACACCAGGACCGGTCTATCCCTTTTTTGGGGTCCTTAATAAACTTAGCCAGGAAATTAGGCATTTTCGCTTCTATATCGGGGCTAAGGGCTACTTTTCCCTCCAAGTTAGAGCGGGGACACTCAGCTCGTAACCTACTCCAGGCCTCGTTCTCTAACGGCTTCCTGAGGCGGGACGCTACATACGGGGCCACCTTCTCGGCGGGAACCCACTCCGCCGACCAAGGATGTACGATATCATCAGGGTCTAACATATTAGCAATACCCGTCTTCCGAGGCTCAGTAGAGCTCAACGGTCGCCAAGACATGGAGGAACCTGCTTCATCATCCGACCCATCAGGGGAGTCCCCTTACTGAGTCTGAGGTGAAGCCGGCTGCAGGTCTGAACTCGGGGGAACTGGCTCTTGGGGAAGTACAATAGGCGTAGTCTGGTCCAAAAAGGCCTGCTTAAGGCAATCAAATGCGTCTTTATCTACCCCCACGTCGCACTTTTTTTTAGGGGGAGGGGGCCTTCACCGCTATGTTGGTCTGCTGCTAGCTCTCCAGCCAGCACTGTAGGGGTAGCAGGAAGAGGTTGTCCTACTTTTGCGCATAACTGCTCAACCTTGTCGGCCAGGCGCTGTTCCATAGGTGTCATCAGCACAGTGACTGCCCTATAAATAGAGTTATAGATAGCCTCATAAAAATCAATCTCCCACTGTAGATAAGAGAGAGTTTTCCTCCTCATAATACTCCCGCTCCATATTAAGTAGGGCACTATGAGCTGAGGCAAAAAAAAACCAAGGAGCACACACGCAGCGCGTGAGATATTAGGGGCTGGGTGTTCTCAGCGAAATATGGAGGCCAGAGGCACAGATTCAACCCCAGAACACCAAAACACCCACAAGGTAACAGGGGGATCAAGAACTGCCTGTGTCTGGTGTCCGCAATAATAATGGCACAGAGGCCAAACACTGCAGCCACAGGGCATGAGGAGTGAAACCCCTGGTGCACCGCACCGCTACCGACCTGAAAACGGGCAACAGTACAGACCCAGCAGCACTGGGCGATTCAGGCAGCACACACAGATGCGGACAGTACCAGCCTATAGGACCGTGATTCAGCTTCTCTGACTTAAACGCGCTCCACGGCCAACAAGTCGCGGCACCCCCACAGGGCCCTCTAGAGGGCAGGGGACCGCACCGCGGCCTCTACCTGACGGGAGAGCAAACCGCGTAAGGAGCGCTGTGCGTTCCCACGGTCATGAGGGAATCTGTGAGGAGAAAAACATGTAAATGCGCAATGCAAGGCACAGATACCCCCAGAATGAATACACGATGCCAAAACACACAGTTAAGGAAAACAGAGAAAAGCACTTAACTCCAGGTGCCAAGCAGCAAAGAAAGAGTGAGTGCAGGAGGTGGCAGAGAGGTTTATTGGATGAGAGCTATGAACACTGTGAAAGGACTACCTAGAGCCTTTTGGGAAATGTAGTTGTTAAATGTTGTTTTGGAAAAGCTGCTGTATGAAATTGGTCATATTAAAGTGAAGAAAGAATGAGCATAATCCTCGCCTCTGGTCCTGACATAGAATCTGGGCATATAGTTAGAAAGTGCTTTACAAATAGGAAAAACAATTTCCTCTCTCTAGATTGTGTTTCTCTTATAGAAAAGAGAACCCTCACACACCAACCTTGGTGCAGGCTTCATCAAGGGTTGCTCCCTATCCGGACCCCATATCTGGCGGCACAGATGGGCTCCAAAGTTATAATAAGAGCTCTTGGCTGTGGGTTTACTCCCTGTTTTTTAAAGAAACACAATCTAGAGATTGGCTGCCGTTTATCGTAACAAGCAGTCTAATACATTCTGAGACGAGGAAGATGCCAGCTTCAAAATTACACTATTTTAAATTATTTACTCTGCCAAAATTGATGGTTCATTTTTTTCTCAACCTCTAGGATTAACCCCTTAAGTGCTGCGCACGTTCACCGGCCAACGGCACCACTACCTCCGTAGTGCTGCCGTCGGCCGTTGAACGTTCGAACTGCACCTGCGCAATGGAACGTCCAGCACTGGATCTGGACGTTCCATAGCAGCTATGAGGTTAAAGAAAGGGTATACCTAAAGTCCCACCCTTCCAAAACTGTATCTTGGGCCCTCAGTACACTCAGTGAACAGCCATGACAATGCGGGGATTACCCCGCAATGCCATTACAACGCAGGGATTACAGCGAAAGTCGTTACAACGACTTTCGCTGGAGGGCGCTGTTTAATAGGGAATAGTCACATTTTCTATCCAACACCTTCCCTACTGTCAACGTGGGCTAGAGTTGGAATAGAAAATTAAACTATTCCACAAACTAGCGCCCTCCAGCAAAGTCGTTGTAACGACTTTCGTTGTAATCCCCGCGTTGTAATGGCATGCCGGGTAAACGCCCGTGTTGTAACGCCATACAACCGAACACTCTACTCCCTTCTGGGCTGCCACTGTTATGAGCTTTGTTCCTCCAGATCCAATGTTGAGTGCTTTGTTGACTTGTTTCAGGGCGGCGTGGGAGGCTTGGAAGGTGAGGTGGCCCTCACTGCGTTTGTGACCATCGCTCTGCACCACACAATGGACGTCCACCAGGGACCAGACAAGAGCAAAGTGGTAGGTAACATTGCAGCCCCCTTGAGCCTGGCAAACCAGCTTCCTCTGCTCAACCTATGCTTGGCTCTCTCTGTTTTGCGTGTGAATGTTTCTCTATCTAGCTCCAAGGTGTGACATCTTTCACTGTCTGTATTTTACTCCACCCTCCAGCGTCCTAGTAATGTTAAGGCGCTGCCTGTCTAACAGCGAGGACCTGTCTGAGAGGTGAGTCCAAGAGGCGGCCAAGGTGGCTGCTGAGGAGGCCACTGATTGGCTGAAATGTTTCAGGCACAGTAGAGCGCCTGTTGATTGGCTGTGTGGAATGCTAGCTTGAGCATGAGATGATTGGGTGATTGACGCTTCCGCCTGGCAAGCACATCATCTGCACAAGTGCCATGCATTGTGTAGAGTGCACAGGACTAGACATGTCCACATGACATGACCGTGTTCAAGTCCTCCAGCCAGGTTGCTACCAGATCACTGCAGTCTGGTGCTGCACGATTAGATATCCCTGGGTTCTCCTGATATTAAGGTCTCTGATCATTTGCTTGTCTCTATTTAACCTCTCAGAAACTAAAACATTGTGTCATTTCACACCAAAGAGCAGGGCCTGAACCTCAACGAATCTCCAGAAACTCCAAACAGGGAAAGATCACAACCTTCTCCAGCAGGTGCAGAGGGCAGTGGAGATGCAGGGCAGGCCAGGTGTTCGTTTTGAATCCACACTAGGAGAGACAGTACCAGAGTGAGTGATTTCCAATATGAACATTAGTGACACATAACACAAAAATGTCAGGCCGTGCCTCTTAATGACCTGAGAAATTAAACACAGTTGTCATCCCCTATTAGGGTTCAAACCATCCTCAACTCACTGGTCTCTCCCAGTTCAGACGCTAGCATTGCTCTGAAAACTTCAGGGATGGCATTTAGAGACGAATTAACGCGCATCTGAGAGGTTGGTCTCTGTACTGGTTGAAATAGGCCCTTTAATTGCACGTAAAAGTGCTGTACAAAGGGTTGATATGTAGAAAAAAGTATCAATATACACGGAAATCTCAGGATAACAGCAGCCCTCCAGCACTTATCCCTCTGTGATTCTCTCAATGATTATTTTATTGAGAAAATCGTTGCTATTAGGTCTAAGATTCCACTGCCCTCCCCTTCCTTCACTGATTTCCAACCTCCGCCCAATCTGTTTCATCTGGACCAAATACCCCTGACTAGGGAAACCTTTTTGCCTCTGATTGCCAAGGTCAAGTCAGGTTCCCCCTCTGACATCTGCCCTGCACATGTCTTGAGGGAGATCTTTTTGGCTTGCCCTCTGCCCCTCTTACTTTTCTCAATGACTCTCTGGCACAGAGCATTGTTCCAGACCTCCACAAATCAACAACCATAATCCTTATTCTAAAGAAGCCTGGTGCCGATCCTTCCTCCCTCCCCAACTACCGTCCAATATCCCTTCTTCCGTTCTTGGGCAAAGTCCAAGAATGCCACATCACTAAAGGCCTTAGCGCATTTGTGGAGGATAGCAGCAGCTTAGCCCCCTGTCAGGCGGGCTTGCGTCCATTCCACTCCACCGAAAAGGCAGTCCTTTCCGTTATGGACAAACTCAGAGAGGGGACGGATGTTAACTTGCCCCAGGCACTGGTCCTCCTTGTATGTCTGCCGCCTTTGACACGGTTGATCATTCCATCCTTCTCACCCGTATCGAGGCGGCCAGCATCAGGGACCCCATTGTTTTGGCCCCTTTCCATGGGTACCCCTCCTTCACCCTCCCCTTCAGTCAGGACACATGGGATAACACTCAATAAACACCTCACTCTCCATTCCCAGATTAGTTCAGTGGTTTCATCTTGTTGTCTGACCCTTCGTACTATTCACAAGATATCCCGGTTTTTCTCCTTTTCTGCTCTCAAACTGATTATTTTGGCCATGGTCTTGTCACGCCTGGACTATGGCAACATTTTGTACAATGGGGTTCCTGCTTATGACCTCCGGCGCATTCAACTGGTCCAAAACCAAGCTGCCCGTCTCATTCTTGGTCTTTCTAAATTCCATCACGTCACTCCCCTACTTAAAGCCTTGCACTGGCTCCCCATCCGGGAACGCGCCCTCTTCAAGATGGGCTGTACGACCTTCCAGGCTCGCGCCGGAACCGCTCCAGCTTTCATCAATTCCGAAATTAAAGTCTACATTCCTAGTAGAGAGCTGTGCTCTTCCACCCAGTCCCTCCTTTCTGTTCCTCGTTTTAGGAAGAAAAAATCCAGGGGCGTGAAGTTCTCTGTCCTTGCCCGCACCTTCTGGAACGCCCTCCCCTTCACCATTAGGTCTTCGGCCTCCTACCTTGAGTTTCGCAAAGCGCTGAAGACCCTACTTTTCTCACAAGCCTTCCCGCTCTAGCGCCCTCCCCCTGTTCTCCTGGGTCTGCATCCCTAGCGCCAAGGAACCGCCTGGTAATCGTGCGCTTAATAAATATTTTAACTTCTAACTTCTTCTATGTTCCCAAATAATAACAAAATACAGAGTTGTGGTGGATCAGGGAAGAGAAAGCCAGGGGATAAAGATGTGAAGCAGTTTTGCCACCAGACCAGGCCAGGGAGGAGAAGCCTGCCTGGGGAAAACCTCTGACCAGGAGACAGCCAGAAGTGTCATTAGACGTAGGAGAATTGCATATATTAAATCAGACTGTGCTTTGGTGCTTATATTTGTGTGCGCGCCTTCATAACAAGAAACTCCACCTTCTCTAATAACCTCTTCTGTAAGCATGGCTATTTAAAGCGAGCAGTGGCTCCAAGTGTATGATGCTAATGCCGCAGAAATAACCGGACACTGAGCTGACATTTCTCCAACCCTGATCACCCGTTAAACAAATTATTTGACATGTGGCCGCCACTTTTCAAGCCCTACAGTCTTGGAAAGTCACCAGTCTGTTGTAGAGTTCGTCATATTCCCTAAACGCGAGACCACCTTTGCTCCATCTTCCTAAATTGTCCATTGGTCCCTTTCACACCGCTGAGTTTCATATGTAGCTGTAGCCCCCCGAAAGAACTACCCAATCCCCTCCTCGGGTGTTTTCAAATTTTAAACTGGTCATTGGAAAGCAACGCACACTGATAGCAGAAGGGAACAGGAGCTTGACGATGGCATTCATTGTGGCCCAAACAAACCTTCACCTGAAGTCCCAGATGTTTTCACCTGTGTGCGTCAGTCACCAGGGAGCGGGCGGCGTGCTTCTGTGGTGGATGAACAGTAGGAATTCATTTCAGGCTGGTGTGGATGCTCTTCTTTGGAAGGCTTGATGTTTGGTCTGTTCTCTGCAGAAGTGAGATGTCAGTCACATTACTTTGGGGTTTGTTTTGTCTATGGCTGCAGTTCTTGAATTTGTGTCCTACGTTCAGTAGGGTACCTCTGTAGAGCTGTGTCTGATGCAGAGGACCTTCAGGGTTATCTTGAGTGTCTGAGACAGCAAGTACTTGGCTTGGTTTGTTAGTGTTGCGACAACCGAAGAGCAGCAGCCACAAATCTTGCTGTCGTGTGTATAGTCCTTTCTAGAACAACGAGTATTGCATTGACCCACAATCAGAGTGCTCAAAATCACCTTCTGACCCAGAGTTCTTGAACGAGTGCCCACAATGGTCAGAGTGGAATGACATTTTGTGCCTTTGAGCAGGAGGGTGAGTTGTTGTTTAATTCAGAGATGCCTAGGGTGAAGCCAGATGCACATCATGGTGGGCCCTGGCGGCAGAATCACAGTATTTGACGCCTGTTTTCAGAGTGCATCCTTGGTAATCAAGTATTTGTCCTTTGCCAGACTAAATTTGAGGAAGTTTATTGTCACTTAGTATGTTTGAGTGTGATATGTATGGAGGTTGTTCCTTCTTAATACTCTTTTGTACGGCTGATGGTGGACATTGATGTTGCGCGCGCTGTCAGGGTTCCTGGTGGCTCCTTGTGTAGACGGAACTGGACCCCCAGTTGCACTGCCAGGGCAACTGCTGATTCCACAGCGGCCTGATCTGCTATGATGTGAGCAATGCAGGTGTAGCACTGATGCTGCCTTTTCTTGATCAGCTTTTTCTCTTGTCTAATTCTCTTCTGAAAATGTATCTTTGATTATGTTTTTCCATCCTACATCCCATACAACCCATCCAGTTTCCTCTGTACTATGAGTACCAGTATGGGAGCCTCGCCCTACACTGTGCCCTATTCTTCTTTCCATCCTCTGCAGAGGCTGAGCATTGAGAGGGCGGCCGAGTACCTCCAACAGATGCTGCCCACCTTGCGGCGCGCTTACACCGTCGCCATCTCGGCCTATGCCCTGACTTTGGTGTCAGACAGCGATAGCGCCAAGAAGGAGGCCAACAGCTACCTGATGGACTTCGCCACAAAGACCAATGGTGAGTAGCCCACTGCCACCACAGCGGTAAGTAGATGAGGGGGGACTGACTGAGAGAGTGGCCACATTGCACACGCTGCCTGCCTTCTACAAATAACTAAGACCTAAGAATAGAAACGCTCAACCAGTCAACACCCAAGGACAATGATAGTCATTACATAATGTTTTGAATATAACATTCCATATTTGTATATATTTATAGACACAAGGTGGGCAAGTTCATTTACAGGATCACATTATCAATACTAGACAGCAAAGGTTCGACTGTAGAAATGTGCACTGACCGTGCATTGCTTGTGGGTTTTAAAAGTGCAAATTATAAAAATAGATATGAGACAAAGATACACAGCCAAAGTTCTGTCTGTGGTGCTTATTGTTGCGACTGTACAAGATGTCCACATCTGCCTGTTTGAATAGGAGTTACTTACTCCACTGGGCTCAATTTAAAACTGTAATTCTTCAGTGATGTACGTGTTCGGCCCTGGTAGATGGTTTGGGAAGTCTTCATCGGGACAAAGGTACAGACCACTTTGAGCAGCAGCCGGTGGTAGAAAAATGAAGAATAGTCTTAACAGTGTCCAGTGGCAGCCTATGGTGTGTCTAAGAAGCAGTCAGAAAGCACTTACCTAATCAAACCTTGAAGAAATCCAGTTTCATCTGCAAACATCAGACACCAATGACAAGCAAAGTAGAAAACATTCAATGTCATGCAAGCAACTTCACCGGGAGCAGGCTTACTGTAACATAGTCTTTCTTGCAATGAGCTGAAGGGCGTGGAAATTGAAGGAGCCAATCAACCGCAGGAACATTTAACCAAAAAGATGAAAATGCACAAAGGTGCTTTGGTGATCTACACAGACAGACTTACACAATGAATGAGAAAACTGGGGAAATAAAACAGAGATAGAGATCAATCCTCTCCATCGCGGTGGTAAAGGAGCACCCATCCTGAACTATCTGAGGGAAGACAATCTTTTCTGACAACCTTCTATTGATAAACTGCAAAAGTTTATTGAAAACGTCATCAAGTTGTACGTCATTCATATTTGCCTTACTTGAAACAGTATCTGTCCCTGTCAGTGATGCATCTGGTAGATATATAGTTTTGGGCAAAAATGCCAGCTTGCCTTCCAAACTGGAGGTGGGTGTGTTCTGTATCAAATAATGGGTGAAAACTAAATCAGAGAGCTATTTCATGACAATGTGAAACAAGCATTGAAAATGCAATAGGTCTCGCCTTTGATTAAGTTAAAGCCATTTGCTTTGCTGATTGTATTGTACAGCAAAGCAAATGGCTTTAACTTAATGCTGGAGGGAGTCAGGACAGCTTCAGGGAGCAGTTTAATTTGCTCTTTTGAAAAAACGCCTTTGTAGCTGCAACCATTCCCTCGGGTCTCCGTTGTTACAGCAGCAAAGCTGCGAAGTTTGGCAACATGCGACACTCACACTCCAATTAATAGTTTTGTGAAAAGGAAACATCTGCACTGTAATACATCGGTTTTAGGGCGAACTGACCAGCGCACGTAGCCACTGACGGGCAGCTGCAGACACGCGTGGGGGCAGTGGTACCTAGAGGTGGGCGCGCCAAAAAGTTAATAGGGCAATCCGAGCCAGGGTTCTCGCTTGGCACTTAGAGGCCAGAAAACGTTTGCCATTAAATCATACAACAAACATAGTGCCCACACCGTCATCCGCTCCCCAACACTTACATACTTCCGTAATGACTGCACAGGACACATTACTTGTGGGTAAAGAACTGCTGCAGTTTTATTTTCATACAACAAAAGTATGCTTTTATCTCTGTGGGTTAGCTTACGGACGATCCAGGGCAGTCAGCCCTTGCTGACCCGCCCGCCTTGAGAGCCAGCTGGCACGGTGGGTCGATGCCCAGACAGTGCAGCACCTTTGTTGATCCCCTTCTGGATTCATGTGATCATGCATTATACTTCCGCACCTTTCAGGGCGGAGCGTGGTCTGGCACACCCCCGATTGGTCAGGCCCCCCAACCGCACGAAAGACTAACGGGGCGCCGCCGCGGTTTCCCCGGATTTCCCTGCAGCTCCAGGTCCGTGGCTCAGGCACCCTTACTGTGCCAGGCATAGGTACCCTTACTGTACCAGTCTGCCGCAGAGGTACCTTTACTGTACCAGTCTGCCTCCAGATCGCCCTGTAACTCCGTCTGCAACACAAAAGAAACATTAAAACATTCAAGATGTAAGCCACCTGCCCTGCTGCTGGGTACGAGGATAGGGAGGGTGCAGCACAGCAGGCGGGGCAGCAACGACCGGCAAAGAGGTCGATTGTGGGGCTGCCCAGGCCTAAATACCCGGCCTGCCCCCCAAGGCCCTCCCTCCCCTGGAGGCGCGTCAGAGGCTGCCTGTGGCCGGGGGAGGGGCCATGGGGCTGCCAGAGACTCCCCTTCTCCGAGGGCTGAGGGAGGGGAGGGGGGGCTCTGACTAGTGGGAACTAGAAGGCTGCCCTGCTAATGTCCCCCTGTGGGGGACACGGGCAGCGGCATAGTGCCCACACCGTCATCCGCTCCCCAACACTTACATACTTCCGTAATGACTGCACAGGACACATTGCTTGTGGGTAAAGAACTGCTGCAGTTTTATTTTCATACAACAAAAGTATGCTTTTATCTCTGTGGGTTAGCTTATGGACGATCCAGGGCAGGCAGCCCCTTGCTGCCCCGCCCGCCTTGAGAGCCGGCCAGCAAGGTGGGTCGATGCCCAGACAGAGCAGCACCTTTGTTGATCCCCTTCTGGATTCACGTGATCATGCGTTATACTCCTGCCCCTTTCAGGGCGGAGCGTGGTCTGGCACACCCCGGTTGGTCAGGCCCCCCAATCGCCCGAAGGACTAACGGGGTGCCGTCGCAGTTTTCCCGGAAGCTCCTTGCATCTCCAGGTCCATGGCTCAGGCACCCTTACTGTGCCAGGCAGAGGTACCTTTACTGTACAAGTCTGCCGCAGAGGTACCCTTACTGTACCAGTCTGCCTCCAGATCGCCCTGTAACTCCGCCACAGCTCTGGAGGAGGCTATCGTCGATGACAGAGCCCCCCACTTCTGCCCCTCACTTACACCCTACCGCTTTCAAAGCATCTTGCACATCAAGGAGGAACCTGTCCATCCCAACCTTGGACAGGTGCACACCGTCCTTCTCGTAATAGCCTTCCACTTTCGCCTGTATCAGTGCATGCCTTATGAACCCAAAGCCCATGCGTTCCATGAACTTCTGCATAGCCCTGTTCACTCTCTTACGTGAATGTTCCACCGCCGCTGTGGAATTGCCCCCACCACTCCCTCAGTGGAACGATCTCTGACCAAAAGATGTTGCATGACCCAAGTTTGTTGCTGAGTGCCCCGATGTCAGATTGCATGGTTTGTATCAGTGCCCTCCTCCTCGTGCTGACCAAGTCATTGCCCCCCAAATGGATTATAAGTACATCGGGCGGGGGCCCCCCAATAGCCAGACACTGTTTTAGGCTGTTCTTTGCACTGCTCCATCTCATCCCCGGGACGCCTATCCACACAAACTGTGTCCGCGCAAACCCTTTGGACCAATTCTTGTGCGCTGCCCACTCTGCCAACCTGGCAATATAGGAGTGTCCCAACAGCCACACCCGACAATCTGATGGAAAACAGGGGGTGGAGGACGCCATCTTGTCACATTTGTTTAATATGTTTGAAGTACTGCAAGCATGAATGTACATTATTTCTTCACCACACACATTTTTACATCTACATGACTCTACACATCTTCATGGGCGAATGTACAGCTGGAAACAATTGAATTGCCAGCGCCCGACACCATTGGCGCCCTCAGGCCCCATACCTGCCTTGAATGCTGCTGTGGCAGCCCCAATTCTGAAAGAGTGGCTCAGAATTTTTTTTCCTGAGCTTGCATGCCCCGCCTTTGATAGTGCAGCGGCCATGATGCGATCCAACTGGAACCTAGTCAGGGGTGCCCCGTCTGCGTGTACCAGGAAGTGTCCTGCGTTGGCGGGCCTAATCTTCAAATATTCTCTAGCTGTGGTGACGGGGCAGTACCTTGGGTCCCCCAGTGCCTGTAATACAATTGTTGTCCCCCGCCCCGCCTGATCTGTCTTGGATCTCCGAATACGAAGAACCAGGTGGTCGGACACGCAAACATCCTGTAGGGCCAAAGCCACCCCTGTTGTGTCAGTCTTGGATTTTGCGACAAACTCACTGACCCTGAGAGCCCCGTAAAAAGCCAGGCAAAATGCTGTTGTAAAAAGCCTGGCCTCGAAGGGGGAGTTAGTAACCAGTGGCACGACCTCTATCATACCTTGAAGGGAAGGGAAATCAATGGGCGCCCTGGCATCTGGGGTCCTGACTTCCTCCCTCGCCCACCCTTTCAGTGCCGCCCTGACCTTAAATGAAGCTGTGGGATCCTGGCACCCATTGAGCCTGGCGTCGTGCTTCAAGACGATCAGGTGGCCACACACCCACGAACGACTCCTGCCGGTGTCCTTAGCCCAAACCACGAAGACCTCCACCTGTTCTTCAAGTGGCATAGCCCCTGCTTCCTCCGACTCTATGGCTGCTCTGAATGTCTGCAATTGTGCCCCATATTTCTTCTTTGTCTTTGAGGCCAGTCAACGCGCATCCATCGTCCTCAGTCGCTCCCCCACTGAAGTAGTCGCCACAGGGAGGCCGGGAATGGTGTCATCTCCACCCTTGCCTGCGGCCAGGCCTCTCAGAACCGGAGCCACTGAAAGGGAGAGAGAGCGTCAGCAGCCACATTCTTCACACCCTCAATATGTTGCCCCCTAAACTCAATGTTGGACTGCAAACCCACCTTGACTAGCTCTCTTAGTAAACTCAACACAAGGGGACATGTGCCCGTCAGCCCGTTAATTGCCTGCACCACTGCCATATTATCCGACCAGAACACCACTTTCCTGTTTCTCAAAGTGTCCGGCCAAATGTGGAGAGCTACTATAATGGGGAAGAGTTCCATTGCAGTGATGTTGGCTGTTATTTTCTTCCTACGCCAGGCATTCAGCCACTTCATCGCACACCACTCGTCTCTTAAGATGACACCAAAGCCCTTCCTGCCTGAGGCATTAGAAAAAAGGCAGAGTTCCTGGCTACCCGCCCAAGGGGCCCTCCAAATGACTGTCCCATTGAAGTCCTGCAAGAAGCCCGCCCACATCTCCAGATCGGCCTTCAGGCCGAGACCACGTCGTACCAAATAATGTTTCTTGCTCACATTGGCCGTGGCTTTTGCCAGTCTCCGTGAAAATACCCTGCCTGCTGGAATCACCCGGGAAGCGAAATTCAACTTGCCCAAGAGGCTCTGGGCAGCACCCAGGGTCACTTTTTCCTTGCCCAACAGTGCCCGAATGTCCTGACGCAGATCACAAACCTTGTCCACCAGAAGCCTGGACTCACCCTTGACAATGTCCAGCTCGATGCCCAAAAAGGTCAGGACCTGCGACGGACCCTCGGTCTTACCTGGAGCAAGGGGAACCCCTAGGTGCCCCACCATTGCCTCAAAAGCCCGCAGACCTTCCGCGCACTCCAGAGTACCTGCATGCCCAAAAAACAGGAAATCATCCAAGTAGTGTGTTACTTGCGTTATGCCGTGGGTGGCGGAAAGTGCCCATTCCAGGAAAGAACTGAACGCCTCAAAGTATGCGCAGGATACCGCGCACCCCATTGGCATGCAGTGGTCAAAGAAGAATTCACCTTCCCACTTAAACCCTAGCAGGTGCTGACTGGATGGGTGGACCGGCAGGAGGCAGAAGGCTGATTCGATATCTGTCTTGGCCAGCCATGCCCCCTTTCCTGTCCTTCTTACCAAATCAATGGCCATATCCAGCGAGCAGTATGACACCGAGCAGGGCCCTTCCTCCAGCCAGTGGTTGACAGAGTTGCCCTCGGGGTAGGACAGGTGGTGGATGAGGTGATAAGCACCTGGCTGTTTTTTAGGCACAACTCCCAACTTTGACACTAAGAAATGATCCAGGGGGGGTTGGGGAATGGTACCGCCACCCTGCCCAGGGTCACCTCCTTTCTGATTTTCTCCCCGACCACCCACGGCAGTTCTCTTGCTGATTTCAGGTTCAACGCATTCCTGCACCCCAGAGGACCTTTGTAAGGTATTGTGAAACCATCAACAAACCCTTCCGCTAGTAGTAACCTGTCCTTATCCATTGGATACAGCCGCAGTAGGGGGAGAAGATTCTGGAGGATGACGGGGGAGGGGCCCTTGCTATTCCCAGATGACCACCTATCACTGGTGGTTGTTGGAGGGGGGAGCTCATTTTCTGTTAACGTTGTGGTCAGGCTGGGGTCACTGTCCTTCCTATCGCGGGGCATCTGTTCTGCCTGCCTGGGTAGCGGGGGGCAAACCCTGGCTGGCTGTGCAGGTAAGGGCTGAGTGCTGGGCCCGCACTTGCTACAGTTGTGCGTAAACTTGCATCCTCTGCCCCATGTGCAGATACCCCCATTAAATAGTCTGCATGTCCCAGAGTTAAAACGCCTTGACCCTGCCCTCTGTTGTCCCCTCCCATGTCCCCCAGGAAAGGGCTGTTTGAATGGCCGTTTGTTAAACTGCTCCCCCCTTCTATTTCCCTCGCCCTGTGCCCTGTATGGAACTCTGCCTTTTTTCTGATGCCTCAGGCAGGGAGGGGTTTGGTGTCATCTTAATAGACGAGTGGTGTGCGATGAAGTGGCCGAATGCCTGGCGTAGGAAGAAAATAACAGCCAACATCACTGTACTGAAACTCTTCCCCATTTTAGTAGCTCTCCACATTTGGCCGGACACTTTGGGAAACAGGAAAGTGGTGTTCTGGTCGGATAATATGGCAGTGGTGCAGGCAATTAACGGGCTGATGGCCACATGTCCCCTTGTGTTGAGTTTACTAAGAGAGCTAGTCAAGGTGGGTTTCCAGTCCAACATTGAGTTTAGGGCACAACATATTGAGGGTGTGAAGAATGTGGCTGCTGTCGCTCTTTCTCGCTTTCAGTGGCTCCGGTTCCGAGAGGCCTGGCCGCAGGCAAGGGCGGAGATGACACCATTCCCGGCCTCCCTGTGGCGATTACTTCGGTGGGGGAGTGACTGAGAACAATGGGTGAGCGGTCACAGGTCCCAACGACAAGGAGGAAATATGGGGCACAGTCGCAGACATTCAGAGCAGTCATAGAGTCGGAGGAAGCAGGGGCCATGCCACTTGAAAAACAGGTGGAGGACTTCGTGGTTTGGGCTAAGGACGCCGGCAGGAGTCATTTGTGGGTGTGTGGCCACCTGATCGCCTTGAAGCACGACACCAGGCTCAATGGGGGCCCGGCCAGGATCCCACAGCTTCATTTAAGGTCAGGGCGGCACTGAAAGGGTGGGCGACGGAGGAAGTCAGGACCCCAGATGCCAGGGCGCCCATTGATTTCCCTTCCCTGCAAGGTATGATAGAGGTCGTGCCACTGGTTAACAACTGCCCTTTCGAGGCCAGGCTTTTTACGGCAGCATTTTGCCTGGCTTTTTACGGGGCTCTCATGGTCAGTGAGTTTGTCGCAAAATCCAAGACTGACACAACAGGGTTGGCTTTGGTCCTACAGGATGTTTGCGTCTCCGACTACCTGGTTCTTCGCATTCGGAGATCCAAGACAGATCAGGCGGGGCGGGGGACAACAATTGTATTACAGGCACTGGGGACTCCAGGTACTGCCCCGTCACCACAGTTAGAGAATACTTGAAGATTAGGCCAGCCAAAGCAGGACACTTCCTGGTACACGCGGACAGGACACCCCTGACTAGGTTCCAGTTGGATCGCATCATCAGAGTAAAGACCAAGAGGCACCTAAGCCCTGTGGACAGCGGCGAACTGGCGGCAAGAGCAGGGGGGACCGGCGCACTCAGGAGGAGCCACGCAACGGGTGGAGCGACTGGCTCTGACGAGGTCAGGTCAGGTCACAAAAATCTATAAATAGTACTTATAGCCCAAAACTATTGTCTGCTAGAGTCTGTTTCGAAGCGCTGTACAGTCAAATGAAACTTTGGCGCGTTGCAGCCACAAATGACTAATCCTGTAGGCAGATTTTTACAGGAGCAGAAGACCATTGCTAAAGCAGAAACTGGGTCAATAGTTTGGATTTGTGGCAGTTGCACGTGAGAATTAGAACATCAAAGCGGCCGCTTTTTGTGGCACAGTATCAGACTGATTTGCATATGGCCATGTCTGAATTGGGGTGGCAGAGTGGGCTAAAGAACAGTGATGGATTAAACCCAGATCTTTTGACTGGGTGTGAGTGTTTGATTGGTTCAGATGCTCCGTCCATCACTAGCCCCTTTTGTAACGCTTTGTTCGCCATAGGTTGTCAGGGTATGCTCAGACGTGAGTCACTTGTTAACTTTGCCACTGGATTCAAGCAAGCCTGGCTGAAGACGACTGTAATGCCAGAAACCAGTACTAGGAAGCTTGTTTCCGGTCCAGGGAAGGCATAGCTTGGCAGTTCGGGCTGGACTGTTCCCATGAGGCACAGGGTCAGACTGATTTGCATATGAGTGTTTGATGGTTCAGATGCTCCGTCCATCACCACCCACTTTTGTACTGCAGTAGGAAACAAGGTAGTAGTGGAAATAGGTGGCAGTTGCACAAACACACACACACACCTGTGCATCATCTTATATATAAATACACAGCACTGAGAGGCAGCTTTCAGTCACGCCACACGATGGGGTCAGATGCCAGTATTACACAAGTTGCATTTTCAAAAGCTTTTAAATCTCGAATTTGTCAATTAGGAGAGGATAAGATAACAAAACTAATGGATAAGGCAGAAAAAGGCTTGAAGAAAACGAAAGATTTTGCAGTCCAAAGAGAAAACTGTGGATTGTTTGTTCCTAAGGCAAAAACGAATGAGGAGATTCTGATTTTGTGCTTGCTTCCCCTGTTTCCCGCTGTTTGTTTTCCCCGCTCCCCGCTCCCTGCCGCTGCTCCCCCGCGGCCTCGCCCCCCTTTTCCCTTCTGTACTCTCTCCCCTCCTATTCGCCACCCCGCTCCATCCTCACAGCTTCTCCTCCCTCCCACTGACTATTTAGGACACGCGACGGGGAGCTGTGACCTGACCTGACCTCGTCAGAGCCGGTCGCTCCTCCCGCCGCGTGGCTCCTCCTGAGTGCGCCGGTCCCCCCTGCTCTTGCCGCCAGTTCGCCACTGCCCCCAGGGCTTAGGTGCCTCTTGGTTGTTTTTACTCTGCTCTGTGCCTAAATCTGGGTATTTTTTTCTGATCTCTGCCTACTTCTGTTTGCCAGCTCTGTGCCTAATTCTGTGTATTTCTGTTTGCCCGCTCTGTGCCTAATTCTGTGTATTTTTTTCCGATCTGTGACGATTTCTGTTTGCCCGCTCTGCCCCTGTAATTTCAGATTTTGCGCTTGCTTCCGATGTTTCCCACTGTTTGTTTTCCCCGCTCCCCGCTCCCTGCCACTGCTCCACCGTGGCACCGCCCCCTTTTCCCTTCTGTACCCTCTCCCCTCCTATTCGCCACCCCGCTCCCGCCTCCCAGGTTCTCCACCCTCCCACTGACTATTTAGGAGGTGGACACGCGACGGGGAGCTGTGACCTGACCTGACCTCATCAGAGTCGGTCGCTCCTCCCGCCGAGTGGCTCCTCGTGAGTGCGCCGGTCCCCCCTGATCTTGCCGCCAGTTCGCCGCTGCCCCCAGGGCTTAGGTGCCTCTTGTTCATTTTTACTCTGCTCTGTGCCTAAATCTGGGTATTTTTTTCTGATCTGTGCCTACTTCTGTTTGCCCGCTCTGTGCCTAATTCTGTGTATTTCTGTTTGCCCGCTCTGTGCCTAATTCTGTGTATTTTTTTCCGATCTGTGACGATTTCTGTTTGCCCGCTCTGCCCCTGTAATTTCTGATTTTGCGCTTGCTTCCCGCTGTTTCCCACTGTTTGTTTTCCCCGCTCCCCGCTCCCTGCCACTGCTCCCCCGCGGCCCCGCCCCCCTTTTCCCTTCTGTACCCTCTCCCCTCCTATTCGCCACCCCGCTCCCGCCTCCCAGCTTCTCCTCCCTCCCACTGACTATTTTGGAGGTGGACACGCGACGGGGAGCTGTGACCTGACCTGACCTTGTCAGAGCTGGTCGCTCCTCCTGCCGCGTGGCTCCTCCTGAGTGCTCTGGTCCCCCCTGCTCTTGCCGCCAGTTCGCCGCTGCCCCCAGGGCTTAGGTGCCTCTTGGTCGTTTTTACTCTGCTCTGTGCCTAAATCTGAGTATATTTTTCTCATCTGTGCCTACTTCTGTTTGCCGCTCTGTGCCTAATTCTGTGTATTTCTGTTTGCCCGCTCTGTGCCTAATTCTGTGTATTTTTTTCCGATCTGTGACGATTTCTGTTTGCCCGCTCTGCTCCTGTAATTTCTGATTTTGCGCTTGCTTCCCGCTGTTTCCCGCTGTTTGTTTTCCCCGCTCCCCGCTCCCTGCCGCTGCTCCCCCGCGGCCCCGCCCCCTTTTCCCTTCTGTACCCTCTCCCCTCCGATTCGCCACCCCGCTCCAGACTCCCAGCTTCTCCTCCCTCCCACTGACTATTTTGGAGGTGGACACGCGACGGGGAGCTGTGACCTGACCTGACCTCGTCAGAGCCGGTCGCTCCTCCTGCCGCGTGGCTCCTCCTGAGTGCGCCGGTCGCCCCTGCTCTTGCCGCCAGTCCGCCGCTGCCCCCAGGGCTTAGGTGCCTCTTGGTCGTTTTTACTCTGCTCTGTGCCTAAACCTGGGTACATTTTTCTGATCTGTGCCTACTTCTGTTTGCCCGCTCTGTGCCTAATTCTGTGTATTTATGTTTGGCCGCTCTGTGCCTAATTCTGTGTATTTTTTTCCGATCTGTGAAGATTTCTGTTTGCCCGCTCTGCCCCTGTAATTTCTGATTTTGCGCTTGCTTCCCGCCGTTTCCCGCTGTTTGTTTTTCCCGCTCCCTGCCGCTGCTCCCCCGCGGCCCGCCCCCCTTTTCCCTTCTGTACCCTCTCCCCTCCTATTCGCCTCCCCGCTCCCGCCTGCCAGCTTCTCTTCCCTCCCTTCTCCCCCCACTCTCCATTTATGGCAGAGTCCACGCGCACGTGCAGCGGGTGCGCCGATTGTACGCCGATTGTACGCCGAAGGCGCGACAAAGGCAAGCCCGTCTGTGCCCGTCCGCGCCTGGCCGGCGCCCAGTGCCAGGACCCCTGCTCCTCGTCGAAGCCAGCCCACACGACGGACCTACGACGCCGCCACCCTCAACGCACTCAATCCCAACCGGAACCCCCAATGCTACCTAGCCACCCCAAAACGCACCCACGGACCCTTCAGCCGCCAAGCCTGCAAGTTCACCTGCCTCCGGACCTGCACCGCACCCAAAAGACCAGGCTCCAGCAACAACCACCTCAAGTGCATCCTGCTCAACACCCGCTCCGTCCACAGACACGCCGTAGAACTCTGGAACCTGCTCGCCACAACATCACCAGACGTCGCCTTCCTCAGGGAAACCTGGATGAACGCCTCCTCAGCGCCCGACATCGCCATAGCTATCCCGGACGGATACAAGATCACCCGGAGGGACCGCGTCAACCAGACCGGAGGAGGCATCGCCATCGTCTACAGGAACACCATCCGCGTCACAACCAACTCCGACGACACCTTCTCCGCCGCCGAACACCTCCACTTCCAGATACAAACCGACCCCAAGACCACCCTCAGAGGCACCCTCATCTACAGACGCCCCGGGACCACGCACCCAATTCAGCGATAACATCGCAGACTTCATCAGCCCGCACGCCCTACCCTCCGCTGACTACATCCTCCTAGGGGACCTCAACTTCCACCTGGAGAAAAACAACGACACCAACACCACCACCCTGCTGGACAACCTCGCCATCCTCGGACTCAAGCAACAGGTGAACACCCCCACCCACTACGCCGGCCACACGCTCAACCCCATCTTCTTCTCCAGCAAACACATCTCCTTCAGCCACTCCACCGGACTTCATTGGATGGATCACAGCTGTGTCCACTTCAGCTTCAGAAGAACCACGACCCACCACCACCCGCAACAGGTTCCCAGCAGGAGCTGGAGCAAGATCACCACCTCCCTCAGCCGGAACCCTCCCGCCAGCGCAATGGGCCCCAACGAAGCAGCCAGCACCTTCACACAGTGGCTCACCAACTGCGCCGACGACCTCGCACCACTGAAGAACCCCTCCCAGCAGACCCGGCAGCAAGAAAGCCTTGTGGTTCACCGACGAACTCAAAACATCCAAGAAAAACTGCCGCACCCTTGAAAAAGCCTGGCGCCACGACCAGACCACAGAAAACATGACTGCCCTCAAAAACGCCACCCGCAAACACCACCAACTGATCTGCACCACCAAAAGGACAACATTCAAAGAACGACTGGACAACAACACCCACAACAGCAAGGAACTCTTCAGCATTGTGAAAGAGTTCTCCAACCCCAACGCCGGAAACAACGACATCACACCCTCGCAAGACCTCTGCGACTCACTCGCCACCTCTTCCACCGCAAGATCACCGACATACACAACAGCTTCAGCGCACAGACCACGCACCCAACCGCCGAACCAACGCCCCCCACCACCACCCTCTGCACCTGGACCCCGGTCAGCACTGAAGACACCACCCGCACAATGAACATCATCCACTCCGGATCACCAACCGACCCCTGCCCCCACCACGTCTTCAACAAGGCCGACTCCATCATCGCACCACAACTCAGGGACATCATCAACATCTCTTTCAACACCGCCACCTTCCTGGAGAGCTGGAAGCACGCCGAGCTCAGCGCCCTCCTGAAGAAACCAACAGCGGACCCCACCGACCTCAAGAACTTCCGCCCAATCTCGCTCCTCCCTTTTCCTGCCAAAGTCATCGAGAAGACCGTCAACAGACAGCTCGCCGCCTTCCTCGAGACAAACGGATCCCTCGACCCTCGCAGTCCGGCTTCCGAGCCAACCACAGCACTGAGACCGCCCTCATTGCAGCCACTGACAACATCAGATCCCTGCTCGACAACGGAGAAGCAGCGGCCCTCATCCTCCTGGACCTATCCGTGGCGTTCGACACTGTCTGCCACCGCACCCTAGTACAGCGCCTCAACAACATCGGTATCCAAGGGAAGGCTCTGGAGTGGATCATCTTGTTCCTCGCCGGAAGAACCCAGAAAGTCCGCCTCCCCCCGTTCAGATCCGAGGCCACCGAAGTCATCTGCGGCATACCACAAGGATCCTCACTCAGCCCCACCCTCTTCAAGCCTACATGAGCCCCCTCGCAGCCATCGCACGCCAACACAACCTCAACATCATCTCCTACGCCGACGACACCCAGCTGATCCTCTGCCTTACCAAGGACCCCACCAGAGCCAGCCTACATGAAGGGATGAAAGACGTCGCCGAGTGGATGAAGAACAGCCACCTGAAACTGAACTCAGACAAGACGGAAGTCCTCATCCTGGGGTCACCGCCCTCCGCCTGGGACGACTCCTGGTGGCCCCCTGCCCTGAGCACCACCCCAAGCCAACGGACCACGTGCGAAACCTGGGCTTCATCCTGGACTCCTCTAGATGACCAGACAAGTCAACGCTGTATCGCCATCGTGCTTCAACACCCTGCGAATGCTCCGGAAGATCTTCCGATGGATCCCCACCGAAACCAGGAAGACAGTCACCCAGGCACTCGTCACCAGCTGACTGGACTACGAGAACACCCTCTACGCGGGAACCACTGCCAAAATCCAGAAAAAACTCCAGCGCATACAGAACGCCCCCACACGACTCATCCTGGGCATCCCTCGCCACAGCCACATCTCAACCCACCTGAAAGACCTGCACTGGCTCCCCGTCAACAAGAGGATCACATTCAGACTCCTCACCCACGCACACAAGGCTCTCCAAGACATGGGACCGAAGTACCTCAACAGCCGCCTCACTTTCTACACACCCACCTGCCAGCTACGATCAGCCAGCCTCGCCCTCGCCGCCGTACCACGCATCCGCAGAGCCACCGCTGGAGGAAGATCCTTCTCCTACCTGGCGGCCAAAACATGGAACTCCCTCCCCATCCACCTACGGCTAACCCAGGACCACCTCTCCTTCAGGAAACAACTCAAGACCTGGCTTTTCGAGCAGTAACGGACCCCCCCCCCCAGCACCTTGAGACCCTACTGGGTGAGTAGCGCGCTCTACAAATTCCTGATTGATTGATTGATTGATTGATTGATTTTTGTATTTTATTTATTTCATATGTCACAACAGTAAAAAAGGGAAATAAAAAACATGCCACCACCCAAATGTGCAATCCGTATGCATGTAAAGAATTTATTTAATAATCATAACTTTAATAGAGAAGTTACTTTGCTTCCTAGTGGGCAGGTATAGAAACTCTTTTTAGTTTTGGCGCACCTCGTATATGCCTCTCAGTGGCCCTTAGTGTGCTGTTTAAACCTCAATGTTATAGTTAAAACCTCCTGTGCCACATCACGTTAAATATATTCGCCCCTAACACTGCAATTTACTCCATCCACGTCCCGCTGTTCCATGAGCTCACTCTCGACCTTGGTGCTTCGGGTCCAGTTCGAGCTATATAAAACTCCATAAAAATATTAAAATTCTCTCCCTATCACCAACACACAATTCGTCCCTGCCCATAGAGGACCTTCCGTTTCAGGGCTAATTAATCGGTGATTCTCGTAGCACACATTTTTCACTCAAGCGCCAAGAGGCCTTTCGAAATGCAGTGCTAATCATTCAATACTTCTCAACATCATACGCTTACCATACAAGTGCCTACGGCGCATTGAGACTGCACTTCAAATAAATCACTACTTCTCACCAGCATCTTGTTCATGCAGGCGCCTAGACGCCATTCACAAGTGCTTTCAGTACCTTGAGCAAGACCTATCACCAGCACCCTGTTCCACACAACACTACACACACACACAACCACACACACACACAACCACACACACACAACCACACACACACACAACCACACACACAACCACACACACACACAACCACACACGCACACACACAACCACACACACACACACACAACCACACACACACACAACCACACACACACAACCACACACACACAACCACACACACACAACCTCACACCACGCTCACAACCACCCTCACAACCACACTCACAAACACACACTCACAACCATACACACACACAACCACACAAACTCACAACCACACACACAACCACACACAACCACACACAACACACACACCCAACCACACACACAACCACACTGTCAGTGCACACTTTCACCAGACACAGACACCATAAGTCATCAGTGCACGCTTTCACCGGGCACAAACACCACTAGCCATTAGTGCATGCTTTAACCGGGCACCATCACCACCAGGCGTCAGTGCACGCTTTCACCGGACACACAGAACCAGATGTCAGTGCACGCTTTCACCAGGCACACACACACCACCAGCCATCAGTGCACGCTTTCACTGGCACACACACACCACCAGCCATCAATGCACGCTTTCACCAGGCACACACACACACACCACCAGCCGTCAGTGCACGCTTTCACCAGGCACACACACACACACACCACCAGCCATCAGTGCACGCTTTCACCAGGCACACACCACAAGCCGTCAGTGCACGCTTTCACCAGGCACACACACCTCCAGCCGTCAGCGCACACTTCGACCAGACACACACACCACCAGCCGGCAGTGCACACATCAATTGTTAACGCATCCACAATTAACTATTGTAGCAATCGCAGTATGGCACACTACAATTTATAGACTTTTGTTGCAATTGGTGTTGCAATATTTAGCAATGCCAATAGCTCAAACTTAATTAATGCGAGACCTATTGCATTACAAATGCTTGTTAATTCTTTGTGAGTGAGTACCCTGAAGGTGCAGGCTAAAGCCGCATGGTAGCGGGACTCGTTATGGGCTTGAGGTTACAACGCAACCCCGAGCTGGACAAGGGCCGGGTTTCAGACTCAAGCTTTCAGTGGCTCACCCACCTTTAGTGGTACCTGCAGGATCCCTTTGGACCTCTTGTTGGGCTGTTACCAAGGCGTTCTCTTCTCCTACGCACTGTAAGGATGGTGCAACAAACAGCTCTACGGCACACAGTAGTAGTGTACTGCCATATCTATTGCAATAATAAAAACCCTTGCAGATACCACTAACTAACCCTCAAGCACTCCAAGTCGGGGTTACTGGAGCACTTCACTAAAACGCATATCTGAAAGAAACACGTTAGTGTTAGATTCCTTACCTTAGAATATCCCCAGGCGTCAGTCTGGATCCGGAAACTTTTGCGTAGCAGTACCCCTGCGCGTCGGTAGGCGTCGTCTGCAGGCGTCCCCTGCGGCTCCGCGTCCGTCGTCGGCGTCGTGCGCCGTGATGACGTCGCTGGAGTATATAAACGCCGCCTCCGCGCGCTGACGTCAGTTCTTCTTTTTTCCGCGCCAGTAAGCGCAGATTCGAAGAGCAGTACTCCAGTCTTTTGACCAAGTTTTGTTAACTTTCTATATCTTTTTGGTGCCTGGTAGGATGCCCGGTTTCAAGAATTGTGACGGTTGTGACCGCACGATGTCGGTCACGGACCATCACCGACTCTGTCTCCGGTGCCTGGGCCCCGACCACGACGTGGACTCCTGCGTCGATTGCCGGGCTCTGACTAATAAGGCTAGACGGGAGCGGTCCCGCAAGCTACTCGAGCTCCGGGTGTCGGCCCCGCGTCGGGAGCGGTCCCGGTCCGGCCGGAGGTCCAGGGAGCGGTCGCGGAGCCGCGCCGGGCGCTCCAGAAGTCATCACCATTCGTCGGACTCTTCAGGTAAGAAACACAAGAAGTCGGGGCGTCGTCATCGTACCCCTGACGACTCCCCCCGACGCTCGCACGATGCGGCCGGGGGTTCGGGTGACCCCAACCCCGCGGCTCCACGAGAGTCGCCGGCGCGGCCTGCTCCATACCCTCCGGTCCCTGGGCAAGGTGCGACGCCTAAAGGAGATTGAGGCGTTCCTCATGGCCATGAGGGCGCTCACTTCTCCGACGGGGCCTACGGCGCCTTCGGGCCCAGTGCTACCGTCTGGGGGCCCTAGCGGTTCGGGTGTCCCTGCCTCGACGCCATCGGGTGCTCCGGCCCCGGTGCCGCTGACGGCTCCGACCCCGGAGCCGCAAGGGCCTTCGGGGTCGACGCCGGCTCGTCTGCCGGCACCGATTCCATCGGGGTTGCCCCCAACGCCGTCCCCGCGCGGCGCCGGTTCTCCTGTGCCGGCTCCGGGTGGCGCCGTCCCATACCCTCCCCGAATCCGGACGCGGAGTCGGACCGACGTCGCTCGACGCCGGGCTCGACGCCGATGGGGCCTGTGAACCCCGAGGAGCCGGTCTACATTGTTGACTCCGAATATGGAGATGATGTGGAGTACGGAGAGTGTTGGGAGGGGTCTGAGGACCCTCTGTCACCTGAGTGTCAGTACGACGTGGACTGGACAGGTGATTTGGGTGATGCAAGTGGTCTGGACGACTCTCCTAACCCTGGCTTTGTCTCTCCTCCTTCCGTGGCATCGGAGGAGGGAGCTGCTTATTCAGTGGTGTTGATGAGGGCTGCCAAGGCCTTACACCTTGAGCTCCCCGTCGCGGCCGTGAGGCCTAACATTCTCACTGAGGTCTTCAAACCGCAGTCATGCCCACAAGAGCCACTGCTGCCGTTTAACGAAGCCTTGTCAGACGTTCTTTTGGGCACGTGGTCCAGGCCCTCTTCAGGTTCGCCTGTTGATAGGAACGTGGCCAGACGCCACCGTCCGTGCCCGTACGACCCCAAGTTCCTGTCCACCCATCCCACCCCTGAGAGTCTGGTGATCCAGGCCTCGACTTCCCAGACCGCATTCCCGTTGGCCCCGCCCGACCGGGAATCTAAGAGGTATGACCAGTATGGCAAGAAGGTCTTCTCGTCCCTGAGTTTGGGACTGCGGTCTTGCAACACCGCTTGCCTCTTGGGCCGCTACACCCACTCTGTGTGGGATACGGTCGCGGAACTGCTGCCAGAATGCCCCATGGAGGTGCGGGCGAAGCTCGGCAAGGCTGTGGCTGAGGGCCGAGATGCAGCAAAATAGTCCATATGGTGTGGTCTTGATACGACCGACTCGCTGGGCAGAGCGATGTCCACGACGGTGGCGATTCGTCGCCACGCCTGGCTGAGATCCGCCAACTTTTCGGCAGATGTCCAGAATGCCTTGATGGACATGCCGTTCGATGGCTGTCGCCTGTTTGGTGACAAAGTGGACCACGCGCTGGAACGCTTCAAGGACTCCAGGGTCACGGCCAAGTCCTTGGGTCTCTCGACCCAGCGCCAGCAAACGGGTTTGTTTCGCTCCTTTCGTGGCCAAGGAAGGGGCGTCCCAACACGTGCTGCCAGCCACGCGCCGCAACAATATTTTCAACGCGGTGGCGGCCGTGGAAACCGCCGTGGAGGCGGTCGGGGTCAACGGCGGGGTCAGGCCACACCTCCCCCCGCAGCATCTGCCTCCAAATCCTCCTAGTCCGTGCTTTCAGGCCCATGTGACGCCAGTGGGTGGCAGGGTTCGCCATCACCACGCCCGCTGGCGCACAATCACATCGGACAGGTGGGTGCTGCAACTCGTCCGAAGGGGCTACTCCCTCCCCTTCGAGACCAATCCTCCGGTCATGCCACCGCAGAACCACCGTGTGTCAGGGGACCACTTGACACTTCTGCAGGAGGAAGTTACGGCCCTCTTGGCCAAGGGGGCCATCGAGCGCGTTCCTGGGCCAGAAGTAGGGCGTGGTTGCTATTCCCACTACTTTCTGGTGCCCAAGAAGGACAAAGGGGGCCTACGTCCCATCTTGGATCTACGGAACGTCAACGGCTTCCTCCGGAAGGAGAAGTTTAAGATGTTGACATTGGCTCAGGTCTTGGCTGCTCTAGACCCGCAAGACTGGATGGTAGCGTTGGACTTGCAGGATGCGTATTTTCACATCCCTGTCCTGCCGGCCCACCGGCGTTACCTGCGGTTCACGGTAGGCCAGGAGCACTTTCAGTTTATCGTGCTCCCCTTCGGCCTTACTAGCGCCCCACGGGTGTTCACAAAGGTGTTGGCGGTGGTCGCAGCCCATCTGCGCAGGTTAGGGGTTTCAGTCTTCCCCTACCTAGACGACTGGTTGTTGAAGGCGGGCTCGCCCCAGACAGTCGTCCACCACCTTCACATGACGGCAGACCTCTTGCACGACCTGGGGTTCTCCATCAATGTGCCGAAATCACACCTGTGTCCCTCTCAAAAGCTCCTTTTCATCGGAGCGGTTCTGGACTCGGCGCAGTTTCGGGTTTATCCTCCGGAACGGCGGGTCCGGGATATACAGGCTTTGATTCCCATCTTTCAGCCGCTATCCCGGGTTTCGGTCAGGTTGACGCTGCGGCTGCTGGGGCTGATGGCTTCCTGCATCCTTCTGGTGCATCACGCCCGGTGGCGGATGCGGGCTCTGCAGTGGGACCTGAAGTTTCAGTGGGCCCAGCATCAGGGCAACTTGTCCGACCACGTCTTGATCTCGGAGGGCACTGCGAGACAACTGCAGTGGTGGCTTACGGACCGCGATTGGGTCAGAGGCAGATCCCTCTCCCTTTCCCAACCGGAGCACGTTGTCGTGACGGACGCATCCCTCCAGGGCTGGGGAGGCCACTTGGGAGAGGCGGAGATCAGAGGCATCTGGTCTCCGGCGGAGTCCCGGCTCCATATCAACCTGTTGGAGCTACGGGCGAGTCGTCTAGCACTGAAGGCATTCCTCCCCTTTGTCAACGGGAGTGTAGTGCAGGTGTTCACGGACAACACCACCTCCATGTGGTACTGCAACAAACAGGGCGGGGTGGGGTCGTGGACCCTTTGCCAGGAGTCTCTGCGCCTCTGGCAGTGGCTGGACGTCAGTGCGTGACTTTGACGGTTCAACACCTGGCAGGTTCTCTGAACGCCAGGGCGGACGAACTCAGCCGTCGGTGCTCGATGGATCACGAATGGCGTCTGAACTCGGACGTGGCACAAGGCCTCTTTCTGCAATGGGGATAGCCTTGGTTAGATCTATTCGCCACAGAAGAGAACGCGCAATGTCATCGGTTCTGCGCGTTGGAGTTTCCAAGACGGCACTCGCACGGCGACGCCTTTTGGCGCGAGTGGAGTTGCGGTCTGTTATATGCCTTTCCGCCTATACCACTTCTGCCCAGAGTGCTGAAGAAGATCAGGCGCGACCGGGCCCAAGTTATCCTTGTGGCTCCGGACTGGGCTCGAAGGTACTGGTATCCCGAGCTACTCAGCATGTCAGTCGGTCCCCCGATCCGCCTGCCCCTTCAGGAGGACCTTCTGTCGCAGCAGCAGGGGACGGTCCTCCACCCGAACCTGTCCAGTCTCCACCTCCATGCTTGGAGATTGAGCGGCGGCAGTTGAGGCCATTTGACTTGCCTCCTGAAGTCTGTGATGTAATTCTGGCAGCCAGGCGTCCCTCCACAAAGTCGGTATACGCCTGTCGGTGGAACAGATTTGTGGCATGGTGCACAGCAAAGGCTGTGGATCCTCTTTCTGCCCCTCTTTCCGAGGTTCTTCTTTTTCTTCTCTCTCTTGCCCAGCAGGGCTCTGCTCTGGGCACTATCAAGGGCTACCTTTCGGCCCTTTCAGCCTTTCTAAGGCTTCCTGATCAGCCTTCTTTGTTCAAGTCCCCAATTGTAACGAGATTCTTGAAGGGCATCACACACATGTATCCACCTGTTCCGTTTGTGATGCCTCAGTGGGACTTGAACCTGGTTCTAACCTTTTTGATGTGTGCTCCCTTTGAGCCCCTTCATTCTTGTCCTCTCCGTCTCCTGACCTTGAAGATGGCCTTCCTGGTTGCCATCACCTCTGCCAGGAGAGTGAGTGAGCTCCAGGCTCTTTCTGTCAAACCTCCTTTCCTGTCCATTCATCCTGACCAGGTGGTTCTAAGGACTAGACCTTCTTTCCTGCCCAAAGTAGTTTCTGCTTTTCACATCGGGCAGTCCATCACCCTCCCCTCCTTCTTCCCGCCTCCGCATCCTTCGAAGGATGAAGAGCGGCTCCATCGTCTGGACCCAAAACGTGCGCTTTCATTTTATATGGATCGCACACGCCAGTTCCGGGTGGATGACCAACTGTTTGTTGGCTACGTGGGTGCGAAGAAGGGACAGGCGGTACATAAACGGACCATCTCTCGGTGGGTCGTTCTGTGCATCAAAGCGTGCTACTCTTTGGCTAGGAAGGAGCCTCCTGTTGGGTTGAGGGCCCATTCCACTCGGGCCACGGCGGCTACTACTGCCCTGGGCCAGGGAGTCCCCTTGCAGGACATTTGCCAGACGGCTACGTGGGCCTCGCTGCACACCTTTGCGAGGCACTACTGCCTGGACAGTCTAGTCCGGAGGGATGGCTTCTTTGGCCGTTCTGTCCTCCAGGACTTTCTGGTGTAGGAATGTATTGTTTCGCAGACCCACCACCGGAGTTGGTATTGCTGGGGTATGTATTCTAAGGTAAGGAATCTAACACTAACGTGTTTCTTTCAGATGAACAAGTTACTTATCTTCGGTAACGATATATCTGTAAGAAACATTAGTTAGTGTTAGATTCCTTACCGAACCCACCCATCCTCCCCGTTCTGCGAACGGATACCTAGGGTTAAGGACATCCCTTTCAGGGCCCTAGTTTCAATTGGCACCAGTGTTGGTTCTCACATGGCTCTGCGTGTTCTGGCGCGGAAAAGCTGTGTACAAAGAACTGACGTCAGCGCGCGGAGGCGGCGTCTATATACTCCAGCGACGTCATCACGGCGCACGACGCCGACGACGGACGCGGAGCCGCAGGGGACGCCTGCAGACGACGCCTACCGACGCGCAGGGGTACTGCTACGCAAAAGTTTCCGGAACCAGACTGACGCCTGGGGATATTCTAAGGTAAGGAATCTAACACTAACTAATGTTTCTTACAGATATATCGTTACCGAAGGTAAGTAACTTGTTCATTACAAATGCTTTTAGTTATAGGGGGAAGACTGCCATTATCCAATTGCACTTGATTGTGCCCTCATTGGACGGGAAAATCACTTCCTTTGATTTCGTGGTAGGGAAACAGTGCGTTTTCCTGTCATTAGCCTATGTTATATGTTATACTTTTAATAAGCACGCTATTAACTAAAGAGAAGTCCTGGCGCAGATAGACCAAAACATGGGTAGACCGTGGCAGGAATAACCCGCGGGATCTGTATCTAGGTAATCACGTGATTACAGTCCATACACCCAGTTCAAGGCCTTTCTGATGTGCAAAATTGCTGACGTTTTGCACAGGCTTGTGGACAGAGAATTCCACAATCTAGCAGCCGCTACCGAAAAAGCCCTGTCAAGTCCAAGTCCAATAAAATCTAGGTAAAGAGGAGGAAGTCATCCAGAAGTGTAGTGAACAACCAGCAATATAGGTGTTGCATTTTTTTCAAAAGTAATACGGTCCAGACTGATGAACGTGCATGCACCAGACAAGGCCACACCTCAAATAAAATTAAAAACGGAAACTTCTTCATTGAAATGGGCCAAGGTGGTGCCAGTGCATCGCTTTAAGGCTCATTAGGAGAAGCAGCATTTTGCTCTTCCCGTGTTGTGGTCAACAGGAAACAAATTTGATGCTTGTAGTCCAGGGGCAACCTAGTGTCGTAGGCAGGGGCCATGTATTGATTCAACGTGCAAATGACCCCTCAGTTCAGAGCGGGGTAGTGTGTGCGCACACACACACACGCGGACGCACAACCCCCCCATATCCCCAATACTTGCCAAATGACTATCTTATAGTTCCACAAATAAAACTTCCACATTGCAAAACGAGGCAACAAAATTATCCTTGTTTATAATATAACAGTAACTCTGCTAGTTGTATGCTTTATAGATGCATACTTATAAGGATTCAACGTGTGATCGCAATTCCTTAATTCCCAAGTTAATACTCTGGCAGTACATTCACAATAGAGGTTTCCTGGTTTGTCTCAGGCATCACCTTTGATGCCTAATGTAGTAGTTATACTTTATTTGTTGATTAAAAATCATTACAATCAAGAATAATACACAATAGGTTAAGAACATTAATTTTTGCTGACAGAACACATGTTCACCTTTCTACGGAAAAGTTAGCAGCAATGATAAAAGTGCCTGTGCCAATCAATTATTAAAGTACAACTGTTAAGAAATAAATGTTCTCCTTAGCAGGACGACCCACAAAATACAGTTAATTGTGAGTTTTTTTTTATTTTTTTTATTTTAAAATCATTTTGTTTCCCAATCACAGAAACAATTTAAAACCTTTTGGAACTTCAAAATCCGTGTCGTGCACTAAGCTTTTAGAAGCAAATTATAATTTTGGCATTAATGTCGTTGGCAACATGATGTTTCAATAACAATCATTATTAGACTTGGTTAGTAGCTTTTTTTTGACAATATAAATTAAATTTACAAATTGTGAGATCATGCGGGGCATATTTCCAGTGAGACAGATTATAATGGCGTGTCAACATTTTCTCACCCCTAGTTCATTAAAAAATGGGTCTCAACAGGTCTTCCGCTCTTCTAACAGCTGAGGGCACGTAGTTACAATATGTATTAAGGATTCGTTATAAAAGCCACATAACCTACAGCTTTTTGTGGACCAGTTTTTTCCCATTTGGGTATTCTCTCCTTTGTGGGATAGGTCCCAAACCGTAACAACATAAATGTGTTCCTTAAAAATGGTTTTAAATGGGTCAGGAGATATGATTGAGGTTCTAATTTAATAAATGAGTTGATAACTGATCAGGAGTGACTCTTTTTTGAGAGCTCATCCTTATCTACAAAAGACTCGATAAAAGAGTGACTGAACAATTTATTGTCTGTTTATAAACTGCTTTTCTCCTAACTTCTTCAAAGACTGGACACTTAAAATTGAGTAAACTCTCTCTTAGATAAGCTCTCCAACTCCTAGCCTGCTTATACCTCGTTATCTCTTGCCAACATTGGTTTGTAAGGGTACCATGGTCTGAACGAAACATAACGTTTTTAAAAAAGCAGATTGCCGTACCAGAGATTGCCTTTTCAGACCAAATTCTAATCTGAGATTAGCGTGACCTATATACCTAAGCATCCCAAAGACTGATTTGTAGACCTTTATTTGCATGTCATTAAGGATCTTCGCGTCTTTACCACGAAAAATCATTGAACCGTAAGCTAAAGAGGGGATCACCTTTGCTTTCATAACCTTTAATAGATGTTCGTGATTTGGACAAGACAACTTATCCCTCAACTTTCTAAAGGCGAAGGGCAAGGCTGCCGCCTTTGCTTTAAGGTTAATGAAATGCTGTCAAAATGACAGATTATCATTGAATGTTATTCCTAGATATTTCACGGTTTCAATATGTAACCTGTTAATGTTCCATTCTATCTTCTCTGTTTTTGAACCACCCATCGTCATTATTTTGGTCTTTTTGGTATTAATCTGCAAACCATTAAGGGTGATATAGTGAATAAAAGAATCAACTAATCTTCTTAGGCCTATGGCATTATGGCTTAACAAAATAGTGTCATCAACATATTGTAAATATTTGATGTCTTTGCCTAAGAAGGTAGGTGAGTGAGTGTTAACTTCATTAACATGTATTGGTAGCTCGTCCATAAACGGATTCAAAAGGCTCGGAGCCAAAACGCAACCTTGTTTCAGACCACTCTTAGTTTCAAATCAGCAGATTGTACTTCTGTCGTCTCCGACTTTGATCTGAACCGATGTGTTAGTGTATAACAGTTTAATCATGCCAAGCAATGTGTTTGGGATAACCCATTCTGAAAGTTTGGCTCAAAGGAGATTACGGGGAACAGAATCAAAAGTGGCCTTGAGGTCGGCAAAACATATATATAGCTTCTGCTTTCTATATTTTGCACTTTCGGCCAATAAAGTCAGTAAGGTCAAGTTCGTACTTGTTGATTCGCCCCTTCTGAAGCCTGCTTGAAAAGCGGGAATTAGATCTTTTTTTATGGCCCATTCTTCCAAGTCATCAAGCAGGCAGTTCGCAAAGATTTTTGCCTCCACACCTGTTAGGGCAATTAGCCGATAATTTGCAGGGTTATCTTGTGGACCACTTTTGTATATCAGCTGAATTATACTTCCTTGCTATGATTCGGGAACCTATCCAAATTTAATAACATCATTGCAGAAAATAGTTAAAACCTCTGACCAATGCTCAAGATTTGCTTTGAAAATTGAATTTGGAATTCCGTTAGGGCCAGGAGCTCCATTTGTTCTCATTCTGCTTATTACCGTTTTAACTTGCTCTGTAGGCCATGCCTCCTTAACTTGTGGCTCAGCTTCGTTAATATGCTGGACATTCCCGTGTTTTCTACCTTCTTCTCTGCTTGAAGTGCTTGACTTGTGACAAACAGTGTTAGTATTAAGCTGTAGGTCCGAGGATGAAACTTAAAGATTATAAATGAAAGATGCCCTGCGGGATTCAGTGATATTAGCACTATTCCCTCTTTTGCTACCATTTTCGAGATTATTTATTATGCCCCAAAATAATTTTGGATTTTGAGTTTTGCATGAAAATTTAACTTGCACCATAATCCCTTATAATAAAATTGTGTGGCTTTCCATATTTCGTTTTTATATTGTCTTCTGAGCATTTTTAATTTATGAAGTTCCAGAGTTTTTAGTACTCCATTCGGTTTTCTAAAAGTTGCCCTTATAGCTCTATTAAGTTCTCCTTTTAGGCGAATCAGCCAATTAGTATACCATCGTGATTTTTATGGTATCATGATAGAGCCTTTTGATGTCATTGAAGGAGGAAAGCGATCCAAAAGGGAAACACACAAACAAGGCCAAATATCAACCATAGACTTCCCTTCTTTTTTTCAATCAATGCTTTAGAGATTGCAAGTTCGGGAGTCCCATTTTACCTTTTGTTTCTCGGGTTCCACACTAGCCTTTTAAGGCTAAAGGCTGTTGGCACGATTTTCATGGATCTTGCTTCCGGCAGGTGAACAAGTGATAGAGCCAGAGAGATTGATTGATGATTGTGATCGCTTTCTATCCTAGGTACTACTTGATACTTATAGAGGGAATATATCAGCCCGATTGAGATGATGGAATAATCAATGATGGAGAATTAGCCTGTTTTTTTGAATGTGGGTATTTCACCGTCATCCTGTAATAACACAAGGTTATATGTATTAAACCGGGGAACAGCACATCTGAGTCAGTGCTCTACTAGGTTTATTAACGCAGTTTTTAGTAAGGAGGTGCATATTAAAATCTCGTGAGATAATTATCATTGCGTCTAAGTGGTTGTGGTACAGCACTTTGACTACTTCCCATAGAGCAGTAAATTGAGAAGTCTTGACAGAGTTTTTTGCACTTAGATAGCTGTTTAAGAGTATTATAGGTTGTTTAAAAACTAATTTGATACACAAAAGCCACGCCAATTGAAAGTCAATTTCATAATGTTTAACATCCAAACTCAAAGAAACGTAAATGGATAAACCGCCACTTGCGTGACCAAAGACTGCCTTGCGGGATGCAAAGTTCAAATACTTATAATAACCAATTAGGGGTTCCTTTTCTATGCACCATGTTTCCTGGAACATTAAGACATCAAAATGCCTAAAAAAGATTACTGTATCTGGATCCTCTGTAAGGGTTTTCAGACTGTTGGTATTCCGTGAGCAAATATTAAAGGGTTTTGTGTACTTATCTGAGCCTTTAAGCATCATTTGTGTGTATCAGCTCTCCCTTTTGTTAGTATTTTAAGAAGCCAACTCCAATCATCACTGAGGGCTATATCCTTCTTTAGCTGACAGTTGAACTGTGCATGCGCTTAATGCACTGCAGGAACCGAGCTGCTGCTCGTTTTTAATATTGCCTCGTTTTTCATTTATTTTTATTCCTCATTTATTATCCCCTGTTTTTAATAGCGCTCGCTGCACCTGGCCCTTACTTGCATTTAACTTGGGACACCCACCGCTGTTTGGCGGGTCCGCTTCCCGGCGCAGGTCCGTTTTCAGCGCCATCTTGGATAGGGATGGCTTAACACTATCGCTGATTGGCTGGTATCGCGCTCTAGTCGCCAGGAGGACGCTAGGCGGATACTTAAGAGAGGTAAACCCTCTGCTCTCTCTTTCTAGCTGACAGTTGAACTGTGCATGCGCTTAATGCACTGCAGGAACCGAGCTGCTGCTCGTTTTTAATATTGCCTCGTTTTTCATTTATTTTTATTCCTCATTTATTATCCCCTGTTTTTAATAGCGCTCGCTGCACCTGGCCCTTACTTGCATTTAACTTGGGACACCCACCGCTGTTTGGCGGGTCCGCTTCCCGGCGCAGGTCCGTTTTCAGCGCCATCTTGGATAGGGATGGCTTAACACTATCGCTGATTGGCTGGTATCGCGCTCTAGTCGCCAGGAGGACGCTAGGCGGATACTTAAGAGAGGTAAACCCTCTGCTCTCTCTTTCTAGCTGACAGTTGAACTGTGCATGCGCTTAATGCACTGCAGGAACCGAGCTGCTGCTCGTTTTTAATATTGCCTCGTTTTTCATTTATTTTTATTCCTCATTTATTATCCCCTGTTTTTAATAGCGCTCGCTGCACCTGGCCCTTACTTGCATTTAACTTGGGACACCCACCGCTGTTTGGCGGGTCCGCTTCCCGGCGCAGGTCCGTTTTCAGCGCCATCTTGGATAGGGATGGCTTAACACTATCGCTGATTGGCTGGTATCGCGCTCTAGTCGCCAGGAGGACGCTAGGCGGATACTTAAGAGAGGTAAACCCTCTGCTCTCTCTTTCTAGCTGACAGTTGAACTGTGCATGCGCTTAATGCACTGCAGGAACCGAGCTGCTGCTCGTTTTTAATATTGCCTCGTTTTTCATTTATTTTTATTCCTCATTTATTATCCCCTGTTTTTAATAGCGCTCGCTGCACCTGGCCCTTACTTGCATTTAACTTGGGACACCCACCGCTGTTTGGCGGGTCCGCTTCCCGGCGCAGGTCCGTTTTCAGCGCCATCTTGGATAGGGATGGCTTAACACTATCGCTGATTGACTGGTATCGCGCTCTAGTCGCCAGGAGGACGCTAGGCGGATACTTAAGAGAGGTAAACCCTCTGCTCTCTCTTTCTAGCTGACAGTTGAACTGTGCATGCGCTTAATGCACTGCAGGAACCGAGCTGCTGCTCGTTTTTAATATTGCCTCGTTTTTCATTTATTTTTATTCCTCATTTATTATCCCCTGTTTTTAATAGCGCTCGCTGCACCTGGCCCTTACTTGCATTTAACTTGGGACACCCACCGCTGTTTGGCGGGTCCGCTTCCCGGCGCAGGTCCGTTTTCAGCGCCATCTTGGATAGGGATGGCTTAACACTATCGCTGATTGGCTGGTATCGCGCTCTAGTCGCCAGGAGGACGCTAGGCGGATACTTAAGAGAGGTAAACCCTCTGCTCTCTCTTTCTAGCTGACAGTTGAACTGTGCATGCGCTTAATGCACTGCAGGAACCGAGCTGCTGCTCGTTTTTAATATTGCCTCGTTTTTCATTTATTTTTATTCCTCATTTATTATCCCCTGTTTTTAATAGCGCTCGCTGCACCTGGCCCTTACTTGCATTTAACTTGGGACACCCACCGCTGTTTGGCGGGTCCGCTTCCCGGCGCAGGTCCGTTTTCAGCGCCATCTTGGATAGGGATGGCTTAACACTATCGCTGATTGGCTGGTATCGCGCTCTAGTCGCCAGGAGGACGCTAGGCGGATACTTAAGAGAGTCATGCAGACGCGCAGCGGATACGCGCTGCGGGGACGCCAGACTGACGCCGGAGTTACGCCAGAGTTCAGCCCGTCTGCGCCCGTCCGCGCTGAGGACGCGCTGCAGGACGGGCTGGACCCTGGGCTCTCCGTCGTTCATTCTCCCCCTCCACCAGAGAATCTCTACAATACCCTTTGTTCTCTGAGACCTCGTGCACTTTGCTGCCATCACCGGCTCAGACCTGAAGTTCTGAGCCGGGCTCGTTTTTGTCCCTCGTGCAACAGCTCTTTTATTTGTCCTAGTCAATCCCCTATTCGTACCACCCCTCTTCAGTCCACCAGCCATATTTCCCAACCCAAACAGGGTTTTTTGGTCAATGCTCGTTCTCTGATTAAACATGGGATCGAATTTCATGACTTCGTTAGCTTGAGAAATCCAGATTGGGTTTTTGTTACAGAAACTTGGGCTTCTGAGTCCGCTGGTCATGATCTTCTCCTGGCTATACCTGAAGGTTATTCCCTTCTAAGGTTAGACAGAGAACGTTGTAGAGGAGGTGGAATAGCCATTCTTTTTAAATCTACTCTCTCCTGCATAATAAAACCTTTATCAGTCTCCACAGATCCTTTCGAAGCACTCTATTTTTGTATTACGCATACTCCGGTGAGTTCTTTCTCCGGCATACTGCTTTATAGACCCCCCGGGTCCAGAGTCAATTTTTGCCCAGAACTTTTTAGAATTTTAGAACCTTATTTTGGTAGGCCTCATTTTACCATTTTGGGTGACATTAATTTCCATTTAGAGGATTCTGCATCTAAAGATACCTCTTCCCTGCTTAATTCCTTGGAGGCTTGTGATCTTGTCCAACTTGTTCTCCACCCGACCCATCAGGCGGGGCACATTCTTGATGGGATCTTCTCCAACGATTCCAGACTTGAAGTCGGTTTACCGGTACCAATTACATGGTCAGATCACCTAGCAGTCCCGCTTTCTCTAGACATTCCTTGTCCTAATGTCACGGCTGACACTGGTAAAAAACAATCTAAAAGGAGCTTCAAAAACTTTACTAAGGAAGCACTTGCACCTTTTTTCCGCAACATCAGTATTTCAACCAAACAGAAGGTTGATGACTCGGCTCAAGATTTAACTGATGTCATTATCAAAGCTGCTGATGAGCTAGCCCCCCCTTCCCTGAAATTTGCAGCTAGACAGAAGCCATCTGCCCCTTGGTTCTCTGCCGATCTGAGGCTGCTCAGACAACAATGTAGACAGAAGGAACGTGGCTGGCGTAAATCTTGGGATTTAAAAGATAGAGAAGGTTACAAGAGTCTACTACGGGAGTATAGAAAGCGAATCATCAAGGAAAAACAGGACTATTTTTCCAACTTAACCTGTTCGTTAACATCCTCCAAAGAGCTTTTTAAAATTGTAGACTCCCTTTGCTCTCTTCAGGTTCCTGATCCAGTCGTTGCTTCCCAGGAGCTATGTGATGATATATCGAACTTTTTCTATAAGAAGATAGACGATATCTACATAGCCCTAAAGGCGCAGAGGAACTTACTCAGCTTGGAGGATTCCGTGCAAATCACACGATTGGAAGCTTGGAATGTAGACTCCCCTCCATCCCTTGAACACTTCCCGGCTCTTACGCTAGAAGATCTCAGTAGCTTACTGGATAAAACTAAATCTTCATCCCCTCTTGACCCTCTGCCCCTCAAGGTACTTAAAAACTGCAGAGAGATAATTCTTCCCCCTATGCTTGAGGTAATGAATGGAGCGTTGGAACAGGGCACTTTTCCATCACTCTGGAAGAGAGCCATTGTAAAGCCGCTTCTGAAAAAGACCACTTTAGACCCTGGAGTGCTGAAAAATTTTAGACCCATCTCTCTGCTGCCAGCCCCTGCTAAGATGTTGGAGACCCACTTGAATCTCCATCTTTCGAACTTCCTCGACGCCTCCGGCTTCCTGGATGGGTCCCAACATGGCTTTAGAAAGCTACATAGCACGGAGTCTGCCTTGACAAAAGTCATGGATAACATCCGCAGAAAAGTAGACTTGGGTCTTACCACCGTACTGGTGCTGCTTGATCTTTCAGCAGCTTTCGACACCCTGTCTCCCTTGACTTTAACATCTAGGTTAAGGGAGGCAGGGGTAGTCGGACCAGCGCTCAGTCTCCTGAGCTCCTTTCTACAACATCGAGAGCAGCGTGTCATGCTAGGTGAATACCTCTCCCCTGCCAAGTCTTTGCAGTGTGGGGTGCCACAGGGGTCGGCATTGAGTCCGACCCTGTTCAACATCTATGTGGCCCCCCTTGCAAGACTTGTAAGATCTCAGGGGATGGAGGTAGTGTCGTATGCCGACGACACGCAGATTATGGTATCCCTGACCCACTCTGTCAGTGAAACTGCTTCTAACTTCAGGGCCTGCATGCAACTTGTTGCAGAGTGGATGGTCTCCAACTCCCTGAAGTTGAACGGGGACAAGACAGAGGTCCTGGTCTTTGGCAAGGACCAGGACATATGGTCAGATGACTGGTGGCCTCCTTCTCTAGGTAGCTGCCCTATACCTACCAAATCTGCTAGAAACCTAGGGGTCATCTTTGACACCCAGCTCTCCATGGAGCTACAGGTGAATAGAACGGTGGCGACCTGTTGGGGTGTCATCAAGACCCTGAAAAGGATTGTACACTATCTGTCCCCACAGGCGCGGAAACAGGTGGTGATTGCCCTTGTTGGCTCAAGGCTCGACTACTGTAACGCAGTGTACGCCGGGGCCAACAAGGGCTTGCTCCAGCGTCTACAGGTCATACAGAACGCGGCAGCGCGGTTTGCTCTCGCTTTGCCCTGGTTATCTTCTATGACCCTAGCGAGGAAGAACCTCCACTGGCTCCCCATCCCGTCAAGGATCATTTTCAAACTCCTTTGCCTTACCTATAAGGCTCTAACTGCAGGCTCGGCTGATGCCCTTGGTTCATTACTTACCAGATATGTTCCGAGTAGATGTTTACGATCCAGCGAGCAACACCAACTGGTAATCCCCAGAGCCAAGAAGGCCAGATGGGGGTCCAAAGCTTTTTCCATATTGGCACCTCTTACTTGGAACTCACTCCCCCTCGAAATCAAACGACTTCCTTCCCTTGATCTCTTTAGGAAGTCATTGAAAACCTGGCTCTTTATTAAGGCATACCAGTAGGTTCTGTTTCTGTCTGCTATCAGCTTTATATTCTGGTTTAGGCGCCTTGACGCCCACTGGGCATAGCTGCGCGTTACAAATAATATTTCATTCATTCATTCATAGCTCTTCACATACACGGGTGCCCGGGGTGCAACTTGTAATCTTGATCCCAGATGACAGATCTAAATTTGATAGTGGTCCTGAAGCTCCTTTCAATAGCCTAGAATGACCTCTTAATCTCATACTAATAGCAGAATCCATCGAGGCAGGGCTAATAATTGTTAACTTCTGAATCAGCAGATTTGGATATTGACTTTCACTGATTATCCATATTTTGATGCCCCATTTCTCAAATTGTAATTTATTTGCTAAGATTATTTTGACGGTCTCTTCTCGGTGCCAAGTTGTAAAAGTTATCCCTTTGTTGGGATTGTTATGATCTTGTTTAAATTCAACTGAATCTAAGTCTTCCGATGTTAAATCTTTAAACTCTGGGATTGCGTTTAACAGTTTCAAAATATTACCACGATTCAAAATATCATGGGGGCCTCTTGAAGTATAACATGAGCAGAATGCTAATTTCATAACTGCATCTGAGAATTCATTATTCTTAAATTTTTCACTGGTTCACGGAGCTTCATATCCTGTCACTGGAACCACCGATCCCATTGAAGCCGTTTCCCTCTCTTCTCACAATGAACCAGCGGCAAGTCCAACATCCGGATCCAGCATTGCTCAAATTATTGGTTTGGCTCCTGAGTTCAGAGAATTCCATGGCCTAGACATTCCTACGGACTGTAATGCAGTTCTAGCTCGGGCTCGAGCTGACAGTACCAACAAAACATTTTCCTTAAAATGGAAGAGGTTCTGCATCTGGTGCAAGTCGAAAAAGATACACCCTCTTTCATCTTCTCCAGAACAAATATTGCCTTACCTTCTCCATATGGAAAATTCAGGTCTTGCACATGCTTCCATTAAAGTTCACCTGGCAGCAATATCCCATTTCAGAAGATCCTCTGCAGGCCCTTCTCTTTGGTCTAGTAGGTTAATTAAACAGTTTCCTAAAGGCCTATTCAGGACGTTCCCTCCTGTGACTTTACCTCCTACTTGGCAACTTAACACAGTTCTTGCTCAGCTTATGAAACACCCATTTGAGCCGATACACAGAGCTGATCTTAAGTATCTTTCCTGGAAAACGGCACTCCTACTGGCTCTTACCTCAGCGAGGCGAGTAAGTGAACTTCAGGCATTCTCACTTTAAGACCCTTTCCTTCAATTCAAACACGATCGGGTGATACTGAGGACAAACCCTAAGTTTGTGCCCAAGGTCCTGTTGGACTTTCACCTCAATGAGCCCATAGTCTTGCGCTTCTTCTATCCAAACCCTCAAATGGCAGCAGAGAGGATTCTCCATTCCCTCGATCTTAAACGCCGCCTTAAATTCTATATTGACAAAATAAAGACATTTTGCAAAACAAACCCACTCTTCGTGGCTTTCAGTTGACTTAGGAAAGGTCTTATACTAACTAAACAGAGTATTTCTCGATGGATCTCACCAGCAAGCAGGACAAACCCTGCATTCCAAGGTTCGAGCCCATTCCACTAGGGCGATCTCGACCTCCATGGTGCTCTTTGCAGGAGTGCCAATTACAGACATCTGCAAAGCGGCAACAAGGAAGACGCCACATACGTTTACCAAGCATTACTGCTTGGATACATAACTCATGAAGGATGCAGCAGTGGGACAAGCAGTGCTCCGTCATCTATTTAATTAAAGGGGAGCCTTTCTCTTCATCCCGCCATCCTCTTGTATACACGCACATTTCTCTCTGATATTTATTTCTATTATCTGTATTGCATTTTGGTACTTTCTTTGTTTCACACTGATATGTTATTATCTGGTGATTTTCATACTGTACCATCAGAAATGTGCTTTTCATTGCTTACTACTCTGATTCAGGTATGTGAATCTATGAAAGATACCATAATACTGGATAAGGAATGCGTTACTTACCTGTAACTGTAATATCCAGTATTGGTATCTTTCATAGATTCACATGCAACCCACCCACCTCCCCTGGAAGGGCTCACTATAGTTCTCTCAGTAATACAACTACTTAGCACTGTGCTTACGTACATCTGAGGGACTAGAACTCCTTCCAGGAAGGTTCCAGAGGGTGGTGATAGCTGATTGGCTCTTTTCCGAAGTTTGGTCCTTTTTACAAAAGGACATGGATATGTTACAAATGAGAGGCCCTTGGCATATACTATGTATATATGTCTATCAATCAATCAATCAATCAATGCATTTGTGGAGCTCGCTTCTCACCCGTGAGGGTCTCAAGGCGCTGAAGGGAGGGGGGGGGGGGGGTGCAGTTATTGCTTGAATAACCAGGTATTGAGGTGTTTCCTGAAGGTGAGATGGTCCTGGGTCAGTCGTAGGTGTGCAGGGAGGGAGTTCCATGTTTTGGCTGCCAGGCAATGATCTTCCTCCGGTGGTGGTTCTGCGAGTCCGTGGGATGGTGGCTAGGGCGAGGCTGGTGAAGCAGAGCTGGCAGGTGGGGGTGTAGAACGAGAGGCGGTTGTTGAGGTATTCGGGGCCCATGTTGTGGAGCGCTTTGTGTACGTGGGTGAGCAGCCTGAACGTGATCCTGTTGCTGACGGGGAGCCAGTGCAGGTTTCTCAGGTGGGCGGATATGTGGCTGTTGCGAGGGGTGTCGAGGATGAGTCGTGCGGAGGCGTTCTGTATGTGTTGAAGGGCTTTCTGAAGTTTGGCTGTGGTTCCTGCGTATAGGCGTTCACCTAGTCCAGTCGGGTGGTGACGAGGGCCTGGGTGACCGTCTTTCTGGTTTCGGTGGGGATCCACCGGAAGATCTTTCAGAGACATTACTTTATTTATGTACCGGGGACTCCAACCCCGACGACGGGGAATGATTCAGGCATGTGAATCTATGAAAGATACCAATACTGGATAACTGCAGTTACAGGTAAGTAACGCATTCCTTCCTGGCAATGAGACCGGTTTAAAATGCTATTTTTTTTCACCATAAAAGGAAATTACATGTTAAGAAAAGGTCAACTGTCACGCTATTGAGAGGACAGATTAAAAAGCGCGGTACCGCAAAGGCAGTCGCGCGTTTATTTTTGCACCGCGCTTTAACTTTAAGTGAAAGCGCAATGCAAAAGTGAAAGCATGATGCGAAAGTAAACACGTGGCTGCCTGTTCCAAAGTTGAATAAGAAGAAAAAAGTGCGCAGGTACCAATGAAGGAGTGTGTCAACTGCTGCCAGTAAAAAATCCAATCCAGGTGTGCGGGACTAAAAGGAGACAAGGTGGCAACAAGGATGGATAAGAAGCCTCCTTTTCAATTGTGAGCCTGCGTTTTACATGCAGGATGACGCCAGCGAATGAAGAAGATAGGCGGGGCTTACACTCCACCTCCAAGAGCTTCGGAATCTGTATTGATTCTGAGAAGCCCTCGGATGACGAGGAGCAGCGCATGCACTGCTCACATCAGGCCGAGACCTAAAAATATCTGAAAGGACTTTGTTCCATGAGTCGGTTCTCTGGGCTTAACAATTACTATGTCAAGCTTATATAATAACGAAAGTTTAGTCAAAACCATATTGAAACTGACTTATAGTAAGCATGACGTGTCTTTATAAAAGGAGATACGTATAGTGTCTGAAGATGCCAACAAAGAACTTTCACCGTGTCATTCATAATAATTTAATATGGCTCTCCCAGGGAGCATAGACATCATTAGTAATGGTGAAATGGTGCTACTTCACGATAGAGGTAGAAGGACAGAAAGGGGAGGTAGACGGATAGAAAGGAGAGGTAGACGGACAGAAAGGAGAGGTAGACGGACAGAAAGGGATATTGTGTGCTTAGTTGACTGTAAAGGGTTAAGCTTTTGTTCTTGACAGTTGACTGGAAGCTGGAATTTGCACCTTTTTCCCTGCTAAGGCTGACGGTCACTGAGATGTCAATAATACATGTTTTTTAGTTTATTGCAATGGAAGATATCGCTGTATAGTGTTAAGATCAGTATCACCGGGAGATGCATATCTATGAAGGTTTGGTATAGACTGGTCCATGAGGAGCCGGGTCATTATGGATGTGCATAGTCAGGGCCTCTGTCTAGAGTGGCCGATGATAGGTTTGAGAGCTACTCAAAGTCATTGTGTGTGGTCTAAGCTATTTGCAAGCATTCCTGATTTAACGGCTTAAGTTGCCAAAGGTATGCACAGATGCTCCTTGCATCAGCACAGGATCCAAGCAAGACCTTGCCATGGGGTCTCACGTGGCCATAACAGGCATGAGGCTGCTTGTGTTCCCTGCTGGAGGGCCTTGCGGACAGTACTAATTTGCCCAAGGTTTGCTCTCAGTCTGGAAACCAGTTACTTGTATTTCTTTCTTGTTATGGATCAAATTGTCATGAATTCCACACTCACTGAGTCCTGAAAGAGGTGCCAGTCTGTTAAAGCCTAGAGAAACCGCCCCAGGGAGTCTCCCTCATCACTGTTTAACTCTGGCTTCTGGCTCTCTTCTTCTGCTAGCTATGCATTTCTATTTCATTCATGGTCCTTTCCATTGCCTCTTAGTTCCTGCCCACTTCCCTACCACTGACTCTTCGAAGACTCGCCAAGACATACTTCATTCACTTGTCTCTTCAGAATGTATTTGTTTGCTGTTCTCTACTTTTCTTGGTCTCCACCACTCAGTTCCAGTTTTCTATTCTCTCATTGTCATATCCCACCTTTGCTATCATTCTCTTCTTGGTTTCATTTTGCCTCGTTGTCTCTTTCTCGTGCCTAGATGAACGGATGCTGTACTGGGAATCGAAGGAGACAGACAGGCTGCACTCAGAGACCAAGAAGGGCCGCGTGCCAAGTGCTTCCGCCATCACAGTGGAAGGGACCGCCTTCGCCCTGATGGCCGTGCTGCTTCGTAATGACATCCCGACAGCCAACAAAATCGTCAAATGGCTGACAGAACAGCAAAACTATGGTGGGGGATTCAAATCCACACAGGTAAGGATTCCTCTCAGTGTGGTACAGGGCCTTTAAGATGCTTTGTGGGGCCTGGGTCACAAACGTCATGCGGGGCTCCTCTCTGGTTTTCTGGCAGCACAAGCAAATCGCTCAGAATAGAAATACTGTCAGTGGAACTATTTGGAGGTTGCCACAGCGAATGGCGCCACACACTAGAGGTGGTCGTAACCTGCTTCATTCCGATACATAAACACATTATGCCTTGCGGCCCTTCGAATGTTTGGGGTCCGGGGCACACAATCCCAGCTGAGACACTATTGGGACAGCTATGCATGAAACTCTAAAAAGTAACAGCTAAACAGAGAGAAACGGTTAAAAAGATTACTTTCTTATTTAATATGGTGTGTACAGCAGGGATGTGCAAAGCTTTTATTGTATATGAGTAGCTTTGCATTTCAGAGTTATTGACTGCTTTTAGCTCTTGAACATTCTCCAGTATTGAATTTTTCATAGATTCACATGCTTGTATTTTCCCCGTCGTCATGGTGGGAGTCTCACGGTAACAAGATGATCATAGCAGTATTGGAAAAATGCGTAGAAAAAGCCCCATAGGGAATAATAATATTTGGTAACGAAACCTCATCATTATTTGGTCCAAAACTCAGCCAATCAGCTGCCAGTCCTGACATCACACGCCCCAGCAGAGCCATCATACCTCAGATTTCCAACCTCCTTCGTGTGAGAAGGAGTCTCCCTGAGCTCTGCTCAGTTTTGTTCCTGTGTGAACTTTTCACCTTTTCAACTGAAAGTTCTTTCTGCTGGATTTAAGGTAATGTGATACTTCTCTTACCTACTATGGCTGAAAGCTCTAAAAATAGGCTTTTCAGGCCCTGCAGATCCTGTGGGAAACCTAGGCTGTATTCTGAGGATCCACACAAGGACTGTATGTACTGCCTCCACCCTAAACATGTGCCAAAAGACTGCAAGCACTGTAGAACCTTTTCGGCAAAAACCTTGAGAGACAGGGATGCTTGTGTACTAATGTGGCTTCAAAAAAAGAAGGCCACTTCAGATTCTGACTCTGAGGAATAAGCTGATATTCATCTTCCAAGAAGAAGAAGTATTCTGATCCTGAGGAGAAAGTGGAACCAAAAAACAAAAAACCAAAGACAAAGAAGCCTCTTCGTCTTCTCTTCCTCACACTCCCCCGAAAATGTAATCAGTATCAAGGAAGGTGTCTTCAGCTCCGTCTGCAAAAGTTGGGGTGTCGCCTGCACTGATCCCTGTGAAAATGTCAACGACACCGTCGACGACAACTTCGTCGACGACTACGATCTCGACGACGATAGCTGCATCAACGTCGACGACTAGAACAACGTTGTTGAAGAAAGTTCGTCGACGATTCCGTCGATGGAAAGAACAGCGTCGACCTTGATGACTCCGTCGACGACGACATCATCGTCGACGGCACCGTTGGCGTCGACGACCTCGTCGACGATATTCGTATTTCAGAAGTGGCTTATAGCCCTTCTCAGCCTCAAATAAAAAGTCAGGACACTGATGAAGAGGAATATCCCTGTTCCCATGATACACTGGGCCAGGGACAGATTAATTTGCTTATAGCCAGGTTCTGAGCATGGATGGTGCAGTGAGCTAAAAAACGGTGTTGGATTAAGCCCTGATCTCTTGACTGGGTGAGAGTATTCTGCTTAATTTAGAAACTCTGTCCATCACCACCCCCTGTTGTTTAATTATTTTGTCCACCATAAGCGTGGAAGGGTATACTCAGACGTGAGTCCCTAGCTCATTGCACCATCAGGATTCAAGCAAGCCGGGCCGAAGACGGCTGAAATACCAGAAACCGGTCCCCGGTAGCTTGTTTCCTTCCCAGTGAAAGAATTGGCTTGGTAGTTTGGTTTGCCCTGTTCCCATGATACACTGGGCCAGGGACAGACTAATTTGCATATAGCCAGGTTCTGAGCTGGGATGGTGCAGTGAGCTAAAAAACGGTGTTGGATTAAGCCCTGATCTCTTGACTGGGTGAGAGTATTCTGTTTAATTCAGAAACTCTGTCCATCACCACCCCCTGTTGTTTAATCAGTATATTCTACCTTCCTACGCATTCTCCATCGCCGTCTCCAGCAAACTCTCCTCCACAGGACATTGGAGGATTCCATGAGATTATGGAAAAAGCCTCGAAAAGATTTGAACTTCCACTTCCAGTGCAGGAAGCAGAATGCTTTCTCTACGATTTTAAAGAGGAGTCAAGAAAATCCATCAAAGCAATCCCTATTATCGAGTACATTTGGGAAGAGGGATTAAAACTTATGAAAAACTCAGCCTCAGTCACAGCCTTGGTGCCCAGGATAGAGAAAAAGTATCGGGCAACAGAATCTTCGTCAGCATTCTTAATTGAGAATCTGCAGCCAGAGTCCGTAGTAATGCAAGCCGCACATTGACAGTCGAAAAATCCAGTTTCAACATCTGCAGCTCCTCCTGACAAAGAAGGAAGATGAATGGATGGTGCAGGGAAGCGCTTTTCTGTCACGGAAGCAGCTTCCATTAGAGCGCAAATGCTTTAGCCTTCATGAGTAGGTACAATCTTCAAATGTGGTCAGATATAGCACCATTGTTGGCCCATTTGCCTGAAGACAAAAAAGAAGAAGCGGCCGCCTTAACACAAGATGGGTCTAGAGCGGCATCTAAATCTATAGATATTGCGATGGATATGTCTTCTATAGCATTCAGACAAATGGCAGGTGCAGTGGCACTACGGAGACAAGGATGGCTTAAAGCGTTTAGACCAGAAGTCCAAGCAAAAATAATAGACATGCCGTTCGACAGAGAACATCTCTTTGGAAAACGCATTGATGAGGCCCTTCAAGGCATCAAAGCTAACACAGACACGGCGCGAGCAGTGGGCTCTTTACAGCAGGGCAGATTTCAGTCCTTTCGAAAGAGAGTCTAGAGCACAATATAATCAAAGATCCTCATACCAATCTGGCCGATACCAGCCTACAGTGAGCAGGGGTATCGTCAGTTTTCAAGCAACTAGCGATTTTGATCCTCCAACACCCCGTATCATCAGCAGTCCAAAGGCAAGACTACTGCGAGAGGTAAATCGCAGCAATCTAATAGAAGACAGTGACACTGTCAAAGTGCCCGCCACTTGTTCAAACCTCAAATATCATTACCTTTCTCTCTTTTATCAGGAATGGCTGTTGATAACAACAGGCAGATGGGTACTGGACATAATAAAGCAAGGCCATACCCTAGAATTTATAGAGAAGCCTCCGAATCAACCTCCTGTTCGCAGAAAGCAACAGCACTTGTCAGCCCTCATGGCGGAAATTGTATCTTCCTTGCAAAAAGAGGCAATAGAAGAAGTTCCGCGTCATCAAAGAGGGAAAGGCTTTTATTCACATTTCTTTCTAATAAAGAAAAAACACATGACATGGAGGCAGGTAATGGACCTGAAAAGTTTGAACAAATTCATGAAAAAGATTTCTTTCATGGTGGCGGGGCGCCACTACCAATTCAAAGTTTTACCATTCGGTCTGAAGTCGGCGCCAAGAGTTTTTACAAAGTGTATGGTGCCAGTGGCAACACACCTGAGACTTCAAGGTCACCAAATTTTCCCACATCTGGACGATTGATCATAAAAAAAACTTCCTTCCAGAAAACCGAGCACTCACTACAATGCTGCATGGATGTCTTCAGGCACCTGGGACTAAGAGTCAATCTAGAAAAGTCATCTCTCATCCCATCTCAGGCTCTTCAATTCCTGGAAGCCATGCTCTGCACAAAGGAAGCAAAAGCTTATCCCTCAGAGGAGCATATTAAAAAGATCATAAACCTAATGTCACATCTACAGACAGGAAAGTACACTTCTGTGAGAATCTACAAGTCCTTTTTGGGGATGATGTCTTCTTGTATCCCCTTACTTCCCAATTGCAGACTACACATGAGGTCTCTTCAAGAGCGTCTGGACGAGCAGTGGATTCTATCTCAATGGTCCTTCGAATATCGAGTGACTTTATCACCTCAGATAAAAAAGGCCCTGTCATGGTGGAAAAATAGGAAAACATTTAACAAAAGGTCTGCCCTTCGAACCTCAACATCACAGTTATGTTATGATGACAGATGCATCGCTACAAGGTTGGGGGGCACATCTCCAAGACCTTGAAATTCAGGGTCATTGGTCAGACCGCAAAACTCAACTTCACATCAACCTGCTGGAGCTAAAGGCAGTGTTTTTAGGATTACAGGCATTCCTACCCAGAATCCACGATTCCACAGTACTGGTCACACCAGACAGTACAACTACGCTGTTTTACCTATTGAAACAAGGGGGTACAAAGTCGAAACTTCTATCAAAGAAAGTGCAAGAGATTTGGAGGTGGTACTTCTTCACAACATCTCGCTTCAAGGTCAGAACTTTCCAGGGGTGAACAACACAAGAGCAGATGTCCTGAACAGATCAAGCAGTGTTCCTTACGAGTGGGAATTAGCTCAACGTCAACTTCTCAGAGTGTTTCGTCTTGGTTCACCCCATCGCTGGATCTGTTCACGAACCTTCACAACTCAAAATGCGAACACTATGCAAGCATGTTTGTACGCATATGCTTTCCCTCCATTTCCTCTGATATTGAGAGTGTTACAGAAAATGAAATCAGAACTGTGCCACTTAATTCTCATAGCTCCAGCATGGCTGAGACAAGCTTGGTTCTCAGTTCTCCTCAAGTTATCAGTGGCACCCAGGATTCAGTTCCCATTCTCAAGGGACCTGACCTCCATGAAGAAAGGACAAATTCTCCATCCAAATTTGAAATCGCTCAATTTGTCAGCATGGAACCTCATGAGCATGAATTCCAAACTTTAAATATTTCTCAGCAATGCCAAGATATTCTCTCACGTTCTCGGGCAATTTCTACGAATAAGACGTATTGGCAAAATGGAAGAGATTTTGTCAATGGTGCGCATCTCAAGATCTATATCCCTTTAATACCTCTTCAGAACAAATTCTTCCATATCTTTTGCATGTGGCTAAGGCTGGTCTTTCACATGCATCTATAAAAGTACATTTGGCAGCTATCTCAAGATATAAAAGGAATCCTAATCATCCATCTCTCTGGTCTCAAAGAGTAATAAAAGAATTCCTCAAAGGGCTTTTCAGGGTGTTTCCCCCTGTTCAGCGTCTAATAGGGTCTTGGCAGCTCAATACACAGCTCATGAAACCGCCGTTTGAACCAGTACAGAAAGTGGATTTACAGTTTCTTTCGTGGAAGACAGGCTTGCTGCTAGCCCTCACATCAGCAAGGAGAGTCAGCGAAATTCAAGCCTTCTCAATTGCAGAACCTTTTCTCCAATTCCGTCCGGATAAGGTTATCGTAAGAACAAATCCAAAGTTCATTCCTAAGGTTCCCTCCATTTTTCATCTCTACAAGCCTGTAGCATTGCCAAGACTCTTTAGAGATCCTTCTTCATCTGCGGAAAGAGTGCTATACTCCCTAGACATCAAATGATGTTTAAAATTCTACTTTGACAGAACGAAGCAGTTCAGAAAAACAAACCAACTTTTTGTAGCTTTGTCTGGACCTAGAAAAGGTTTGGCGCTGTCCAGACCTAGGGGCCAGATGTAGGTAGGCAAATACCGGTCGGTAATGGCCGAAATTCGGTAATTTCGGCCGTTACCGACCGGTATTTGGAAAATGAGATGAAAATTACCGAATCTGTATTTTGCGATGTAGGTAGCACTTAATCAGTGCTACAGGGCTTTCAGAATTCGTTATTTACCACCAACTAGAAGTTGGTGGTAAATAATGAAAAGCCTTGCTTTTCAAACGCTGCCATGTTGCAGACATACACGACATAGGGCATGTATGTCTGCAACATGTGCACCCATACACGATTGAGGGGTGCAACAAAGTGTCAAAGTGACACCCTGCCACCCTTCAATGTTTCCCCCAATTATCGAATCGGTATTTACCTACAGGCCCATAGGAATGAATGGCAATTACCGAATCGGTAAATATCGATTCGGTAATTACTGAATCTTACCGATTCGGTAATTTAACCCGCGGGCGTTTTCGTGCGCGGGCGGGGCCGCGTCGGCCATTGGCCGATGGCAGCACTGGGGAGGTAGTGCTGCCGTCGGCCAATGGCCGACAGCAGCAAGCAAAGGGTTAAAAATAGAAATTACCTACATCCCATTTACCTACTCTTAAATACCGAATCGGTATGAGTCGGTATTTAAGAGTAGGTAAATCGAGATTACCTACATCGGGCCCCTATCCTTTCTAGATGGATTTCTTCGGCCATTTTCTTTTGTCATGACATAGTTGGTAAACCTCTTCAATCCAGGGTACACGCGCATTCCACTAGAAAGATTGCAACTTATACAGCCCTGTTTGCAGGAGAATGTCTGCCAGACATTTGCAGGGCAGCGACATGGAAAAATGTGCACACATTCACTAGACATTATTGTCTAGACACAGCATGTAAAAAGGATGCAGCAGTGGAACAAGCAGTTCTACGCCATTTGTTTCATTAAGGTATTTATCATGATGTATATGTATGTTCTTGTATACACAATTTCAAAAATATACATGGATATCTAAATGTTTATTTCTTGCAATATCTGAATATTATCTTGGCATAAGCATTCTCTGTTACAAATCTCTTCGATCAGATTAATTTTAAGATTATTAATATACTGGAAATAGAAGCAGAGCCCACAGAGAATGTGGGGTTCTATCCTGGAAACGCAACTTGGCACAAGTACTGCTCGCTATTCTGATACAAGCATGTGAATCTATGAAAGATTCAATACTGGAGAAAAAACTAGTTACTTACCTGTACACTATGGTTCTACAGTATTATCTTTCATAGATTCACATGCGGCCCGCCCACCTCCCAGTTTCTCAGGTAGACCTTTTTATCTCTAGATATATCCTTGGCTCTCACTTGGGACTGGAAATCTGAGGTATGATGGCTCTGCTGGGGAGTGTGATGTCAGGGCTGGCAGCTGATTGGCTGAGTTTTGGACCAAATAATGATGAGGTTTGGTTACCAAATAATATGATTCCCTATTGGACTTTTTTCCATGCAGCTTTCTAATACTGCTATGGTCATCTTGTTACCGTGAGACTCCAACCATGACAACGGGGAAAATACAAGCATGTGAATCTATGAAAAATAATACTGAAGAACCATAGTGTACAGGTAAGTAACTAGTTTTTTCTTGCTTTCCCTTCGTCAGTGTTGGTTGGCGCTAAAAGTGGATATATTGGGCAACGTGCATCAAAGTAAGGAATTGCGATTCCTAAATTGCGATTTTAAAGGAATAGCAATTTAGGAATCACAATTCCGTATGTATGTAGGAATCGCAAAACAATTGTGATTCCTACACATTCTTTAATTGCGACTCGCAAATTGCGAAATTCAATTTCAAGGGTTCAAGTGTGCCAAAAGGACACCCTGATGCCCCCTGAAATTGCCATTTGACCACATGTTAAGAACACACATGCCCTATGGGCATGTGTGTGTGTAAGGAAATCAAAAGGGGGGAGGAAGAGGTGGTGCTATGTGGCACCGAGGTGGGCACGTCCTCCTCTTGCAAAAGTAACTGTAATCAAAAAGGTCCACCTCAAACAAAGAGGTTAGTGCGTATCTCGATGACCTTGGGATACACACATGTGGTTAAAATACTCCTCACACACCAAAAGGGCCCTTGGTGTCATGCTTCATCATCGGGGTCTTCCCGCCCGGCTGCCGGACGGGGCAGTGCTGCGACAAGCGACTACGCTGGAGCACCTTTTTAAATTGTGGGTGCTATGTGAGTGAATGGAGTGAGTGTCAGTGGGGTCAGGGGTGACAGGCAAGTGATGCTAAAAAATACCTGGCCTAGTGATACAAAAAACTATTTAATAAGCACCGGCTGGTATTGTTAAAAAATGTGGTGTCGGAAAGAGTAATCGGGTTTATGAGCTTACTTTCCTGTGTGGGTCGACATGTTTCGGGGCAACATGCCCCTTCGTCAGGACCGGGGTAAAAGATCCCCCTGTCACTCACTAGTGTGTCGCCACAGTGGGTCTTATTTTTACAAAAAAGTGAAAATAAAGGGATCAATGTGTATGTACATATATTTTATATTACTAGATACACATCCCTAGCTATGAAGTAAAATACTCATGTAGTATGCTCATTACGATGAGGAACAGTGCCTCATGGGCCAGCGCTAGGTCGAAGGGTATAATAGGGGTCCAATCAACCCCCAGCCTCGTTGTGCTTCCTCCTCCGTCCGTGGCCTCCTCTGTGTGTGTGTGTAGCATGGAACTTTGAAAAATGCACTGTAGTGCATTTTTCAAAGTTTTCGCAAATTACCACAAATTTTAAATTGATGGTAATTAGCGATCCCTATTTGCGAAATCGCAATTTAACATTGCATCATGAATTGCAATTAGGGAATAGCAATTTGTGATTCCCTAAATGCATGTAGAGTTTAAGTAAACGCAAATTTTGCGATTACTTAAATTTCGAATATGCATTTGAGTTGATGCATCCCAAATTCAACAATACCAGTCGCAAAGAGGCAGATTATGCGAATCTGCCCCTTTTCGACTGGTATTTAGAATGATGCATGTGCCCCATTGTTCTTATGAATATTGTGAAACTTTAATGTGTGGGTATGCAGGTTTACATCTTGTTTTGCTTTCCCTTGTGAGTGACTCGACACACAAGGAGAAAATATTTCAGAGTACACTTGCATGCAGAAACATTATGAAAGCCCTGATTTTTGCAAGAAAGCTTAGCTTATGTGCAAATTAGTGACTTTTGAATAATGTTTGCAAGAAATACGGAAAGGTTTTAATAAACAAAAGTTTGCAACACCGCTCAGCATTTATATATATCCTATTTTGTGATAGGCAGAGGCTCCAGTCAAACAGACATTATGGCTGTCAGATATCCTTATTTGTTGCAAACCAACTCTACGATTGTCAACGGTGTAACTACCAAGTACACGTTTAAAAGCCTACATCATTTGAATCCTACATCATTGCTAAATCATAGATGGGGAAGATGGGTAGTGGGTCAATTTCTTGACAGGATTATTCATTGAGGAGATGTATTAGTCTTTGGATCTTTCTGAGTGGGCAGCCGTTCAATTCAACTTTTAAATATCCCCAGGTGGCAGACTGGATCTGGAAACTTTTCAGCAGTACCTCTGGTTGCTGGTAGGTGGCACCTTGCAGCTCCACATTGACGCTGTTCCGCTTAGGAAATTATATGTGGGTTCCATATAGGTGCCACTTCTGCACATTGACGCCTGTTCCTTTTTTAACAGGCCACCAGACATGGATCCAGAGTTACCTTTCGTCTCTTAGAGATCTATTTACCTCAGAAATATTGCAGTGTGCAACAGAAAATGTTGCCTCCCAAAAAGACACTTTTTAAGCCTTGCAGGAAATGTTGCAAGCAAATAACTTCTTTCAACCTGACTCCAGGTGTAACCCTTCCCCTTGAAGTTGCCTTGGCATCAGGTGTTTCTTGGACATCCACTTTTCCTTTTCCCTTGAGGATCATGAGCAGGGAGTTGGTCGTTGTTGCTGATTGTGCTTGTTCAGTGGATTTTGCAGATTTTCCTCAGACAGGTGTTGATGAAGGTCTGGACTACGTTGAGGGAGGGTTACTGTTATCTTCCAAGTTTAGGCTCCATACAGAAGTACTGATTTTACGTTGGTGTTAAAAAGCCAGAACCTGGTTTGGAGCGATACGTCTTTTAAGCTGAATGAAGGCAGCCCTTGCTTTGCAGATTCTTGCCTTGATGTCGGCATCTGTGCCGCCCTCCTTGTCTATAACTCTGCCCAGGTAGGTGAAGGCCTTAGTGTCTTCCAGTAGATTGTCTGCAAGAGTGACTGGCTGGCCATGGTAGCCTTCAGGATCTTGGTTTTTCCACTTTGGACGTTGAGGCCAGGTTGTACTGATTTCGCTGCCACATTGTTAGTCTTCTCTTGCATCTGTAGATGGGTAGGGGGAAGTTGGGCCAGGTCCTCTGCAAAGTCCAGGTCGTCAAGCTTCTTCCAAGGTGTCCACTGGATCCCATTTCTTCTCCATGCTGTGGGTGTCATAATGATCCAGTCTATGACCAGCAGGAATAGAAAAGGCAAGAGCAAACAACCCTGGTGGACTCTGGTCTTGGACGTTATTTGGAAGTAGTCAGGGGTCTCAGCTGTGGCCTCTAGCTTGCTTCTTGCTACTCCTGGTACTTCCTATGCAACTCCCGGCAATAGAAGTGTTGTCCCCTCTGAGGCCAGGGGTGTCAAAGGAAGTGACAGGAGTAACAAGGAGCAAGCTGAAGCTCACATCTGTGACCCATGCCTACTCCCAAATGACGGCGATGACTCTGGTCCTCACTTGGAAGGCTTCCTTGAGTTGGCCTTGGAGGTCATTTCCTTGTAAGAATTTTTGATGATTCTTACGAGTACATCTGGCACGCCTCAATGGTGGAGGAGGTGCCAACGGGTCTATCTGTCAACTCTCTCAACTGCCTTCTCCTAGTCGATGAATTTGACATAGAGGGGGGAGTTCCATTACATGGGCTTCTCAATGATGATGTGCAGTGTTGCAGTCTGGTCTGTTCAGGATGTGTCTTTGCAGAAGCCAGCTTGCTGGTCTCATAACTGATTATTAACTTTTTCCTTCATTCTGTTCAGGATGACTCTGTTTAACACTTTGCCTAGGGTTTATAGAGGAGATTTCCCTCTGTAGTTTGTACAGTTACTCAGGTGACCTTTCTTTGATTAGGTATCTCTCCTTCCAGGCTGATGGCCCCTTTTCCTCTTCCCAGAACATTCAAAACATGGGGTAGAGCATATCACCTGATATTTCAATGTCTGCACTCAGTGCCTCCGCAGGAGTGTTGTCAGTTCTGCTTCCTTCCCATTTCTCAGATGTTTGATGGCTTGCCGTATTTCTTCCTTTGTTGGTATGCTGTAATCAATTGGCAAGTCCTTGTCAGTTGGCTGAATGTCTGGTGGAGACTAAGGCACAAGTTCGTTCAGCAGTTCTTCAAAGTGCTCCACCCATCTACATTGTTATCCTTCATTACCCATGATTGTCTTGCCAGCTTTGTCTTGAACATGTCTTTCAGGCTTGCTGTATGTGACGGAAACTTTCTTTGTTATGTAGTATAGTTCTTCCTAGTTTCCATGGCTTGCTGCTTTCTAGGCTTCTGTGGAAAGACCATAGATAAATCTTTGCTTGTCTGCTCTTAAGCTTCTCTTTACTTCCTTGTTGGATTTGCCTTTTTTGCTTTAGTTCGGCTGGCGTTGACTGCAGCTTTCTTTTTCTTTCTTTCTTGAATTTTGCAGAAAGTCTCGGTAGAGATCCATTCTTTCTGCTGGCAATTCTTGGGACCCAGTACCTTCTGGCAGGCTGATATCACTGTTTCTTTGATCTTCTCCCATGGATTTTCTTTCGGGTCTGTCTCGTCCTCTAGTTCTTGCTGGACATGAAACTTGTTACTAAAGGTGACTGAGTATTCACTCCGTTTCTTTGCATTTTTAAAGAGGGTGGTGCACTATCCATGCTTTCTTCAGCTCAACCTTTTGCCTAGCCACAACAAGGTGATGGTCTGATGCCACGTCCTCTTTTCTCATCACTCTCACATTCTGCAGGGACCTTCAAGTCCAAGTTTTGGTCTCATTCATTTTCCAAAAGTCTCAAGGGTCGATACCAAGGTTAATTATCATTGTGCTCCAAATCTTTGGGTAAGTTGAAGGAAAAACTAAAAGGGACTTGGCCCCTTCCTGCGACTCCTAAGACAGCGCAAGAGCATTGCCATGCCTCTCAATCTTATTTCCGAAGTTAGTCAAAATCTAAGCCCAACTCGCAACATGTTTTTGCACAAGTGGAGTTTCTGGGGCCGTCAGCAACATCTAGGCAGATCCAAGAGCTTCACAAGGTCATGCTGAGACTCCTTTCTCACTCCCTCTGGCATGCCAGCAGGCACCAGGGAGCCGGAAGTCAGGCCATCTGGGATACAGCGGGCGGGTTCGCTCTCATCACTTTGAATGTATCACTGGATGTCTCCCGGCTCCTGTACCAACTCTGCGTCTGGCTCGGGGATCCATGCCAGTTCCCAGAACATCAACGCCGATGCAGACTCCACTGATGCCAGAGGGAAAGGTGCCCATTGTGCCCTCCAACTCAGAGTCAATGGCGATCCAAACTTGACCACGGCTGTTCTCAGTTTCCATCAAACTACAGCCATTTCTATGTGATCTGCGTGGTGTACCACTTCTCAAGGCAGATCTCATACACTAAATTCCTTGTTTGGGAACGATTCTAATAATGACTATGATGCAGGAGATAAAATTAACCAACCCTACCACATAATAAAACTGGTATAAGGACCTCAGACAATGATATGATGACCTGACCTTGACACCTCTCCTAATTCTAGCTTTTTTTCACCCTCAAAACCTGCCACTGGAGAAAGTGCTTCCTTTGCAATGGTCATGTGGAGGGTGGCAACGTTATCAACCTCCATCTCCTCCAACATAGAGGTCAAAACCAATGTCCTCACCAAAGTGCTCCAGCTGGAGAAAACCACTCCTGAGCCTCTGTTATGTTCAATGAGGCACTCTCTGATGCTCATCTTAGGACCTGGGCCAAACCATGCTATGGTCTCCCATTAAATCACCAAAATGCGAGTCGCCACTAACCTCCCCCAGCAACCCCTCCTATTTCTTTCAGCATTCCTCCCATCAGAGCTTGGTAGTGCAAGCTTCCACTAGTTGGACCAATCCAAATGCTTTCTGGACTACTCCCTTTGATAGGGAGCCCAAAAGAGTGGAGGCCTTTGGGAGCAAGGTCTTTTCTGCTACTAGCTTGGTTTTCAAGTCTGTCAATGAAATTTGGCCGCTGGACAACTATTCTCACATTCCCTTCCACGTGGTCGTAATCAATAGTCATAAGCACTGAATAGTCCCACTCACGCGGTGGGATCCTGGAGCACTCATAAAATACATGTCTGCTTTATATCCATCAATCTAAAAAATCATTTACTCTCACAACAATTGCAGCCTATAAACAGGCAAAAAGTCCTACATTTATTTTCATTTGAAAAAGAAAAGCATTTACTTTTATATAAGTCACCATATAAAAAAGGTGAGCATATCACACATTTCACAAGCTTTATTTAAAAGGAAAAGAAATGAAGGCCAATAAGCAATACATTCAGCTACCACAATTGGCACTGTGCCTCACAGTACCCTCAGTATTCCATAATGCCCCACAGGTGACAGTTACGTCAGCTCATTTTTTTGGCTCTTGTAAACAGGATACTGCGGGAATGAGCTGTGCTGTGTTTGACAAATATCCAGAGAAAAGATTTATCACAACTTGTTTTCAGATTTTTACTTAAAGTCCTTTTAGGACTAGAGTAATTGAGCACCTTTTTTCTGACTAAACGTGGCGATTCTACTGTCAGGATGCCTTCACTTTTTTGAAGTGGCTTTTGATCTAGAACTAGATCTAGAAGACAATCTACTGCCAGATCTGCCTCTTCTTATTCAAGACAATCAGGTACATCAGCAAGGTTTCATTCTATGTCAAAATCTCCAACTCTCTACGTCGGAATCTCCCAACACCTCCTACACAGACTTCAGACATTCAGAACACTGCTGCAAGACTGATGCTGGACCTCATACTCCACATCCACATCACACTGCACCCCAGGACACTTCACTGGCTCCCCATTAACAAGGGCAGCTAATTCAAACTGGGAAACATCCTTTACGACGCAACTTTTACAACGCAGTGCCTTTACAACGCAGTATTTACAACGCGCTGGGGGGCGCTCTAGGATAGGGAATACGTTTAATTTACTATCCAACACCTTCCCTAGTGTCCACGGGGACTGGAGTTGGAATAGTAAATTAAACTATTCACCATCCAGCACCCCAAAGCACTATGCATTGTAAAGGTTTTCCTTGTAAATACCGCGTTGTAAAGGCATGCGTGGTAAAAGCATGCGTTGTAATGTCATACATCCATTCAAACTTCTCACGCACCCATACAAACCCCTACACAACACTGGACCAGAATACCTAAACAGATGCATACACTTTCACCAATCCAACAGACAGCTATGCTCAGCCTTACTCTCACTCGCACACATTCCCCGCATTTGCAAAAGCAAAACTGGAGGTTGCTCATTCTCTTGCATCGCACCCAAGACATGGAGCAACCTCCCTCACCAAATCAGAGCCTTCGCCTCACTTCTTGAGGTCCAGAAGACCTGGCTCTTTGTATAAGCACCCGACCTTGGGGACCACAAACCTACACAGCTGCCCAAGTGCCTGGATGTCCGGTAAGGTAATTACTGTGCTATACAAATCAATATAACATAACGTACCACATAGGAGATATTTGCCTGTAACTCCCTCACAATCTTTAATAAGATATTATTCCCCAACACTGATTGATACTCCTTCAGGTAGAATCTCTGCGGTAGATGATCTCTCCACCTTCAATGAGGTATTAGTGAGAGGGGCTGGGAAACATCACGATGCCCACCATGCCTACTTTGACTTCAGTCATTTTTGAGACTTCACACCAAAGACCCTTTTCTAGACTTGTATTGCTTTCGATTCCAGGCCTTTTAGAGCCTGCAATGCAGCTATTCTTGATGCCTGCATCAATTAGGTCTGTTCTTTCCAGGTTTTCTAAAGAAGTACAAGCCACCAGATTAGGACCCCCTTTTTTTTAGGCAAGATACTGAGCCATATCCAGTGATTGCAGCTACCGCTAACAAATCGCATACAGTTGCTCCTGCTTCTTCTGCCCCACCAGACAAAAAGGGCAGAAAAATGTGCGGAACATCTGCATTAATTATGAAAGGGGCAAGTGCGACAGCTCTTGTTTGTGAAGATTTGATTGTTCCCTGTGGGATTCATTACACTCTCCAAGGAAGATAGATAAGACTCCCAAGAGATCCTTCATTAAGGCATGCTACTCTCAAATCAAATCATTGTGGCAGCAGCAGACTCAGCCAACTTGACAGCACATTGGTATTGCCCAAGGCATCTCCACATGACGCAACTTTTGGTTGAGAGTTACAGGCCTAAAACCTGAAGCGCATCAAAGGATTGCTAATTTACCATTCTCAGGCTCAACATTATTTGGCTCTCATGCAGATGATGAAATGTCACGAATGAAGTCTGCCATGTACACTTTAAAAGCAGGTAGCCTGGAGAAGAGAAAAGAGTTCAGAAGGCGATTCAGGGCTTACGACAGGCGTTATTTCCCTCAGAGGGTTTGAGCCCCTCATTGGTTGCACCAACAGCAGCAGCAACCAAGGCAACTGTACCAGCACAGGAAATCTTCTAGACGGTAAAATGGTCTCCACCAACCATTCTCCTTCTTGGTTCATCTACTCCGGTAGGAGGAAGTATGAACAATTATGTCGAAGAGTGGCCCCAACTAACCAAAGACAAATGGGTCTTGAATATTGTCTAGAATGGATATTCTCTATGATTCAGATCCCCTCCTACTTTAACCAAACGATTATCAAATAGACCTGTTGCAGAAAGAGGTTAACACATTGATGTTGAAAAAAGCAGTGGAGATGTTTCCACACTATCAAAAAGGATTTGGAGTTCACTCCCAGTATATTTTGGTTTGGAAGAAGGGGCCCAAACAAGAATTCAGACCCATACTAGACTTGAGAACTCTCAACAAATTTATAAAAAGAGAAAAGTTCAGGATGCTGACATTAAACCAAATATACCCCCAGCGACAACAAGGAGACAGGATGTGTGTTACAGACCTACAAGATGCCTATTTCTACATACCGATTGTACAGAAACATCAAACACTTCTTAGATTTGTGGTAGGCTCCAAGCAAATCAAATCTGAAAGAAGCACGTTAGTTAGAATCCTTACCTTAGAATATCCCCAAGCGTCAGACTGAATCCGGAAAGTTTTTGTCGCCAGTACCCCTGCGCGTTGGTAGGCGTCGTCTGCTGCTCTGCGTTCGTCATCGGCGTCGCGATCGCCAGGATGATGTCGTCGGAGTACTTAGACACCGCCCTCGCGCGCTGACGTCAGTTCTTCTTTTTTCCGCGCCAGCAAGCGCAGATCCGGGAAGAGCATGTACCCCTAGTCAATTTTTGACTAACTTTTTAGTCTTTTTGACTATCTTTTTCGAGTCTACTTCGACTCCTGGTGCCAGTAGGGATGCCCGTTATCAAGCCGTGTGACGGCTGTCACCGCCTGATGACGGTTACCGACCTCTACCGCCGGTGTCTCTTCTGCTTAGGGGCCGACCACGACAACAAGTCGTGCCTCGACTGTCGGGCCTGGACTTTGAAAGCTAGGCGGGAGCAGTCCCATAAGCTTCTCGAGCTCTGGGAGTCGGCTCCATGCCGCTCGAGGTACCGGTCGAGGAGGAAGTCGAGGGACCGGTCGCGGAGCCGCAGCCATCACTGCTTGTCAGGTTCCAAGTCCTCGCACTCAGGTAAGTCGAGGCATGGCAAGAAGAAGTCGAAGTGGCGACATCGCTCTTCTGACTCCCCTCACGGGTCGCGGGACTTGGCCAAGGGTTTGGGCGGCACCACCCGCGTGGTTCTGCCGAAGCCGCAGGAGTCGCATCCAGCTCCACACCCTCCGGTCCCTGGACTTAATGCGACTCCGGGCGGGATTCAAGACTTCCTCATGGCTATGAGGAGTCTCTTCCTGCCGTCGAGGCCCACTGGTGCGCCTTCGGGCCCCTCGGGCCAGACTGAGGGTCCCAGCGTGCTGGCGCCGCAGGACCCCTCGGGATCCCAGTCGATGCCGGTTGACCTCACGACTCCTCCGCCGGCGCCAACCCCTATGGTGCCACTCCCGACACCGCCCCTGGTTTCAGCCCCGCTCCAGGTCCGGCGTCGGAGCGGCGCCGCTCGGCACCATCTCCGGCGTCGATGGGTGAGAATTCCCCTATGACCCGGCTCCATCATTTCTGCCTGTTTATCAGGACACGGATGAAGGGGAGGACTGGGAGGGGTCTGATGACCCTCTGACACAGCAGTGCCAGTTAAGTCAGGACTGGGCAGATGAGATGCCAGTGGTCTTGACACATCGCCTGATACTGGTTTTCTCTCTCCTCCTTCCGTGGCTACGGAGGAGGGGGCTACGTATGCTTTGGTGTTGCGTAGGGTGGCCAAGCCCTTGGCACTTGAGCTCCCTGTAGCGGCCGTGAGGACTAATCTCCTCACTGAGGTGTTTCAACCGCCAGTAAGCTCTTCGGAGCCTCTGCTGCCGTTTAATGAGGCCCTCAACGACGTTCTGATGGGCACTTGCTCCAGGACCTCCACTTTGCCCCCTGTGGATTGGAACGTGGCCCGATGCCACCGCCCGGCTCCGGGGGACCCCTGCTTTCTGTCCACCCACCCTACCCCGAGAGTCTGATTATCCAGGCCTCCACGTCCCAGACCGCATTTCCGACTTCTCCCCCAGATAGGGAATCCAAAAGGCTTGATCGGTTTGTGAAGAAACTGTTCTCCTCGGTTAGCTTAGGACTGTGGTCCATTAACACTGCATGCCTTTTGGTCCGTTACACCCACTCTCTGTGGGATACGGTGGCGGATGTGCTGCCCTAGTGTTCGGAGGAGGCCCAGACACAGCTCGCCCAGGCTCTTGCTGAGGGGTGGGAGTCAGCACGATATTCCATCCGATGTGGACTTGATACCACAGACAGAGCGATTTCCACGTCGGTGGCGATCTGTCGTCATGACTGGCTGACGACCGCCAATTATTCGGGGGATGTCCAGAATACAGTCATGGACTTGCCCTTTGATGGCCGTTGCCTGTTTGGTGACAAAGCAGACAATGCGCTTGAGCGTTTCAAGGATTCCGGGCTACGGCCAAGTCCTTGGGGCTGTCGGGCCAGCAAACTTCTGCTTTTTGTCCCTTTTGTGGGCAAGGAAGGGGCGCCCCCAGCCACAGGCCGCAGAATCAACCTCAACGCGGTCACGGACATGGTGGACATGGTGGCCGCCCTGGCGGCACAGGGGGACATGGTGGACATCGTGGCCGCCCTGGCCGCACAGGGGGACAGAGGCCGGGTCAGTTCACATCCTCTCCCGCAGCATCCACCTCAAAGCCTTCCTAGTCCAACCTCTCAGACCCATTCAACGCCAGTGGGAGGCAGGGTTCTCCATCACCTACTCCACTGGCGTACCATCACTTTGGACAGGTGGGTGCTGCAAATTGTCTGAAGGGGCTACTCCCTCCCCATGAGGTGACCCCTCCAGCCATGCCACCGCAGTACCACCGCATGTCGGGGATCACTTGCGACTTCTGCAGGAGGAAGTTACAGCTCTCTTGCCAAGGGGCCATCGAGTGCATTCCTGGGCCCGAAGTAGGACGTGGTTGTTATTCCCACTACTTCTGGTTCCCAAGAAGGGCAAAGGGGGCCTGTGCCCTATCTTGGGCCTCAGGAGCGTCAACAGCTTCCTCCGGAAGGAGAAGTTCAAGATGCTGACTTTAGCTCAGGTCCTGGCTGCCCTAGACCCTGGAGACTGAATGGTAGCATTGGACTTGCAGGACGATTATTTCCAAATCCCCATCCTGCCGGCCCCCGGCGTTACCTGCGGTTCACGGTGGGCCACGAGCACTTTCAGTTTACCGTGCTCACCTTCAGCCTCACCAGTGCCCCTTGGGTGTTCATGAAAGTGATGGTGGTGGTCGCAGCTCATCTGTGCAGATCAGGGGTTCCAGTCTTCCCCTATCTCGACGACTGGTTGTTGAAGGCAGGCTCGCCCCAGACAGTCGTCTCCCACCTCCAGACTACGGCCAATCTCCTGCACTTGCTGGGGTTCTCCATCAACGGGCCGAAGTCACACCTGAGTCCCTCTCAGAAGCCCCTCTACATCGGAGCGGTTATGGACTCGGCGCAGTTTTGGGTTCATCCTCCCGAACAGCGGGTTCGAGATATTCAGGCTCTGATTCCAATCTTTCAGATCTTTATCCCGGGTGTCGGTCAGGCTGACGCTACGGCTCCTGGGGCTGATGGCCTCCTGCATCCTTCTGGTACATCACGCTAGGTGGCAGATGCGGGCTCTGCAATGGGACCTGAAATTCGAGTGGGCACAGCATCAGGGCAACATGTCCGACCACGTCCTGATCTCGGAGGGCACTGCGAGTCAGTTGCTGTGGTGACTCATGGACCACGATTGGGTCAGTGGCAGATCCCTCTCCCTTCCCCTACCGGAGCACACAGTGGTGATGGGATTGGGAGGCCACATGTGAGAGGCGGAGATCAGAGGCCTCTGGTCTCCGGCGGAGTCCCGGCTCCATATCAACCTTCTGGTGCTGCGGGCGATCCAACTTGCACTGAAGGCATTCCTTCCCTTTGTCCGAGGAAGTGTAGTGCAGGCGTTCACGGACAACACCACCGCCATGTGGTATTGCAACGAACAGGGCGGGGTGGGGTCGTGGACCCTTTGTCAGGAGGCTCTGTGCCTCTGGACATGGCTTGAACACCAGGGCATCACCTTGGTGGTTCAACACCTTGCAGGTTCTCTGAACGCCAGGGTAGACAAACTCAGCCACCGGTGCATGATGGATCACGAATGGCGTCTGAACTTGGATGTGGCGCAAGGTCTCTTTCAGCAGTGGGGAGAGCATTGGTTAAATCTATTCGCCACCGAAGAGAACGCGCAATGTCATCAGTTCTGCGCGTTAGAATTTCCAAGGCGGCACCCACTCGGAGACGCTTTTAGTCGCGAGTGAAGCTGCGGTCTGTTGTACGCCTTTCTGCCTTTACCACTTCTACCCAGGGTGCTGAAGAAGATCAGGCGCGACCGGGCCCAAGTCATTCTTGTGGCTCCGGATTGGGCACAAAGATACTGGTATTCCGAGCTACTCAGTATGTCAATCGATCCCCCGATTCGTCTGCCTCTTCAGGAGGACCTTCTGTCGCAGCAGCAGGGGATGGTCCTCTGCCCGAACCTGTCCAGTCTCCACCTACATGTGTGGAGATAGAGCGACAACAGTTGAGGCCATTTGACTTGCCTCCTGAAGTCTGTGATGTGATTCTGGCAGCCAGGCGTCCCTCCACAAAAACGGTATACGCCTGCAGGTGGAACAAATTTGTGGCATGGTGCACAGCAAAGGCTATGGATCCACTCTCTGGCCCTCTTTCAAAGGTTCTCCTCTTTCTTCTTTCTCTTGCCCAGCAGGGCTCTACACTGGGCACTAGCAAAGGCTATCTCTCGGCCATTTCAGCCTTCTTGAGGCTTCCTGATCAGCCTTCCCTTTTCAAGTCCCCTGTTGTGAATAGATTCTTGAAGGGCATCACACACATGTTCCCTCCTGGTCCTTTCATGAAGCTTAAGTGGCCTTGAACTCGTTTCTTACTTATCTGATGTGGCTCCCTTTGAGTCATTTCATAATTGCCCTCTCTGTCTTCTGACTCTCAAAACTGCTTTCCTGGTCACCATCACCTCTGCCAGAAGAGTGAGTGAGCTCCAGGCACTTTCATCTAAGCCTCCTTTCCTCTCTGTCATCCAAACAAAGTTGTTCTGAGGACTCGTCCTTCTTTCCTGCCCAAGATGGTTACAGCCTTCACATCGGGCAGTCCATCACCTTGCCCACCTTCTTTCCGCCTCCGCATCCCTCAAAAGAGGAAGAGAGGTTCCACCGTCTGGACCCAAAATGTGCGTTTTCTTTTTCCCTAGACCGCACACGACAGTTCTGGGTGGACGACCAACTCTTTGTTGGCTACGTGGGCGCTAAGAAGGGACGGGCAGTGCACAAACGGACTATCTCTCGGTGGGTCATTTTGTGCATCAAGGTCTGGTATTCCTTGGCTAAGAAGGAGCCTCCTTTGAGGCTACATGCCCATTCCACTGGGGCCACGGCGGCTTCTACTGCCCTGGGTCGGGGAGTCCCCTTGCATGAAATCTGTCAGGCAGCTACATTGGCCTCGCTGCATACGTTTGCCAAGCACTACTGCCTGGACAGCCAAGTCCGGAGAGATGCCATTCTCCAGGACTTCCTGGTGTGATTTTGGTTCGCAGACCCACCACCGGGGTTGGTATTGCTGGGGTATCTATTCTAAGGTAAGGAATCTAACTAACGTGTTTCTTTCAGATGCACAAGTTACTTACCTTCGGTAACAATATATCTGTAAGAAACATTAGTTAGTTAGATTCCTTACCGCATCACCCACCCTCCCCGTTCTGCGAACCGATATCTAGGGTTAAGGTATCTCCCTTTGAGGGCCCTGGTTTCATGGCACCAGTGTCGGTTTCTTGCATGGCTCTGCGTTTCTGGCATGGAAAGCTATGTACAGAACTGACGTAAGCGCGCAAGGGCGGCGTCTAAGTACTGCGAAATCATCCCGGTGATCATGACGACGGACGCGGAGCCGCAGACGACGCCTACCGACACGCAGGGGTACTACTGACAAAAACTTTCAGGATCCAGTCTGACGCCTGGGGATATTCTAAGGTAAGTAATCTAACTAACCAATGTTTCTTACAGATATATCGTTACCGAAGGTAAGTAACTTGTGCTTCACAGTTCTTCCATTTCTAAAGTTGGCACCCAGGACTTTTTCAAAATGCATAGCTGACATCGCAGCACATCTAAGACAGAAAAATATCCATCTATCCCTGTCTAGATAATTGATCAATAAAGAGTCCATCCTCAGAAAAGACTGTAAAAAAATTTCAGATATGTCTGGAAACGTTCTCACGACTAGGTCTTCATGTCAACATAAACAAATCAAAAGTACATCCTGTCCAAAGGATACACTAACTTGATGCTATTCTAGATACCCAGGCCGCAAAAGTATATCATTCAGAGGAGAGACTGGCATCCATCTAAATGTCTCACTCTGTGACAAACTCATCATCCTTTAGGTCGACAGGTATCGTCCTTCTTGGGATCAATGACATCTTCCATATTCATAGTTCCCTATGCCAGACTGCACATGAGACCACTGCAACAGTCTTCAAATAGCTGGAAACAAAAGCTAACACTGTCACAGTCAGCACTCCTGTCTCTCCCATGGTGGACCAAGTAGAACAATCTTAAAGTGGTAATCCCCTTCCATCAGGATCTCCCATCCCAAACTTTTGTTACTGATGCTCCCCCCCCAGAATGGGGTGCTCACATTGGCCACTTACAGACTCAAGGAATATGGTTGGACAAAGAAGCGTCTTACCATATCAATCTCTTAGAACTGAAAGTTAATCATTTGGCTTTGAAGTCCTTCCTTCCTGCGATAAAGACGAATTCTGTTTGTTCAGACAGACAATACCACAGCAACGCATTACCTGAACAAACAGGGAGGGTCACACTCCAGTCCTCTGTCCCTTGAATCGCAGGCCATTTGGGAATGGCTCATAGCAAAGACCCAACAGTTACAGCAGTACACCTTCCAGGTGTTCAAAATATAGAAGCATATTTCCTCAGCCGTGTTATTCAAGACAATCACAACTGGGTTCTAAACAACAAAGTACTGGGGGAAATTTTTCAAGACTGTGGCTATCCCCAAATAGACTTGTTTGCAGATGCAGAAAACAAAAAATGCCAAGACTATATCTCCAGATTTGACCAACTGGGGCGAAAGGGGATGCCCTTTTGATTGCCTGGTCAAGGACATTTCTCTATGCTTTTCCACGATCCCTCTTATTCTGGAAGTTTTGATCAAGCCGTGCAAATCCAAAACAAAAATTATACTCATAGTACCTGAATGCCCTTGTCAGTGGTGGTTCACGGACCTTCTTCATCTCACTCAGCAGTGAGAAGTTGCCGTGCAGGCAGAATCTTCTTTGCAAGTTGAGAGGTCAGATTCTCCATCCCCATCTTCCATTGCTGCGATTGACCGCTTGGCTTCTGAATTCTTACAATATGGCAATCTAAAGTTACCACAAGAATGTATGGACATTTTGAGAGAGTCTAAGTGCCCTTTCACAAAAACTCCCATGCTTTCAGGCAAAGAGATTTTGTATTTGGTGTATTAAAAACAATTCTAATCCATTTAATTGTCATGTTGAAGTGTTATTACCTTACCTGTTTCATCTAGCAAACTCTAATTTACAGCATTCTTCTTCTATTAAGGTACATCTTGCGGCCATAACAGCCTACAGAACATTCTGTTCACAATCTTCATTTTTTCAACTTTCTGTGGTCAAAGATTTCTTAGCAGGTATTAAGAAATAATACCCTTCAGTTGAAACTACCTCTCCCCTATGGGAGCTTAAAATTGTTCTATCTAAATTAATGGGGCCTCCTTTCGAACATATTCACAATTCTTCTTCACAACACCTTACGTAGAAAACAGCTTTCTTAGTCACAATTTCTTCAACATGCAGAGTCTGTGAAATCCTAGCCCTGTGTGTAAATTAACCATATACAGTTTACACAAAAACAGAATTGTAATCAGAACACACCCTGTTTTTTCCATGAAGCAATCTCTGATTTCTACAGTAATCAAATTATTTCTTTGACCACTTTTCTCCAAATCCTTCAACTCAGGCAGAGAAATCTCTCACTCCCTTGATGTTTCAAGGGTGTTGACATTCTGTTTGAACAAAACTAGAAACAAATGAAAAACAGATCTGCTTTTCATAAATTATTGACCTGTAAGAACTGGATTGCCCTCTACAAAATAATTGATAACAAGATGGATTGTTTCTTGCATTGTTTTTGCATTGTTTTTGCATGTCTGTTAGAGAAGAAACCCTTACCTGGTAGGCCCAAAACGCATTCTACTCGAGGTGAAGTGGCTACTCTAGCCCTTCTTAGGACTGTCCCAATTACAGATAGTTTCAAGACTGTGACCTGGAGGTCTGTCCATACTTTGTATATTATGTCTAGATTCAGACTCCAGGGAAGATACTCAAATAGGGCAGGCTTCATTGAGGAATATTTTGGGATGATTGTTGGCTTGTCTCTATTTCCTGCCCACTCTCTGAGTGAGGGATGAGCTTGCTATTCTATTCAGTGCTTATGGAAATTGATGAGGATCCCCTGAAAGAGAAGGAAAAGTTACTTACCACTAATCCTAGTTCTCTTACAGTGTTATCCTCGTCAAATTCATAAGGAACGCTCTCTCCTCTTCGGACAAGAATGCTACAGTACTCATTACATTTTACCAAGGGTTCCTATATTCTACGGTAATAATGAATTGACCTAACTGTCACCTGTTGGGCATGATGGCATACTGAGGGTACTGTGAGATTCTTTTCTTTGTGTTGTACTATTTTTATTATTTAGTGCAATAACAACGTATAGCAAAGTTTCAAATACAAGGAAAATGTCAGAGTGAATAGATTCACAACTGTGAATAATGGAACTTTAGAGAACCAGTTGGGGGAATAGAAGGGCGAGGATGGTTTGTGGGAGATGAGTACCATGAGAATCTTAGAGGCACAGTACCAGTTTTATTAGCTGAATATATTGCATGCAGCCTATTGGCTAATTCTGTCCTTCATTTATTTTCCTTTTAGGTTTAATTTTGTTTTTATTGACATTCTGCAGCAATAAAACATCATTTATATCAATACTGTGACAGCACCCCAGCATGTCTGCCCTACTGGGCCCATACATATAAAGATCTGTAGATGAGACACTGGTGCCTCTTGACTCATTCCAGTCTTCAGCCATGAGAAAGTCCATGGAGTCTCTGCGTGTGCCCGCAGCATAATAGATCCTAGTTAGACAGCCATGTCAAAAGGACAAGAAAAACGAAATAAGAACATAATCCCCACCACTCTCCCCTCCCTCCCACAAACTGGTGTGCTTGAGGTCTAATTGAAATAGAACTTTCTTTCTGACTGGAGCGAGGGTAAGATTCAGGAGCTTGTAGGTGGTGTGCTTGATCTTTAAGGCGGAGGAGTCGGAGGTACCTTGGACAGGTGACCTCATTCATTTAAGTGGCCAGTAAAGATACTATGGGTTGCCAGATGTCATTGAAATTTGTCATGGAGTTAGTGAGAGAGGCCTAAATCCTTCCAATTCCCAGAATGTACCTCATCCTGTGTAACCACCCTAGGTATGTCAGTTTTGTCTGTGTACCCCAGTGCGATGAGATGTTTTGATGGGCTGCTCTCAATACCAGGCCCATCTGCATTCCCTTCCGAGATCTCAAAGAGTATTTTAGGGGGTTAGGTAGTCCAAGTATTCCATAGGCTGGGAATCTCGGTATTTGCGTCTTGAACTGTCTATCTACATTGTCTAGTATCGCCTGCTAGTATTCCGCCAAGGACTGGTTTGAGATACCAGTATGTGGCTACCTTATCTACTGTCTCTCTGCTAGCGGTGTTACGTGCCGTATGGTTGGCTCGGTAATAAATATCTTTCCCTTCTTTCGGGGTGAGGTCTCTAGCCAGTTCGTCCGCCCATCGTTTCTGGCTGGCCATAGATGCCCAGGGAGCTTGTGGGCATATCATATCATACAGTTCAGAGATCATTTTTCCTATCTGGAGTCTTGGTCACCAACCCCCTTTCGTAATTGATCAATATTCTGCCCACTTTTGGTCTCACCTCTGGCTGGAGGAGCCAATGCCGGAGCTGCAGGTAGTGGAACTGCTCTGCTTCGGGGAGGTCTTGATGGTCCGGGAAGGAGACAATCCCATCCGGGTTAAAGAAGTGACCTGCTGCCTTGAACTCAGTTCCCCTCTACCCAGAGAATGCCTGTTTGTCTAGACCCAGTGTAAAGTCCCTGTTCTCCAACAGAGGAGTCATGGGCAAGGGGAAAGACGTCAGTCCCTTCCCAATGGTCACCCCACCCAAGGCCGGAGTTGAGTGTGCGTGATGGTGATCCCCATAGATTATGGTGCCGATCTGCTCTTTTGAGGAAAGGGACCTTCCAGAGGGAGAGTTTTGCTAATGCTCTATCATGGAACAGCCACCTCTTTTCAGATTCTGGCCGATGCCATTCCACGAAGTACTTAAAGTGCGCTGCCCTAAAGTAGTCCAATATACACTGAATCGCCAACCCTCCCTCGTTGGGCCGGAGATAGCCCAGGTCTTTTTACATCCGGAGTCGGGCCCCTGCCCATACAAACTGTTGTATTCCTTGCTGTATTTTATGGAGAATACCCGGTGTGAGCCACACTGGGAGTGTCTGGAACAGATATAGTGCTTTGGGGAGAATAAACATTTTGATCCCTGCCACCCTTCATTTATTTTCCTTTTAAAGAAAGCTTGTAAAATGTATGATATGTTCACCTTTACTTTATGGTGAATTATATGAAAGCAAATGCTTTTCTTTTAAAAATGAAAGTAAAAATGGGACTTCTTAGCCTGTTTTTAGGCTGCAATTGTCGTCAATGCAAATAATTTTTTTAGATTGCAGTATATACATATATACATGTATTTTATAAGCACTCCAGGGTCCCCGTGTGCGGGCATGACTATTCAGTGCTTATAACTTTGATGAGGATACCCAAAAAGAGAGCTAGGATTACAGGTAAATAACTTATCCTTCCATGGGCTTTGGTTGCTCAAGTCCAGCCAGGTGTCGGGTAGACCTTTCCCTGCTCTAACCCGAGCCATACAAGATGATTGTGACACTGCTAAAGTCACAATCAATTGTGGGCTGGTTACCACAGATTCTCCAGTATTGAATCTTCCCAGTTGTAGAGGTGGGAGTACCATTGTAATTATAATTAGCAGTGTAAATCAAAAGCGGTAAAGCCAAACCCAAGAGATTGTATTCCAATTCACATCATTGACGATAGAACCAAACTTCAGCCAATCAGAATTCAGCTCCTGCCTCATTTCTCTCCTTCAGAGCCACCACGCCTCAGTTTCCCTGAACTTTGCTGGAAATTTGCTGCTGTCACCTCTGCTGACCTTCGGTTGAATTCTACATCTACAGATCAATCTTACTGGCCTGTACCTTATTCTGGCAGAAATCTAACACATCAGAGGGAACCAAAAAGGTTTATTTGGATCCTGTAAGTCTTGTGGTAAGATGAGGCAGTTTCATTAAGACACTAACTAGGAGTCTCTGTATTGTCCATACTCTGATCATAAACCTAAGAGCTGCAAATATTGCAGAGCTTTTCTGCCAAAACTTTAAAAGACAGAGAAGCAGGGCCTCTCTTATAGCTTCAGAAGAACAATTTACAGAAACCCCAGTCTCTGGAGAAGATGTATCACTAACACCAAAGAAAAAGACCTTGAAGAGAGACAGACATGGTAAGGAGTCGGGCAGGCAGCCACATAAGAAATTATTGAAAGGGACAGAAAAAAGAATTGCTAAAAGGAGGCCTGATCAGAAGAAGTCGGTCAGACAGCAACTCCAGGCTCATCTTAACAAAATAATTCAGGTCAGAGCCTTCCACTCTTTTTGAAGCAGCCCTACCCTCTGCAGATATCAAAAAGACTACCTCAGATCCTCGTCACATATCACACACATCGCCTGCAAAAGCATCACCAAAACAATTGACACGACCATTGACAGCTACTAGGCCTACATCAACGATGTCTACTACTACAGTGTCCACTGCATCTTTAACATCAAGGTTGATCTTAACAATGTCTTCATCGTCGTAGAGACCGTCTATGGCTGCGTCGTCATCGAAACTGAAGATGGCTGCTTCATCATCGACAGATGATCGATAAGCACCCTCGTCAATGACCGCTCTGTTAACTGCACAAACGATGGCTACACCAATGACGACTATGGTTCTAAAAGGAAAGCCAGATCCGACAATGAGCCATTACTGAACCCTAATAAGACCAGAGCAAACCTCACTGACCAAGGTTTCCCATTTGCCACCATTACGCCTTCTAGAAATAGGCGGTTTGGATGACAATGAGGATGATGTACATTTTGGGGCTGCAAGTAGCCCATCACAGCTGCATGTAAAATGGCAGGAAATGGATGAGGAATTTGATCAAGATGTGGCTACTTACTTCAAATGAGATTTCTCTTTTACAAAAAGGCCCCATGACAAAAGAAGATCATATTGGGAGTTTCACAAGGATTATCCATCGGAAGAAACTTTTGAAAAACAGCCATTTCAGGAACCATTGATGCAGGTTCCCATAGCCCTAGTTACAGACCTTTGCATGATCCTTAAGAATTATTATAAAAAAATTGCCAGGAAAAGGAAACTATAGCACAAAAGCAGCAGCAAATTTGGATGTACCCAACTGGTATTTTGTCACATTATCCTGAGATAATGACATAGGAAAAGCGCTCTGCTGCACAGAAAAGAGACCTTCCACAGCAAATGACTATTCACTATGATCGAATTGATCAGGGCGACGACAATGAAGAACCTGACGAAGGTGAAATACTTTATAATCAGGCTAGTAATACAGGAAGCGAGTGACTATGTTGCCCTAATATCTGCCCCCAGCACCTCCGGCGGACAGTTCAGCACCAGATAGTAATGGGAGCTTCCATACCGTCTTAAAAAGAGCTGTTAAAAGGTTTGATCTGCTATCATCTGTTAAACAAAGATTCTCCTATACGATTTCAAAGAAACAACAAGAAAATCTGTGAGATCCATCCCATATATTTGAGCAGAAGGCCTTAAAGTAAAGAAAAACCCTGCTACGGTGGCAGACGTAAGGTTGAACACATCTGAAAGATTTGTTTTGCTATGGCAGCTATGAGTAAAAGAGAGTCCAACGTATTAGCCATAGTAGGCAGGTATGGCCATCAGATGTGGTCAGAATGTTATTGACTATCTGCCACAGTACAAGAAACAAGATGCAAAATCTATCCTTCAGGAAGGAGAGAAGACATCCACAGAGATTATCAATAAAGGAATGGATGTAGCATTGACTGGATTCAGACAAATGGCTGGAGCAGCAGTTTTAAAAAGGCAAGGCTGGCAGAAAGCAACATTGTTTACATCTGAAGTACAATAAAGTTTTTGGGATATGCCGTATAATGGAGAAGTTCTTTTCCGGAAGCATATGGATGATGGCCTTTAATCAATAAATGCTGATATGAAAACAGCAAGATCACTAGGAGTTCTCCAAAACTCCAAAAACAAAGGTTTCAGTCATTCGGAGGTATTAGGGGTAGACACCAATGCTCCTTCAGAGGAGGCTATTAGTATTAGAGATATCAGCCATATATTCACCAACAACAAGGATATTGTCAGCAATTCATTCAGCAAACCTACACCAGCAACTCTCTTCAGACATCCCAATAGGAGGAAATATCTGGCACAGGTAGGTTCTCCAGAGACAATGACAAAGTAATGACACCGGTCGCCTCTCTTCAGGTAGCTCGTTTGAATGTGAGAGACACTCTCAACAACTTATACGAAAACTGGAGATCCATATCTTTGGTCTGTTGTATGTTGGATATCATTCAGCAAGGTCAAACCCTACAATTTACTCAGTAACCTCCTCGCAGTCCACCTTGCAGGAGGTCACATGAACACCTTTGGCTGTTGAAAGAGAAAATAAAGTCGCAAGCAAAAAGGTCTCACAAGCTCACAGAAACATTGGTTTCTACTCCAACGCAGCCACAGCCCGTGCAGGTAAGAGCGGTGGGGCAGAGTGTGGGTGGGTCTTTGACAGATGACGACATAGGAAAATTAAATAAATAATGAATTTTCCCTTGTCGTCGTCTGTCAAAATCTCCCACCCACTCGGACCCACCAACCTACCGCTCTTACCTGCACGGTGCGAGGCTGCTCCAACGTCTTCCTACTGAAGAAGAAATATAGAAAATGGGAACAAGTATTGGATTTGAGACAGCTCAACAAATACCTCAAAAAGCAATAATTCAGAATGGTTACACTACAGGATATCATTCAGCTGATAATCCTAGGGGATCCTATGGCATGGCTAGATTTACAAGATCACACAAAATGGTACCAAGGTGCACTCTGTTTTTCAATGAGGTCCTCTTTTGAATGAATTTGATCACTGTTCGACCCTGTCATTAGCGCATGTCTGTAAGCGCTGTAATACTAGATTATTCAAGAAAGCTAGGATTGGAAAACCGTTCCCAGCAGACGGGCGCACTTAGCTGAAAAACCGACGACAAAGTTTTTCTTCCGAATCTCAAATAAATTATAGTGCTCTCCTCTGATGAAATCTTCTCCAAACAATATAAGTGACATTTCTTTTGTGTTTACTTTTATTTACTCACAACAATGATTTTTATTATTCAAAATGCTTCATTGTATATATCACAATGTACTGCGATGGTCGTAAAAACCCAATGCATTTCAGGTCTTCCCAGACCCTTCATCAGGGGTCTCTTAATGCAGTCCAAATGATGTTAAGTTAATACGTTCCTGCCATGTGATATATACAATGAGTGATTTTGAATAATAAAATCATTGTTGTGATTCAACAAATGAGAAATATTGACCTTAGACCTGTTTGCTATCCAGCTTATTCAGAAATACCAACACTATGCTATCAGGTTCCTGCGCAAGGGATCCTGGGGGAATGCATTACAGGGTGTGTAGACAGGAATTCTACCTCTACCTATGATATCACGGATTCTAAACAAATTGAAGAGAGAACTGTGTTGAATTATCCTAATTTCATTGGTACACAGAACTTTTCCTAATGTCCGAGCAGCAACACATTGCATTCAAACCAGCCCCAGGATTGCTCTCCAAGAAAATTGGGCAGGTAATACATTTGAATACGAAAGCAATCAATTTAGTGGCCTGGCTCCTGAGAACAATGGGTTCTATCAGATGAATATCTCTCAACAATGCAGAGACATACTAGCACAAGCAATAGCTGATTCCACAAATAGATCATATAAGGCAAAACAGCTCAAAAAAATCGCAAATGTTGGTCTACAAATAATTGCCATCCTTTTTCCTCAATATTAGCAAAAGTATTACAATACCTACTCAACTTAGCTCCCTCTGGCCCAGCTCAATCAGAGTTCATCCTGTAGCAATATCGAGATTTCAGGAGATCCTGGAACTAAAAGTCTTTATGGTCAGACAGGCTCTTAAAATAATTTTTTTAAGGGATATCAAGAGGTTATCCTTCGATAAAAAAAATGGCAATTGCATGGCAGCTTAGCACAGTCTTGGCACCATTGATTCGAGAGCCTTTTGAGCCTATACACTAAGCGGACATCAAATATCTTTCACAGAAGACAGCTCTTCTCATAGCCCTTACATCTGCTAGAAGAATTAGCAATGTACAGGCATTCACATACAACGACTATACTTGCAATTTAAAAAGGATAGTTTTATTTTCCATACTCACCTTCATTTCTTACCTAAGGTTCCAACGGATTTTCACCTTAATTAACCTATTGCCTTAAAGACATACTTTCGGAACCCTCCAAAAATAGCAGAAAGAGTGTTTCATTCCATGGATGTTAAAATGTGCTTAACATTTTATATCAATATCAAAAGAAAAAAAAACTTGATCAGCTTCTGGTCAGCAAGACAGAGCCAAGATGTGTCCTGAGTTATTATTACATTCAGCAGCTATAGCTTTTTGCCACAAAAAAGCAGGAAGACAGCTTGCAACTAAAGTACATCCTCATTCAAAAAGAAGTGTGGCAACCTCTACAGCTCTTTTTGGTGGAGTATCATTACCTGACATATGCAGGGCAGCCACATGGACAAACAGACATACCTTTACTAGACACTATTGTCTAGATGCAACTGCCAACCAAGATGCAGCAGTGGCTCAAGCAGTTCTTCACAACTTATTTCAATGAGGTGAGCTATTGTTATAAATTGTAACATGGATATTAATGTATTATATATAGATCGCTTATAAACTACACCCCTTATATTATGCTACCCGCCTCTGCAATTTTCTATACATTAGATCAAGTTGTTACTGCTTGCTATTCGGATTCAAGCATGTGAATCTATGAACAATTCAGTACTGGAAAAACAAAAAGTTACTTATCAGTACACTGTGGTTCTCCAGTATTGATATCTTTCATAGATTCACATAAGAGACACCGACCTCCCCTTCAGGTGCTCAGAACATTGATTGACGGAGATACTAGTATTCCCTATTTTGTACTCGTGTGATCTGAAATCTGAGGTTTGGTGGCTCTGGAAGAGTGGAATGAAGCAGGGGCTGGTGTTTGGTTCTACCTACAATTATGTGGATTAGTATACAATCTCATGGGGTTTTCCCTTAATGTTTAGTTTGTTTGATTTACACTGATAACTATAATGACCATGGGCTTCCCACCTCAACGACAGGTAAGATTCAAACATGTGAGTCTAGGAAAGATATCAATATTGTAGAACCACAGTGTATTGGTAAGTAACTTGTTTTTTCATCAGCACTAGAATTGCTATTCATTGACACGCCTGTTTACCGTCAACAGACATTTCAAGTGATGCCTTATTGTTCCTTATGGATATACCCTTTGATTGGTACAAGGCAGATTCCACTCTAAAGTGCTTTAACGAGAGCAGTGCCACAGAACATTCCTTGAGTGTATCTACCATGTCTCACCAGCTGAATGAATCCTATGGTTCCTTTGCAGTTTCATTTGGGGTACTCCAAACCGACAGCCACTTCAGCCTCAGCAAAGTACCCAGCAGTTTCACGGGTCAGAGTGTGGTGACTCCCAGTCAGGAACAACATGCGCACGTCCTCCCTCCACCAACACGCCCCCAGCCCCCAGAACCCTGTGTCCCAAAAGCAGATATACCTACCAAAACCCTTTACCGTGCTCTTAATGGAGCACAATCACCCTTCTGAAGGCAGAATCCAATGCCTCTCACCGGATTAGCGGGCCATAACATCTGACAGGTAGGTCCCACAGATTGTCCAGAATGGACACTTCACGGCCACTCCCCCACACCTTCTACTATCACCTGGAAGGGCTGACGGACAGCCATCTTCCCATCTCACTGAGAGGAGTGCAAGCCCCTTTTGGCCAAAGGGGCTATCAAGAGCAGGGTGGCAGCTATCAAGAGGATGCCTGTGACAGTAAAGGGTTGTGGTTGTTATTCCTGCTACCTTCTGTTGACAAAGAAGGACGGAGGTCTTCATTCTATTTTAGACCTGCACCTTCTCTCAAAATGCCTAGCGTAGCACAGGTTTTGTCTGCCCTTGACCCCGGAGACTTGATGGTGGTGTTGGATCTGCAGGCGTCCTATTTCCATACACCAGTCCTGCAGGCCCATCAGCTCTTTCTACGGGATGAAGGTGGTAGCAGCCACCTTCAGAGGTCAGTTTTCCCCTACCTCGATGACTGGCTGTTGAAGGTTGGCTTGCACTAGACAGTCGTCTACGACCTCCATACTACGGCGAACCCTCCTGTCATCCTTGGGGTTCACTGTCAGTGTTCCGAAGTCATACCTGACTCCTTCTCAGACACTCAGCTGTTTTGGCTAATCCCCGCTCCCATCTTTGAGATTCTTTGAATTACTTAACCTAAACCTTAGTGGGGCTTTTCAGTTCTGCTTCTGCATCTCTCCTGGAGAATTGATCACCTGTCTTGTATTGATACAGGGCCATTCTCTGTATAGGACATACAACCTTGTGAACAGAAAACTCTATTCAAAAAGAAATATTTGACAATTCTCTGTGAAGCGGTCATTGTAGTAAGATTTTGACACATTTGTCTAGACCCTTGAAGCATGTCAGTTTTTCCCCTGTTAGAACCCACACCATTGACAAAGGTGAACATGGAACATTGTGCTTATTCATACAAGTTTGTGCATGGACCTGATATGGGAGTACTGATCGCAATGGCTCCATCCACAAGTTTCTCTAGATCCCCGAGTAAGCAGATGATTCAAACCTTTCCAGGTTTTATAAAGTTAACTCATCAACAATTTTGTTTTAGACATTTACTCTAGTGCAGCAACTTCACCACAGGCAGACAGTGATATACTCAGATTCAAATTGATACTAATGAAATTGTCCTGAAAACAGAGGCGTAATTCTCAGTCTCCTCCAAATTCTGAGTCATGCAGTATCTTCACAACTCCAACATTTGACTTGAATTGAGGGATCAAGGAACATTCACCAGCATTCACCAACCTCCCCGAGGATTACATTTAAGATTAGTTTGAATTGAACCTCAAGCATTGCGATACACTTATGAATGAAAAGACTAAGGTTGCCATTGACGGTGTCTCAGGTTAGTTATTGATCAATACAATCTAATTTAGAACCATTCTGTTAAGCATTGGCATTTGCAACATTTTGTGCATTTGTCCTTTCATATTTTATAGTGGACTGTTTAAATGCACAAAAAAGTGGTGTCTTAGACTTAAGGCAGGCTAACTCTAATCTCTCTTAATGAGCCATTAAGTGGTAAATCATGGGATGCTTCAGGTGGTAGAATGGTTTGCCGAGGCCATCATGGTAGCAACAAAAACAGGAAAAACATAAACATCAAGGGTATATTGAACAAATATTTATGCAGCGCATCAAGCCACCTCACTACGCTGCGTGAAAGAGCAGGAATGCGCTGTATTCGTAGAAAGAGGAAAAATTGAGGAGAAATGAAGATATTTCCCCTCGTGATACCTCACCTGGGGAAGGTTTGCATTTTGACACATTCTCAGGACTGCCATTAGTGGTAAATCTGTGAATGCACCAAAATCCATGGGTAGATGCATGGACACCCACGCTTCCCCCATGGAACGCCTGCCTGGGGCAGAGCAACGTAAGGCATGAATTTGTGCTGCCTTGCATTACTCCAGATTCATCAAGCCATACAGGGCCACCAAAGTCGCTTTGCTTGGCTTTGTAAATCTCATTTAGGCTTTGTGTCACACTTATGCCCCCTTGAATCGTGCAAGGGTGACACAAACCTTGATAAATTTGGCACCAAGTATATAGATTTTAAAAAATGTGAGTTAAAATGACAAGAAAACTGTAATGAAGTAAGAAGTTCCAATAAGTTATCAGTGTTATTAACCTAGGCAAGTGAAAAGATCTTGGGAATGTGAAGGGTTTTCCACATTACCTTCCAGCGAATTCCACCTGCTCTCCCTGGCAAGGAAGTTGGACTGATACAGTGCCTATCATTGCAAATTTCTGAAAATAATTTACAAGTCTTATATATTTCCTGTGAAATATGGATTTTGAAAGCTCTGTTAGTGTGTGCAATAACAGTAGCCAAATAAGGACAATTTGAGTATTTATGACTATGTGGGTCATCAAACTATATTTTGTGTGTTCTTGATGATGGGCATTAAGGGATGAGTAAAGGTTTTCAGGCAGACAGTATTGCAACAGTGTAAATAAAGACGAGGGTTTTGCAATTGTGGCAGTCACCAAAAGAATAAAGGGGTGCAGGTGCATCACAACATGGAGCATGTACTTAAATGAAGATATGATAAAAAAAGAAGTTATGTTACACCTGGGATGGAGGTGTTTTTTAGGTGAGATAGTAATACCAATTCTGTTTTACTTAAGGACACTGTGGTTGCTTTGGAGGCCCTTTCTCGCTACTGGACGAAGACCTACTCAACAGAGGGAGGCAATCTTGCTCTCACTATCTCTTCCCCACAGAGAAATTTCAATACCAGACTTCGCCTGGACAAGCACAGTAAACAAGTGCAAGAGCAGTTGCAGGTAAGTCTTCTGAGCCACTGAACTGGTTTCAGTCTTTAGATTGTAATCCACCAGTGCTTTGGAGAACACACACATGCAGTTCACAGCCTCTAACACACATAAGCAAACATGCAGCAACATTGAGCACAATAGTCATCAGCATCAGCCACAAACCCACAGTGATTTCTCAAACCAATTCCGCGATAGCTCACAGCATATGCCGCTGGCATAGATTAAATTACTGGCACTAAAGAAGCTTTGATCCAAACAAATAACATCAGACATACCTGACTTCCCTCACTAATATTGCTCCTAACACATGCTGAGAATGAACGACTTGGTGAGGGTCAGAGCTATAGCCTCTGTTTTGAAAAGTGGAATACAAGCATAGAGACGCATAATAAATTGAAACCCAGATGCTTATGTTAGGCTAATATTTCTTCATCCTGTGTCCCTATTATTATAGTGTAGTATGTGCCTGTAGGCAGGAAAGGCAGAACTGTGACCTCACGATGAGGCATATTGTGAGGCAGTTTGTTTTGGCGTACAATGCACTTCTCTTCCAGGGGATCCTCATCAATAGTCATAAGCACTGAAGAGTCCCGCCCACGTGCGTGGATCCTAGAGAAACAGCCAATTGCATAGAAATACATCACTAACAAGAAGTGACCATAAAAAAATATTTCCAAAAACATTTTTTTAAAGGAAAAAGAAAAGGAATATGAGACATTGTTTTTTAGTAGGCTGCAATGCAAAGCATAGAAAGAAAACTGGCACAGTGCCTTTAAGAACCTCAAAGAACCTCACAGTACCCCCTGTATCTCATCATGCCAGTTGGGTTAGTTCATTTTTCCGGCTTCTAGAAACAGGATACTGGGGCACTCAGCTCTGTCTTTTTGGACGAAGTTTTTTAGAAATCTTTGCAAATATGGTATTTAAAGGTTCATAATCTCTTTTTACTTAGGGTAGTTGGACACCTCTTTCTGACAGAAAATTATTTATTTTTTCTGTTAAAAATGTTTTCATTTTTTGCGAAGTGACCTTCCGGTGGAAAAAGAAGCCACAGTGAGACCCCAACAGGCTCTGCATTATGTGTCTTCTAGAGGATCACATTCCTGATTCCTGTAACCATTGACAATCTTAATCCAGAAGAACTTTGAAGGATTAGCAGAAAATCAGACTACAAGGGTTGCAGCAAAGGAAGGAAGAACATGCTGCCAGATCTTCTAGAAGCCATGGAGAAGGACAGTCTTCTACTAGAGCTTCTTCTTCCTGCTCCAAGGACTCTCCTAGAGGTAGATCCAAGGAAAAAAGGCATCAGAGGAAGAGACATTGCTCCTGCTGGACATCGAGAAGCATTACGTAGAGGGGCATAAGGTTGCAGACTGGACACATAAAAATTTGCTTGCGCTCATCAGCTACGAAGTCGAGACACTCAACAGTGAAAGAACACTGTCAGTTGCCGTTGAAAACTCCTCCTTCAATGATAAGACCTCAGTTGTTGATACTGAAACCACCTCCGTCTATGGTAAAGTTACCTCTGTCGATGTCGAGACTGCCTACGCCAATGACGGCACCACCTCAATCAAGGTCACGGCCACCCCCATCAACCTCAAGACCACCTCAGTATACGTTGAGATCATCTCGGTCGACACTCAAACCTCTTTCCTTAACAACAAGAATGCCAACTTCAACGTCAAAGCCACCACATTCATCAAAAATGACATCTCCCAGGAGCTTCGTCCAGAGAGACCTACCACTCCAGATTCGAAATACTCTCAAACATATTCTCGATCACGTCATACACTAAAAGTAGTGCCTTTTGGGACATTGTTTTATGGTACATTCACAAGGGTGAGCCACGCCACCTAACTTTTCTCCAGTTTCATTAATATCCCCAATGCTATCACCTATAATATGCCTGGCATCTCCTTCTGTCCTCACAAGTCCAGAGGACAGTCCACAGTTTTTGAAAAAGCTCTAGAGAAAGAAGCCGCTTGTCTCACTATAGATCAAGAAGATCTAGTACAAGCGATCGCAGAACGCTGTCTCCCTTATGAACAACAACCTCAAGATCTTTAATCAGAAATTATTATTCTACAGCTTCCTCTAACACATTTTCACCATGACTATCTCCAATTGATGGATGACTTGATAGCTTTAAATGAGGTGCTTGTAAGAAGTGCAGCTAATTTGAACATTACTATGACTGCTCCTATTCCATCTACATCAGTCGTCTTTGAAACCTTACATCAAAGAACTTTACCTAGACCTCTCCTCCCTCTGGTCCCGGGTCTTCTTGAATCTGCAATGCAAATATTCCTGACACCTGTATCTACAAATTTGATCTATATAAGCTCTTGAAGAAGTATAGGCCTCCTGACCAAGATCGTCTCTTTCTCGGGGCAGATCCACCACCAGATTCTGTAATTGGGGCTGCAGCAAGGAAGTCACACATAGTAGCACCACTGTCTTCCATACCACCGGATAAGGAAAGCAAAAGTATAGTCTCCCTGGGAAGAGAAATGTGTAGAACATCAGCGTTTACAATGCCCTTTAATGGAGGTATGATCAATCTCTTTGGGATTCCCTACAAAGCTTACGGATAAACTCACTAAAGAAGACAGGCAAGATTTTCAGGCTGGCATTAGTGAGGGAATGCTTATATCAAATCAAATTATTAATTCAGCTGCTGACATATCAGATGTATCTGCTCATGGTTACTACCATGATATTTGGCGACTAACTGGTCTAAAACTGTAAGCGCAAAATAGAACACTGAACCTGCCAATCTCTGGAAAAACACTGTTTGGATCTCATTAGATGACGAAATGTCACAGATGAAGACTGAATTGGATACATTAAAAGTTGTGGGCCTAGAAAAGAAAAAATAATTTAGAAGGAGGTACAGGCCCAATGATAGCTGCTACAATCCTCAGAGGGTTCAAACCCCTCACTGGTTGCACCACAAGCAGCAACATCTCCTAAAACAGTCATACCATCCAAAGGAACAGGGTGTCAACATCAGCAATCTGCAGCGGGATAGACTCTAAACAATGACAATGGGTCACATCTTCCCCCAGATCCGTCAGTCACTCAGGTAGGAGGAAGTATTGTAACATGATTTTCAGAGGGGCTGCTGATCACTGCACCCAGATGGGTCTTTAATAGTGTTCGGAGTGGCTCTTCTTTTCTTTTCAAGTCCTCTTCCTCCAACCAAAGCATCATCTTATCAACAAGTTCTATTTCAGGAAGAGGTGAACATTTTACTACAGAATAAAAACAGTGGAGGAGGTTCCTTTGCATCAAAAAGGATTGGGTGTGTATCCTGATACTTATTGTTTCAGGAAAAAGGATCAAAACAGGAAATAAAACATTTGCAGAATGGATGGCTATAGTCACACCACATCTGAGAAAACAAAAGATATTAATCTACTTTTACATAGACAACTTTCTATAAAAGAAGCATCCTCAAAAGAAACAATGAGCCATTTTCAAGTATGTCTCCATACATAAACCAAGTTAGATCTTCCAGTACAATATCATAAATAGGCAATAATTGTCAAGATTTAAAACACAAGACAGTAATTTTCAGAAATAATGTCCATCCAAAATAGTCTCCAAAAGTTGTTGTGTGATAAGCTTCTCTTTATTCAATTTGTTTCCGACAAAATACAGCCACCACGTTTCGGTCTCACTCAAGCTTCTTCAGGGCTGTAATATAAAAAATCTGTATAACAATTTATTTTTAAACATTGAGTTACACACTACACAATTAAAAACACTTAAATGTATAATTACAGACAACTTCAGAAAACCTATACCCTACCCAGTTCAAAATATACACTGAGGGATAAAATAGATACTCAGTCCAAAAAAGTGTATCCTTCAGAGGAGACTGCTATCCATCCAACTGAAGTGTTGCATTCTATTGCACGTTAATCATCCAACTGCTCAACAGATTTTATCTCTGTTGTGATTGATGGCATCTTGCAATTTTTCTAGTTTCTCATGCCAGCCTTCACATGAGACCTTTACAGCAGTGTCTAGGGGGCCAGTGGAACCAGTTCTTGAACAGTTGGGAAAAAAATTTACTATCACAATCAATCATCCAATCACTTTCATAGTGGACCAAACTGAAAAAAAATTATGACCGGTACCTCATTCCATCAGTTCTCCCAGTTTAGAGTCTAGTTAGAGATGCATCCCAAAAAGGATGGTTAGCACACTGCGCCGTTTAGGGACCCAAGCACTATGGTCACACAAAGGGAAGACCTACCACATCAACCTCCTAGAGTTGAAAGAAGTTCATCCGGCTTTAAAATATTGTCTTCCAGTAGTTAAAATGACTTTTCTGCATGTTCAGATGGGCAATAAATAATGTACTACCTGAAAAAGCAGAGAGGGAGGCATTCAAGACCTCTGTCCCTAGAGTCACAAACCATATGGGAATGGCTTATTGCAAGGAACTTGACAATTACAGCTGTCCGGGGCTCACAGCTGCCCAAAATATGGAAGCACCACGCTCAGTTTACCCTTCCAAGAAAACAATGACTGGATTCTAAATGACAAAATCGTAGAAGACATTTTCTAAGAAAGGGGATGTCCCCAAATAGACTTACTTGCAATATAAAAAATAAAAAATGTAAAGGCTACCCCTCCAGATAGTTCCAGCCAGGGACAAAGAGGAATGCTTTTGTGATATACTGGTCCAAGAAATTCCTTCATGCATTTCCACCAAATCCTCTCATTCCGACAGTTCTGGTCAAATGTTACCGGTCCAGAACTAGGATGCTAATGATCATACCAGAATGGCCTTATGGGTGGTGGTTTACAGACCTTCTTCACTTATCAGAATGACCACGCAGGAGTTTGCCTTGCAGACAGGAGTTTGGGTATCAGATCCTGCACCTCAACTTTCCATCACTGAACTTAATGACATGGCTCCTAAATTCCTGCAATATGGCCATCTAGGTCTCCCAAAAATGGTGCATGATCATTTTACAACCTTCCTCAAGAAACTCATATGTCTTTAAGTGGAAGAGATTTAGCATATGGTGCATACAGAACAGCCACAATCCTTCCTCCTGTCAAGAAAGTATACTGATACCATATCGTCTTCATCTGGCAAGGTATGGGCTACAGTTTTTTTCTGTTAAAGTTCACTTTGTGGCAATAACTGCCTATAAGAAGTCTTCAGCACAAGTTTCTTTTGTAAAAATACCTGTGACTAAAGAATTTCTAGAAGATATTAAAACTGGTTTTACACCAGTTAAGTTCCCTTCTCCTCGTTGGGGTCTTAACATTGTTCTCTCTAAATTAGTGGGAACAACAAAGAAACAGACAATTTGAAGCCACTTTGAGGCCTATGGACTAATTGTGTTAACTTTATTGGTGGTTTGTTACTTGTAACACACATGCACCTTTAAGTTGTATAAGAGGTTACCTATTCTATGTGAGGTTCTGTTGCCCTGGGCTCACTATGCACTAATCTTATCAGACACCGAAAACTCAATCCCCTCCTCACAGGAACTCTGCGACGCTCTAGTATACCACTTCCACAACAAGATAGCCACCATATATAGGAACTTTGACCACAACCCACTGACCCCTCCAGCCTCCCCCTCCCAGTCACCGACCACCTGCTCACCTCATTGGAACAGCTCAGCACACCGGACTCTACTGTCTCAATGAACTCTATCCACTTGTGAGCGCCCTCTGACCCAGGCCCCCATCAACTCTTCAGCCTAAGAAGAGACAAGATCGGCCACCAGCTTACCACCATCCTCAACGCCTCTGTCGCCACAACCACCTTTCCCGATGCCTGGAAAGACTCAGAAGCAGACCCCTTCTCCTCAAGAAACTCCCGTAGGACCCAGCTATCTTCAGAACTACCCCATCTTGCTACTCCTGTTTCCCACCAAAGTCCTGGAGAAGGCAATCAACCTCCAATTCGTCGGAAACCTGGAGAGAAACAACCTGCTGGATCCCTCCCAATCAGGATCAACCACAGATGGCCTTGATCTATGCGACAGATAACATGCACAGACGACAGAGGAGAATCGTCCGCCTTGATCCTTCTTGACCTCTCTGCAGCCTTCGACACCATCTCCCTTCATACACTCATCAAACGTCAACACCAGATTGGATTGCATTATTCCTCCTGAGGTGCACCCAGAGAATCTGAGTACCTCCCTTTACCCATGAGCACCATCTGCGGCATCCCTCAATGTTCGTCCCTTAGTCCAACCCTCTTTAACATCTACATGACACCGCAGCAGACATTGTCAGTATTGTCAACATCATCGCCTATGCTGTCGACACCCAGCTCATCCTCTTGCTCTCAGCAGACCCCTCCACAAAGTCCATCTTCCATGACTGCATAAAGACTGTCTCAGCCTAAATGAAGAACAACTACCTGTAGCTCAATGCGGACAAAACCGAAGTGCTGATTTTCAACAGCCACACCTCCCTCAGGAATGACTGCTGGTGGCCATCGGAACTCGGACCCATCCCCACACCAAAAGAACATCGGCATCATTCTGGGCATCAAACTCTCATTAAAATGACAGGTCAACGGCGTCTCCTCAGCCTGCTTCCAGACTCTCATCATGCTACACAGAATCTACAAATGACTCCGCATCAGCACCAGAAAAACAGTGATGCAGGCTCTTATCACCAGCTTTTTGGATTATGGAAACGCACTCTATGCAGGCACCACCAGCGAACTCATGAGAAGGCTTCAGACGATACAGAAAGCAGCTGCCAGACTGATCCTCAAGTACCCACATCACCCAGCATCTGGTAGACCTCCACTGGCTCTCCATCCAGGAAAGATGCCTTTTCAAACTTCTGACCCACGCCTACAAAGTCCTTAACGACCAAGAACCTGCATATATGTAACCACAGCTTGAACTTCCACCAACTTTCCAGGAACCTCCGCTCCACCCACGCCATCCTTACACACACACCGTGCATCCGGCTCTGCCGCAGCAGAGGACCCACCTTCTCCAAGCCTGCTGTTAAGTCCCGGGACTCCCTCCCCCTACACCTCTGAACAACAGCCTCGCTGATAGACTACAGAAAGGAAGCTCTAAACCTGGCTCTTCGACAGAAACTCGCAGCCCAGTACCTGGACACCCTCACAGGTGATAAGCTGCACTGTACAAGTACTGTATGATTGATATGATATGATTGGGTATGAATTTGTTTTTTACAGTGGTCATTTGTAATAATCTAAAAACGTGTGGCTTTTAAAAAAGTTTTATCTAAGTAAATGATTCTTTAATATGTTTGTAGGATGGGCCAGCTATTATTTTGAGCGCTTATGACTATTGAGGAGGATACCCTGGAAGAGAAGGAAATGGTACTCACCTGTATTCCTAGTTATCTTCCAGGCGTAGCCTCATAAAAGTCATAAGCAACCCTCCTACCTAACCACACAGGAACTATTACAGCTCTCAACAATTTCTTCATCTAAGATCCCTAATTGCTGTAAAAATGACCTGTGAAAGGGCGGCAGCTCCCCAGCGGAAGAAGCAAAAGAAAGGAAAAAATAAAATGATAATAACATATTGATATTAGCATTTTATTGTGTTCTCCTGCTATTACTATTTGTGGGATCCCCCTGTGCTCTGCAAACTGGAGGAATATTACAATCACCTTTCAAATGTTTTTTTAATACTTACCTAGAGTGTAGGTAATACAAGGAAATTATGATTAGATTGTGTAAAACATTAGCACTGGTGAAAGTTAGAAACATGAACCAGTAAAACATAGTTTACATTTTTTTAAGGGCTAGGAAGAACACTTTTGGGTATTTCTACTAATTTATAATCAAGTTCTCTCAAACCTCCCTTTAGTCAGCAAGAGTGAATGTAGAGATTATGTTCCAAGGTCATAGGCAGAGCATTCAGTTTTATATTAATTTAGAAGGGTAAAGGGATCAGATGTCTTAGGTCATAAAAAAATACAAAATAATTGCAGTTTGGTGCTATAGAAAATGAATAAATGAGTGATAAATGGTTGTTCAGGGACGTGGGGGCATGCTGTCACTCGTGGCCTTTTTCCATGAGGCATCCAGCAGATGGTTAAGGGTATTTGGGGGATGACACACTTGCTTATGCGACCTGGACTCCGGCAATAATCTGGTGGTCCTGGCTCACATAGAGAAGGTTCTAGTTCAGTGCTAGTGTTTTAGTCATACAAAAAGGTATATATGTCTAAAAAAGGATGCACAAGAAGACCCTTTGGTGGCAGAGTGGCTGTTGTGCAGGGCTAGCAGGTCATATTTTTTAATCTAAACAACAATCACTCCGAATTTCATCCTTCAGAAGTACATCATTCGAGTACCATGGTTTGGGTAACATAACACTTATTGTTAAAACAGGAAGAGAAGTTACTTTGCGTGGTTTGCTGCATATGTACTAAATATCACATGGGCAAATTCTCTAAATGTGAGCTTTTGATAACAAGTAAAATCACAACACAACAATGATTTCTAATATATATTCTGAAAATTTCTTTTCCTTGACCTAGTTTTCTCTCGGAAACGATTTGCATGTGGACGTCCAAGGGAAAGGAAAAGCCACCCTGACGGTGAGTAGTAATGTGTATCTAAGACTCTGGCTTAGCTCTACAAGGTTTGTTTTTACATTCACAGGTGTCACGAGTGAACGTAGTTCAATAGAACAGTGATTGAATGTGAAAAGCAGGTTGTTGTAGCCCCACACAACCCCACTCAATACATAGTTGTAGTGGCATCTGTCTTTTGGATTACTAACGGTTTCTAAACATGCATCCAGGGATGCGGTGGCAATTTAGAAGCCTAATTATGTTCTTTACGATATCACACACAAACACTGTTGCTAAAAATTACACTTTAAGAATACATTTCAAAAGGCTCATCTTGTTGCCTAGCACACGTAAACATTTTTACAAAATAATATTAAAATCACACAAATGCATGCTGTGAACAACTAGAATGAAATAAACATTTCTACCAAAGTTAAAATGTCATCTAGCAATCTAACCCCTCAAAACCTACTTATATGTGCTAAACTAGCAGAGGTGTAATAATGTAATGTGCATCTAGAGTTTCTTAAGGAGAATCGACGCACTGAACAGAAGTTTACAGCTAAACGCAGTAGTTATCAGCAGATGAGAGCAAGTGTTTCCTCGAAAGGAAGACATGCATCAACCATGGCTCCTCTTTCTTCAGACTTGGATTGGCATCAACTTTCAGAGTAGAATGGAATACTAAAGAAATAATGCCTTGTATTAACCATGTAAAGGGGGAATTGTTACAAACTGAAAACATTATTTCTTCCAGTTGTTTGGTGCTCAATAACGTGTATGTGGATTTGGATCTGTTAGAGACTTTTTGACACAGGTTTTTCACTTTGGAATATTCCCCAGGCATCAGACTGGATCTGGAAATTTGTGAGCAGTCCCACTTTGAAGTGGTAGCAAGGTTGTTTGGCTTTGCGGCTTTGGCATCATCACCAGAAGTGTTGTGTGCAGTGCCTATATAGGGAACACCCGAGCGTGCTGAACTCTGTTCCTTCTTTTCCACACCATAACACGGATCGATTGAGCTCCCCTGAGTAATTTTTTTCACCTAGATTTTATGCCATGCTTTGCTTTTGGGTTTAAGGGATATTAAGCCCACACCTGAAGGTCACAGCATAAGGGATTATCGTGTGCCGTGTTTACCCCACCCCACTTGGTTCCTCTATGAGGTCGGTGCCTGTTTAACATCCCATTCACTGGTGTAAATTTCCTTGATATCTTCAGGTACAATTTGAGAAAAAGCTACCCTTATTACTTCCTCTCCACCCTCCCCCGGGGTGCTTCACTAATAAAGTAATTTTCAGATAGTATAAGATCATAAACCTCAAATAAACACAGAGAGAAGACTGTTTTAATGATGCATTGTATATCCCCTTCAACCTGTATCCCTAGAACAAAAACTCTATCAAGAGGATTTAAGGGCTAGATGTACGACCCGTTTTTGCATGCGCAAATAGGTTTACGAATCCGTTTGCGCATGCAAAAACCTATTGGGCCATGTACATAGCCTATTTAGCGAGTCACAATTTTTTGCAATTCGCTAAATAGGTTTTGAGACTCGCTATTTGGAAGGGGCGTTCCCTTCCAAATAGCGAGTCTCAAAACAATGTACAAATGTTTTGCGACCACAACTGCGGTTGCAAAACACTCCTTGATGCGGATGATTTGTATATTACAGATTGTATTCATTCCAACCTCATTTTTGTTTCACGTTTTTGATTAGCACTATATTCTCACTGGGCATGATCATCACGTGTATATGCAGTAGCAATATTAGAGAGCAGAGGCCCTAAAGAAAGCCTTGGGATTAGCAGCCCGGCTGGCTGAAACATGTTGGCCTTTTTTTGGCAGTTATTTGTTTAAACTGCCTTTTTACACTGTTCTGTTTTTAAATTAGGGGTTATGTCCTTAATAAAAATGTTCTCTATTGTTTGCAACATCACCCTATTTTAACTCACCACTCATTTTTGTGTTTTGCACTGCACTTTATATTTTTTCGGCGTTCAACTACTTAGTTGTTCATTGTGTTTTCCAAAGTGAATGCGGGCAAGATCCAGCCCACTATCATAGAAATGGTGGTCTCTATGATCAAGAGACACACCACTTCTCTAGCTGGTTGACCAAATGATAATACTGATCACAACGAGAAGTTGATGGCTATCCAGACAAGCTAGGCTGGATCTCACCACATATCACTATAGCGTTCTTTTCTTGTAGTAAGTTCTTTATTTTTTGGCTTATATGTGACTTGGGTACCACTTTATTTTTGTGAAAGTGTAGATAGCCTGCCATAGTATTGGCCTTTAGAACCCCGGTTTGTTGTATTTAAATATGTTGCCTTTACAAATGCAGTAACTATAACTCGGTAAGAATCAAAGCTTGCTTATTCTGGTTAAACGTTAGTCCATGCACAATAAAAGTGACGCGACGGCTTGTGTCAGTGGACAGGCTACTTTCTAAATAACTCTCATTGTGTATGACTAGCCAGTACTTTGTGCCACTCTACTGATGTGTGCAGTAACATTGTAATTTTACCAAAGTTTAAAAACTATATTTTGGAATTCTTAATTTTTTCTAATTTGTAGCAGCCATAAACAGACCAAAATTTTAAACATCTTCATTAGTGTATGTGTGCAAAATGTATTTTGTTAAATAATTCTATTTCCATGTATGGGAAGATTACTGATTATCGGAAGATTATGCATTTAAATCAGGCTGTTATAATGCATTGAGTAGTTGTAGTTTTAAATGACCACCTGTCATGAGTTTTTTGATGTAACGCTGCTACTGTAGTGTAGTTCCTATTTTCCCAATAGGCTCTGCGCATTGGAATAACATAAACAGCAGTGTAGACGTAGGACTGAGGTCATCTAGGTCTCTACTGACTATGTTAAACTTAATTTAGGTTTGCGCCAGCTAGCTCAGAGGTCACTGGAAACTTTCTTGAATGAATAGGGAGGGACAAGCTCCCCAGTATCAGACAAGAAGGGATTCAGTTTCCGATAACCGCATAAACATGACAACTTTGCTCCCTCAGAATAAGAGTATATCTCTGGGCTATTACTGAATATGAATCTGATTCTAATGCCTTTATCAGGATATTATTGATTATAACCTCACAAGGACATAAATCGGGAATATAGAATTAGGGTCCTACATATGAACACGACACTACTATGAGTGTGTATGACTGCACTTTTAATTCATCATTAGTGTGCAGCGATAAACAATCAGCTAAATAAATATTAGTGTGACTAGTGTACTTTTTTAAAATAACTGTATTAGTGTGCATAGATAGTTTAATTTGAGTAACTCTATTAATGTGTTTAAAAAGGCATTACTTTTGAAGAACCCTGTTACTGAGTATAGTAAGCTGTTGTTTATATACAGAGAAATATATAGAGAGAAATCATACTTTTAAATAACACTTCTATTGGGTATAAATAAAATCTACTTTTCAATCACTTTCTTAACGTGCATAGAGAATTATAAAAATCCTTTGATAATAATCGTATTGCAGTTTAAATGTCGACAACACTTTTCAATAACTGCCACTAGATATGGGTAGATAGATTGTACTTTTAAATATTTCTATTAGTATATGCGTTACCTTCCATAATTCAAAGTACTTCTATTTCTGTGCATAAAACAGATTATCCTTTAATTACCCTCTCCTGTGTATACGGACCATATATTTAATAATTGAAATGCTATACGCCTTTAGGCGTATATCAGTAATGAATGAATGAATGAATACATTTATTTGTGTGGTTACTCAAAACCATTACAATAAAACAAAAAAGTAGAAAAAGAACTCTCCATTTAAAAAATGTGAACAATTTAAAACAATAAACATAGTGATAAAATCTAAGGGTCTAAAATTCAATGATCATTGAGTCCAAGAAAGCTTTTTTAAAAAAAAACATATTTAAACTCGGCCAACAGTTATACATGCTCCTGTTAAGCTGTTAGTTTGGGATGGTAATTGACCTCAGCGCAGGTGCTTGCCTGATTGCTTAGCTGGGATAGTCCCTCAGCTTCCTACGAGTTTGTTGTACAAATTTACCAAACATAGCCATATGCTTCACTGTGTCCAGTGTGTACAGTTGATGGACTGCCTCCTTTGCAGTTCTAGTCCCCCATTGTAACAAGATGGGCCTAAGGTAAAGTCTGCGGTCTAGACGCAAGGGCGGGCGGCAAAGTAGAATATGGGCCAAGGACTCGTTTGTATTTGCAGAGCCGACACTCCATGATCGGCTCTTTTTATTTTTATCGACCCAGAGGGGTATAATTCTTTAAGGGGGAGAGGATGTAATCTGAACTCTATGATCCTGTGTAGGGCTTGTCGCCCCACAGCCTGCGGAAAATGAAGTTTGGGGTTGTACTCTGTATGTGGGAGGCTTTAGGACTCGTGAAAGCCTCTTGCTTCCAATGATTCCATGTCTGAGGTGCGAGAGCAAATGCAAACTTGTTTTTAGGTTTCGCCCTGGCCGTAGCAACTGCGTAGCAGTTGCTCCGCACAGGGCGAAATCTTATGATCCTACATATGGGGCGTTGGTCCCGCCTCTGTCTTCCATTGGCTAGCTCCATAAATGGAGGCTAGCCATTGGAAGAGATTGGCTGTCAGTCACGCTTTCCCCGTGGAAACGCGATTCGGGGGCGTTTCCGTGTGTTTTTTTAAGTCCCGCCCTCTCCTCTTCCCATTGGCTGGAATTTTACCTTCCAGCCAATGGGAAGGGTAGAGCACGAAAAACACGCCTCCCGAATCTGCCGGCCGGCACACCCTCATGACGTCATTCCCCGGGCTGCGCTGTGATTGGCTGCCGGCCCGGGACCTGACTTGAGGTTGGGGAAGGACATACTCACGGCTCAGCAACATCTTCAAAAATATATTGTGTCTCACAGTTCTGACTTGTTAAACAATAAACAGATGTTGACCTCTTTCTTCCCTTTAAGCTGAATTGAAAGGTTGAGAGGCATGATTTTTGATACGATAAATTAAATGTACCGCCGTTTTAACATGACTCTTTTCAATTGGGTACCGTAGAGAATACAGGTTCATAGTATCTCTGATACAGCTGACTGGAAACAATTAACTACTTTAATTTGATTACTGCTCAGTCAACACGCACTTTTCATAATACGGTCCTCATCAGAAAACAATGGGACGGCAACAATAACCAATCAGTAGAGGGTTTTCAATATCCAATCCCGAACTGCCTCTGGAGTGACCAATCAGAGAATTACTTGTATATGAACGCTATGGAGCGACGCTACTGAGATTCCCAAACAACCTTGCAGCTGTTAAATAGTGTTGCAACGTTAGCTATTTTAAGTGAGTTAAATTGAACAATTTTCGGTGAAAGTCACACATACCAGTTTTGAGAAGGAAGCAGTTTCTGCTCTTTTAGATTCTCGCAACGCAGGACATGTTGGCTTCGTGGTACACCCTGTCGTTCCTATGCTCTTGTTTAATTAAATTGTTTAATGGGTGAGGTACTTGTCTCGGTGTATGATCGTCTAGAAGAGAGAACCCAGCAGCAGCCACGAAATAACTACAACCCTTGGGTACTTAGCTGTGTGGGAATGTATGCCACCCTCCCAGCGGTGCCTATTTATAAAGAAAACTACATTTCACGAGGCCGTCACCTTTAATGAGGGTAAGCTTCTTCTTGGAACCAAAATTAGTCTTTATTCGCGTGTTTACGTTTTATGCGTCATACAAGTCTGTTCTGCTGCATGCTTTTCCTGAGTGCGCCGCGCGTGCCCCTCTTTTGCTCTGTTGCTGCCAGCTGGAAGGGAACAGATTAATTATTGATGTGTTAGGCACACCTGTGAACAATTTAAAGTGCACAGGGGATTAAGGCTCTAAATCTGTTTGTCATCATTTTAGCACCCTCTACCCCCTGCAAACTTTCTCTCAGGCATGTTTTCATTTAAATGTTTTTGAGGCCATTGAAAAGAGAGCTTTAAGATTTCACTGTGGTGAGAATTTGTGAACAGAATGTGCAGCAGGCAGCCTTCCAGGGCGCCTGTAAAGTAAGAAAAGTGGTTGATTGGTCCTAAGAAACAGACCGAAGTATCATAGGGAATATCTTGCTTCAAAAAACAATTAAAACTCATGGTGCTGTTTAAAACACGCAATAGACTATTCGGAAAGTCTTACAGGATTTTGTATGGGTGTGGTAACTTCAGTAGAAAAGGTAGTCAGGATTCCTCTAAAGCAAGTGGAGTGTACATGGCCATTAAGTTCTACTGACATAAAGAATACACTTTAATTGGGCATGACGTGTAGTGGCACTTCTATCATTCATGCTGAACATATATTCTATACATACTCACTATGGCTTTGGTTCAGCCTCCCTCTGCTTGTGGCTTCTTTGGTTCAAGAACCTTCAGACATTGGCTTGAAATATTGTCAGACACATCTTGGATCAGCCACAGGAGTATTTTTGTTTCATCTTCTGTATGAGGGACTATTTTACACCTGATACATATATTATGTTACAAAAAACCTCACAGGTGTAAGGTGGCGCTCTTGAGCACTCCTATGTGCAGAATATTTTGCAGACAATTCAATCAAAGTAATCCAATGGAAAGAAACAAAGTTTTATTCACGAAAGATTAAGCTATTGACTTGTAAATGACAATGCCATTTATTTATCTGTTTTCAAAACCAACACATAAATAAACAATTTGTCATTTACAATGCTAATAGCTCTAACTTTGGCAAAGGCGAAACCGTTACATTGTAAATGCTTGTTTTATTGTACTTTTGATAGCAGTGTACTTGATTATTTTGGGGTCCCAGTTCTCTATTGCAAGTTTCAAAACGTTTTTGGCAGCGGAAAGGCTGGCTGACCAGGGATTACCGGCTTCCAGAAAAATACTTTTTACGGTAAACTTCATTGTGTTTCCTGGTACCGCCATGGTAAGATAGAAGTATTTGCTCAAAGAGGCCAACTCTTCCAGCTTTTGTTGGTTCAGGTTAAATTCTAACCGCACTAGATTGTTCCTGGTGCTTGCGGGTAGGTGAAATAACTTTTTACAGGTTGAGCAGTGGATTTTTTCTAGGTCTCTCGCTAATTTCCCTGGGAATGCCCATTGTGGTAATTAAGTGATGGTATTAATTTCGCTCTCAAGACTGTTTGGATAGCCGTTGTTGTGGGGCTATGTAGAGTGGCATATAACTTGCAGAGGGCGAAAATTATGCTATTCCCTTTCGTACGCATTTTGTGGAGATGATCTCCTGGGCGGCCTGTTTCGCTGAACCAAACCCCCAAGTAATTGTAGTGTTATGTGCAATCCAGAGTCAGCTGGCCTAGCCTCCATTTTGCCAGTTTTTTGTTAGGGTATTGTTTTTGATTTGGATGGGTTGGCAACCAGCTTGTTTTTGGCATTGTAGGTTGCCAAAGCTCTAAGTGCTTTTTGTCGGCCTATTTTAGTGTGGTCTAGGAGTACCAGGCCATCGGTGTATTGCATTAGTTGGATTTTAGTGTGCCCAATCCTAGGTGTTGCTAATGTGGCTTCAATCAAGGCTTGACCCATGTCTGCGTTGTATAAATTAAAGAGCATCGGAGCTAAGACACACCCTTGCATTACGCCGCGATCCGTGTCGATTTTCTCTGTGGCAGATACGCTCGAAAGTTTGATTCTTACCCAAGTTCTTGAGTACAATGAGCGAATGGCTTGTAATAAAGTTGGGTCGATGTTCCAGTGTACCAACTTCTGCCAGAGCATGGAACGATCTACGCGGTCAAAAGCAGCCGAGTAGTCAATAAAACAAGCAAAAAGCGGCAGACTTTGTCGTGACACACCTTGTTGTGTTAGATACGAGAGCGCTATTATATTGTCCACTGTTGATGCCCCAGGTCTAAACCCTGTTTGAAAAAAGGGCAGAAGGCCTTCAGAACTGGCCCAGTTCGATAATTCCGCCAGGAGGGTGCTTGCGTAGGCCTTGCCCTCAATATCAAGCAGGGCAATCATGTGATAGTTTTGTGGGTTGGATTTTGGCCCTTTCTTATGTATTGGGTGCAATAACGCCCCTCTCTAGGAATCTGGAACGTCCCCAAAAAACCAGCATTCAGCATATAACTTGGTCAAATTGTCCGTCCAGAAGTCTGTATCAGCCCTGAAGAGGGAGCCAGGCAGACCGTTGAGTCCTGGTGCCCCATTGTGCCTGATCTTTTTTAAGTTGTACGAACTAAAGTTTTTCCTGGGGGTGCTTGGTCGTCCAAAGTTTTTGATGTGTGAACAGTGGTGTCTTGTTCTCCTTTATTCAGCAAAGTTATGCTTCCATCTCCTTTGTACAATGTTACACATGAGCGGCCCAGGTGCCTGCGTCAAGTGAGCTCTCTCTATGGTTGTCTCCGTGGGTTAGAGTATTTAGATATCGCCACACTCTTGGGACTTGCAAGGTCTCAGTAAGTCGAAGATCTTCAGCCATTTCGCCTCAGTTTTCTGGTAGGCTCTACGTTTGGCGTTTAATTGTTTAGCACTCTCTTTAATTGATGGGACGCGTCCAAAAGTGTGTGATGGATATTGGGGGGATCTGCTTATTGTGCCTCCTTGGAGCACTGAAGCTAATTTGCGGGCGGACCGATCCCATTCAGCTATAGCGCCCCTGTTGTTTGCGCTGTGTTGCCAGCCGGCCCATATTTTTTTCCATTTCTCAAACGTATTAATTGGCACTGGCCCCCATTTGATTCTTCTTGATAGCATATACAATTCTTCTCCATTTGATGCCCCAATGCTTCGTAAAGTGTGACGAGTATCTACTGTGAGATTGAACATGCTCGTTAGGGTGGCATGATCGCTTTCGTTTTGTTGATGTACTGTATAGTTTACCATGAGGTTTTGTATTCTTCCACTTAATAAGATGTAATCTATTGTCGTTTGGTTGTTATATGTGGGAGCAAAGAGTGCCCCTGGTGGATTCCTTAAAAGCAGAAAATGTGCTGTTAGCCGATTATAAGACTGCATTAGGGCGTTGAAGGCGTCTTTATCCACAGAATGGATCCTTTGTAATCCGGTGGCCCCTATATTGTGTGTTTTAAAGTCCCCAAGGATGATAGATTCCAAAGTAGCAAACTGTAAAAGTAGAATTTCTGTTTGACTTATCAGCTGGGTCAACTTGTCCTTGGCACCCGGCCCATGAGAATTGTGATAAATGTTAATTAAGAGTATTGGGAGCGGACCGTTAGTTGTAGGGAGGCCTTTCAGGGTGCCTGCCAGAAACATACTTGGCGTTGTTTTTATTTCTGTGAATTGTATTTTCAGGGAGTGCTTGATGTATATAGAAATCCCTCCTGATGGTCTTCCAAATATGTTGTCCTTAATAGCTGGTTTGCAATATTCCAGGTAACCTCATATTGATATTGATTTAGTTGCCCACGTTTCTTGGGGGCAGAATATATCGTCTCCTTCTAAAAATGCCAATGTCGCTTGGTTTTGCACGAGCTTTGAAATCCCTGCGACGTTCCAGGTCATGATGTTTAATCTTTGAATGCTAACCGTCGAGTTACTGTGCTTGGCTAAGCCAGTTTTTGGCAGATGCAGTGTGGTCTCCTTGCTTGCAAGAGGATGGGTGTTAGGAACTGGAATTTAAGGCTCTTGACAGCCAAGACCAGTCTTCGCTGGTGTTCCCCTTGATTGAGCAAGACCGAATGCCTTGTCCCGGTTTTGTTGTTATTTTAATTAAGCTGTCACTTGTTAAATTAATTTTTGTACTGCTTGTAGTCCCATGAAGAATGGACACTGCTGGTGGCAGAAAGTAAAGCGAGTCGTTCATGGATGTCTTTTTTTTTTTAGTGTTCTGTTCCAGAGAAACTGTTGGTTCCTTCAAGTTGCTGTTTTTCAGGAGCATTGGGTATTTTAGCACAGGCTGGGTGAGGATTTTTATGCCCCAGTTTTCCAATTGCTTGGTTAGTGAAAATCAGCTCTGAAGTCTCATTGGTCTCGCCTAGACCTGGGGTAAGGAAGGAAACACTCTCAATATCCATTGTTGTTATGCTTTCTAGACCTGGAATATTAGCACAAAGTTTTAGGAGATTGCTGAGGTTAAGAATATCCCACTTTCCCTGTGAGACATATTCAGGGTACAGCAATATTTTCAGGTCATCGTAATTTATAGAAGGCAGGTTTTGCCTCTCTGTTATTGGTAGACTCACTATTACATTGAGACGGCCTGTGACCTGGTGCTAGGATGGTAATTTGTTTTTTTATTTCTTAGAGTTTCTTGGTTCATGCTGTTCGTATTTTTAACCACCGGTTTAGTCAACGAGGGACTCTTTGAGTTAGGTTCCTGGATTCTTTGTTAGTCGTACTTTCCATCCCTGGCTTGCTGTCCTTGTAAGCGGTTGGAGCACCAGCTGACTTTTTGTTCCCTCATATCCACAGGATTTAACCAATGGTCCGTGCGGTCATCCGCAGTATCATCTGAGTTAGTTTTGCGGTTAGTTTTACCCAGTATTGCTGAACATGTAGCGTTTTCATTAAGGTTCAGGGTCTGAGGAGGCATATTGGTCTCATATCGATCAACAGTGGGAACCTCGATCTCCTTATTTTCCAGCAGCAACCACTGCCGAATGGAGCCATATTATCTTTGTTTGTTCAGCTTTTTTAGTTTCTTCTTATTTTTCCGGGAAAGATGGTGGGTATCTAAGCTTGCCGGTTTTGAAGTATTTTGAATTTCATGGTCATTGACAGAGTTGGGGCTGATTTCTATTGCAATGTTTTTAGCTCTGCATGGTTGCTCATCCACTGCCTTTGTCGTATCTTGCTGGGGTTCTTTGTCGTTGGTTTGCGAGTTTTTAGTGGTTATAAGCTCCTTGGTGTTTTGCTGGAAGTACGATGTTCCGTTGCCTGCTAGCTTCTTCCTTGAGATCCTCAATCCGTGTATTCATTATCTCTGGAAGCTTTTCTAAATTGAGCATCATAGGACTGCAGCCACAGCCCTCTTGTTTGGCTGTTGGTATTGGGTTTGCCTGGGCTCTGTGGATCAGAGAATAATTCAAGTGTTCTAGCTTGGAGTTTATTCCTGAAGTCAGATCAGCAACTGTTTGCAGTATGTTTATTTGAACGTCCAGTGTATCTGCGTGCATTATTGCAGCACTTGCCATTGAGGTCAGGGCATCATTAATTAGTACTAAGTAATTTTCATTTATGGGGGGCTTCTGCTCTTTTTCCGCCCCCCCCCACTGAAAGGGCTGGGATTAATTATGTTTCTGGTGCTTCTGCTGTTGCACTTATTATATGAGCATTGGCTAAGCTGGTTCCGTTGGTTCCATTGGCTCCGTTGACCCCATTAGCTCCATTAGCCGCAGGGCCCATTTTCATGTCCCATGATCGTTGAGTTGCTGAATTGTGTGGACTATTATGGCTAGACATGCCTGGTGCCGTGTTTGTTTGTGCTGTTCCCCACCCCAAATCATGATTATTTCTGGCGAGAGTGGGATGGCCAGGGGCCTAGGTTAATGGGGTCCTAAAGTTATGTTACGGGCATCTATAGGTGGACTGACAATACTGATTATTTGTCCTAAACATGGTGAGCTCACTACTCCTCTGGGTTCACCAAGTTTGTCGTTTGGCGTTGTATGATGCAGAAATTCTCTTATGTCTCAATTGGTGTGCTGGTTGTTCTTTTTCTAGAACTGAGACTTTTCTTATTAGATGTGGGCTTGTGTGGAGTAGGAACCTTTCCTAATGGAGTTGCAGGTGCTAGTACTGGAGCTAATAATGGCTCTCCTGTTTGCTGGACCTCCAGGGTGCCCTCCTTGGGGCTTGACCCCAATTTAGAACTCCCTCTGCGCGGAGGGTAGAGCAGTTTACATTTTTGTTGTCTTGCTGATTTGTGGGGGCGAGGCTTATCTTGATGTTGTAGCAGATTTGAGTTTCTTGTTCTCATGTTTGTAGTTGCACTGAGGTCACGTAAGTGAGAATTAGTCTTGTGGAGAGGTTGAGATCTCCTTTTTAGATTGCTGGGCTGCAGAAGCTACTTAGTATTTGGGCTGTTAGGCTGTTGGAAAAGTTGGTATAGAAGTAGTTGGTAAATCAATGGAGAATAAATTGAGAGACTGCCAGACTATCGGGCTCTCGGGCTATCGGGCAGTCCGACTACACAGGTCCAGAGTCTATTTCTCGGGGGTTCCAGGCTATTAGGCGTATAAAAATGGTGTTGGGGCTGCAGTTATACTTATTTATTTATTTTTTTAAATTCTGTTTTAATTAACAACATAAAACAAGTCAGTGGTCATCACATCCCAAATACATCTTAATCACATGTGCGTTGTGGGAGAACACAAATCATACCAAGCTTTACATTTTTTGAGTGTATACCACAGAACATCAGAGTTTTATTTACAATCCGAGCGGCCCATCCAGCGGGACAGTTTTGGGGACTCACATATGTTGCCTCTATACTCATTCCATTTGGACCAAACTTCTATCCATTTCCGTGGGCATCCACGTGCCACATAAACTGTTTTCTCCTGGAGCATGCACCAGTCCATATCGGTCTTCCAGGAACTTAGTTTCTGCGGTTCCTTAACCCCCCACATCCGTGCTATGTTGCGTTTTGCAATTACACATCCCAGCGTCACCCATATCCTCCCCCGGGGTGGTATGGCCTTCGGTTCCCAGATGTTTAAGAGACACCTCTTCACTTCCAATCTCTACTCCACCCCCCACACCTCCTGCATACAGCGGGTCACCCTGTTCCAGTAATTACTTAACACGGGGTGTAGGAGAGTAGGGTCTGCAATCCTATGATCACCCCAGATTTTTGCTTTTTGCTTCACTGGTTTACGACTTTCCCTGGCTGTGGGCCTGCTAATCAGACCCACAGCCTAGCTTTCTCTCTCTAAATTGACACGTGTACCTTAGGTGCATTTACCAATTGGTACTGGGCCACCTTATCAGTCCCTGTACCCAGGGCATAGGTGTACCCAGGGCCTACCAGGGGCTGCAGCATGTATTATGCCACCCCTGGCTGGCCATCTAAATCTGACACAACTGGCTGCACGACAGCTGGGGCAAGGTGGTGTAAACACCCTTTGCTTTAGATATAGTATTCCTATATCTAACCCTAAAATGGACACATGTATTCCTATCAGTCACTCCTATGGCAGGCCTTATCAATCCTGAAGGCAGAGTGCTTGGAATTATGTGAGATGGTGCTCTGGCATGAGCTGAGCCCGTTTGCAGCTTGCGGAACCAAGTCCTAATATCTGTTCCATGATAACGCATACCATATACTCTTAAGTGCATTATAATCCTCGCGGTTATTTGCCAACTTTGGTATCGCTTTATCAAAACATGTCGAGTAAGGTGTCATACGAATTGGAATACTAACCCCTTGCCAATTCTGGCAACGGGTTTAGCATTCCATCCTTCTAGAGGGACACGACATGTATGTAACTGTGAACCCCGGTTAAAGTTAACTCGAGCCTCAGCATCACAAAATGGATGCTGCCACCACAGACACAAGTCTGACCTCCTGCTGCTGGGAGTCCTTCCAGCGAGGAGAGCTTGGACAAAGGGTTTCCTGTCAGGGGCGGTGCTAGCACCATCCCAGACAGGGTTTTGTGTATCCCAGGTAGGCAGGGCTGAGAGGAAGGTGACTGCAAGTGGCACCCCGGTGCTCACTGTGCATATGCCGGCTCAAACCAGTTCCAGGGGCACACCAGCCCCTGAGCTGGGAGGAGACCGGACAAAGGAGAGGGGTGTAACCAGCCCCCCCCCCCTGGTCCCACCCATGGGCAGGACCTAGTCGCGTGCCAGCCCCTTTCTTTACTTATATAGGTAGGAGCAGGCCCCCTTCCCAAATTAGATAATTCTGAATCTTGACTACTTTCCACGAAAGAACTCTTGAACATTTCTGAAGACTCTCCCTTGTGGCTAAGGAGTAGCCACCCTACACCAGCGGGCACCATCTAAGCGCATGCGGTTTGCTGCAAGTCCATCCTCCGGATCAAGACTGCCCAGCTCGACGAGACCCGGATTCCCTGGCATCTCTGACATCTACCTACATCATCAGCCCAGCTGAGATTCGTGGGTGTGATGAGACCTGAAGGGACCGGCCATCTTCAAGACTGCACGACGCTTATCCAGCACGACCGCCGAGGGATCCTCAAGTGAGTGCTTTGGGGTTTGAGAAGCCCTAACCCTGAGCAGCTCCAGCACCGAAGTCCAGCCCCCTAGCATCCACAAGATTTGCATGGGGCCCTTCTGCTCTTTGCTGCTCACCACGTTGTCCGGCCACTTGCCTGTTGGCTTGTAGCCCTACTGACGACGAACCACGACACTTCCATCGCTGGTCTGGTTGCTCCAGACTGGCCCTTGCTCCCCTCCAACAGAGGAGCACCCCGGACCCTCCTGGTCCACTCCAGACGCCATTTTGAGTCCACCGCGTGGGCTTGCATTTGCCAAGAGTTGTTGCCCCAATCCTGGGTCCAGCATCGCTGACAGCAGATACCTTCGTGGGACAGCTCGCACCTCCATCCTGGTCGCCGACAACGCCTCCTGGTCCGAGAGACTGCAGAGCCCAGCGTCGCCCACTCACCTGGTCGAGGTGACTTCATCCGGTGCCATCCTGGTGCCCACCTGATCACTGGCTAGTGATTAAGAACTGAGTCCCCTCTGCTTTCAGGTCGTCTCCATCATCGATCGAGGCATGGATCACATCGAACTTCATCACTGGTCGCCTGCCAGCAACTTCTTCTTTCAGGCTCCATAGACTGTAACGAGGATCCCCGACGTCTTTTGAACCCTATGCAGCCGCAGCCCCTGGGCTAGGTAACCTGAGTATTTCGGTGCTCCAACATAGGTTCACTATCTAAGTGTCCAGATCCTTTTTCGTTTTCAGCCTAACTAGTCGGATTCGATTGACGAAATCTAGCATCCATAGACTTTGTCCCGCATCCCGCGTGAGAGTGCACACTCTGCACCCGATCTCCCTAGGCCTCCTGCACCTAACCTTAGGGTCCAGTAGTGTAGTCCTAGCGATCCTGAAGCCTCTGGATCTTGTTACTTACCTGCTAGTATTTCGCATTCCACTTTTAGAGTATATGGTTTTTCGTGCCCCTCGGGCATTTGTGTAAATTGTGCAACTTAAAGTATTTTCTAAGAGTTTTGTTGTGTGCTTAGCTCCCTGACTCATAAAGAGATCAGGGTAGACTTGTTATAAATAAATATCCTTTTATTTTCATAACAACTTGTGTGGTGTCCTTTCACTTGGTGTTCAAGGGGTATATGTGATGGTATAACAGCTGGCTTAACACGCCCTCTCTAGAGTTTAGCCTAAAGACTGCTCTTGTCCATGCTACTAGGATAGCTGGTCTATAAGGTTGACTTACAACCAATCATCAATAAGGGTCGTTTGGTATGATACAAAGTGATCACTAGAATAGTGAGCACTATATATCAGGCCTACTTCTCACATTGGTGAGCAGCGGTTGGGATTTGAGCTTGCTGTTGTTTTACCACACGTAACCTAAGAATATCATTTGAAAGATCACATAAGTACCAAGGTACATATAACTTAGCTTAGAATACTCTGAGTTCTACTGAACCAGCTGTTGTAGTGTAACAGGGCCTAGCACACCCTGACTACAACTCTAGCAAGGGATCAGTAGGCAAACAAATAGTGTAGGTAAGTGCACCACTTTCACCTCACTAGAAAAGCATGTCAGACAAAGGAGGGAACTCAGAGGCCCCCCTTGTGTCAGTTGACCCTCCACAGGTCATATCAAGATATGCAGCTCTTAGCTTCCAGGAGATGAGACAAGTGTGTACCTCCAGGAAGCTAAAACAGGGTTCTAACCCTACCATCCCATTCCTGATTGGTCTCTTAGAGACTTATGATGCCAGGAGGGCTTCTAACACAGGCCCTCCTAATCCAGATGGGAGCATGCCCCCCTTAGAGGGAACCCTTGGGGACCCTGACCTCAACCTCAATGCACAGGAAGTGATGAGGAGGAAGAGGAACAGGAGTTGTCAGGGGGTGAGGCAGACAAGGGTCAGGTAGAAGTCAGTAGACTCACCAGGACCAACTTAAGCAGGCATGAAAATGGACTTGGGGGACCCCCAGGCCCACTCTCAGGCAGGCTTAACATTGGGAGTGGACGAGTTAGGTCTCTATCCAGAGGCTCTAACAGGTCCATTCGAACCAATGGCTCTCAGACCTCTTCTCACAGAGGGATGACATCCCCTCAGAGGAGGGAGCATGAGGCCAAGATGAGGGAAGTCAATCTGAGGATTGAAAGGGAAGAACTTGCCCTGGCCAAAGAAAGACTTGCCTTCGCTAGAGAGCAGAAATTGAGTGGGGAAGACCCCACTGGTGGCAGCATTTTACCTAGAGAAAAGGACAGGAGTTTAGACACTAGACACCTGAGTACGATAGTGCCCCCCTTTAAACAAGGGGATGACATCCACAAATGGATGACTGCTTTGGAGAGGGCCTGCACTGTCCAGTGCGTCCCCCAGAGTCAGTGGGCAGCTATCTTGTGGCTCTCCTTTGAAGTCAAAGGTAGAGATAAGCTCCTCACTACTAGAGCTGAGGATGCTAACAATTACCAAGTCCTGAAGAATACACTGATTGATGGGTTTGGCTTAACAACTGAGCAGTACAGGTTGCTGTTCAGAGACACCCAGAAAATTCAGTCTCAGGATTGGTCTGACTTTGTGAATTGTGCCACTAAGGCTTTGGAAGGCTGGTTGCTGGGTAGTAAGGTTACTGATTACACAGGTTTGTACAATCTGATCATGAGAGAACAGATTTTAAATAACTGTCAGAACCAGTTGTTGCATGAGCACCTTGTTGACTCGGATCTGACCTCTCCCCAAGAATTGGGAAAGAAGGCAGACAGATAGGTCAGAACAAGGGTCAAGCAGAACCAGGCTCAAAACCAGGGTGGTCAGAAGAAAGCAGACCAAAAGGGTAGTAATAAGAATGAACAAAATGACCAGAAGTCTTCGACAGGTCCCCAACAAACCAAAGAGGATGGGGGTCAGGCTTCACAGCAGAAAAAGAAGACTCAAGTAGGCCAGTCAAAAAGGTGGTGCCAATACTGTAAAAGTAAAACTCACTGGTTTAGTGAGTGCACCAAGAAAGGAGGGCAAACTCCTACCACTACAGCCCCTAAGGCACCTGCACCCCCTAGTACAGTCAGTAGTGGTAGTGCACCTCCCAAGGGATTAGTTGGGTTAACCTTGGGATCTGAGGGGTATGACAACCTAGTTGGCACTGTCGTAAATATTTAATTTACCATCTTAATTTCTATGCAGGTAAGTACTTAATCAATAATAACTCAATCGGAAAGAAAGAAACAGAGTCCGTGGTGTTAGAGTTCTTAGGGGTTTTATTCCTTAAAAAGGAATTGTTCCGGAACTGGATATCAGGTTCCTGGCACCACACAGGGTCCAGGAAGGGATAGAGCAATATTTTATTGACAATACATAGCTTATGTACTTAAATCATGTCATAGAAACCAATATAGTAGGCGTAACAGCTGAGAGAAGACAAGATAACAGCATCCACGTGGTAAGGATACATAATTAGAAGGCGTGAACTAGGCGTGAACATAGAGGTGTGTGCTAGAAACGTCACAGATAGGTGTCACAAAGGGGTGGCACAAAGCAGAATGTTGCAATGTCAGCAGAAATCTGGAGCTTGGATGCGCGTGCAGCTGCATGACGTGTGATTGACGTGGAAACTGGACGGTGCAGGGGACTTGACATTTTTACTGACGGAAAGAGACAGAAGTCTGGCATGTCAGATCAACTTGTACTTCTATCATATCTGATATCTGATGTTTGGGAACCATATTATCTAAACGGAAAAGGTCTCTGGGGCAGAAGCTATTCTATACTGACTGTGAGTGCGTGTATACGCGCCTAAGTGTCTGCATGAGAAGCGTGGGGGCATGGGCCTTCCATGGTAACAGAGCTATGAATTACTTGCATGGAGACAGTAGGCCGGCCCTTTGCTCTGCAGCTGAGGGAATGTTTACTTTAAACTAGAAAACAGGAATGTATTTTCGAGGAGCGGAACAGATAACTCGAAGGTTGTAGTCAGTCTTGGCAGGCAGCAGGCTGAGCTAAGCGCGGTGGGCCGCGCTGGAAGTAAGTCAGAGTTCACGGGTACAGAGACAGCCTGGACTGAGGCTTTCAGAGTCAGAAGCCAGGAGAAAAAGGCTCGATGGCAGAAATTTAGGGCCTGCTTTGCCAGAGCTGAAAAACGTGTAAAGTACACTACAAAAAGACGTTGGCATGGCATACTTAGGAACGGACTATTCAACCCATTCAGGGTGGGTCTGAAAGAGGACATGTTAACGTTGGACGCAAATGTATTTGCGTCTTCATAGCTGGCACAGGAGGGAAGTTACATGCACTTTAAGCTGGTACATGGAGTCGGTGGGGTACACGCTAGGGAACACAACTTGACCATAAAATCTATATTTCCTCATTCCCTCCTTGTTCCCTACGGACCCTTCATGATATATCGATCCTCATGAATCGATCAGTTTGTTCTTGTAACATCATTTGCTCGTCTTTCTTCCTTTGGCGTTTTGAGAAAAAACTGGAATGCTCAATGCATGATGTGGCGCACAGTCCACAAATCGCTGGCCCACACTGTAGGCACAGACAGCAACTGAATACTAGGACTAGGCCAATGCCTAGGAAGGATAGGATCTTCCATCCCCAAGCGGTTAACGTTGTCCAGAACCAACCGGACCAAGTCCAGGTGCCTGGATTCTGATGTATCAGATTTGCAATTTTATGAAGACGTGTAATGGCTTTGTATACGGATGGCGCGTTTTCTGGAATGAAAACACAGCAACTTGACCCGATGACCTTACAAGCTCCACCTCTATCTGCCAAGATGACGTCAATAACAAGACGATTCTGAAGGACAACAACCCGCATGGCGGACTGCTCTTCTGTTAAGTTACCTAAGGCGGAGGCAGTTTCATTTACTACTGCTTCAAGTGTTCTAGTTAATCTGCGTATGAGTTTACTATTTTGGACGGGACCTAAGAAGAAAAAGAATCCTTTATTAAAATCGGTATATTGTTCCCATGCCGTTTCTGTATAGTCGACAAGCGAGAGATCTCTTCGGAGCCTATTCTTTACTAGATTTGTATTTCTGTGATAGTCAGGAGGAGCTAGAAAAACAGGTGGCAGAAGGAATGCAATGTAACAGGTACCATCCCAATCTGGAGGTAAGCGTATGTATGCGGTATGACCACAAACAAAGTAGGAATGACGGGTAGCTCTAAAAGAAGACTTGCCTTGATCACTGAATTCGACCACAGTAGTACATTTACTATGACCTAAGTGTACTGAACCTTTCTTACTGACACATAATTCACCAGTGACTGGTAATACTGACATAGCGGGCAGAACTGGTGCAGCTTCGGATTCTACAGTAAGAATCATAAGGTTAATTGTATAATTACCTAATCCATATACTTCATTTTCTAGATCAGTTCCTATTCTAATGGGAAGTCCCTTCTTGTCAGGGTAACAGACGTTAAGCAGAACTAAGTTCAAGTTTCCCCAAACCCAGCTCCCTTTGTAAACAGCAATATCAGGATCTAAGGAATTTATTATTCTAAACCAGGCACCACAGGAACCATTGTGAGTGAACGGGTACGGAAAGAGGGGCAGAGCTCCCTTGTATTTCTGGTAGGGAGGAAGTCGGCCACATATCCAGCAGTTTGTAGCATTGTTAGTCTGATGGGAGTGATGTAACATACTAATGAATGTGTTGTTGCGCAGCGCGAGTCTGTAAGAAAGTTCATGTGGAGGTAACTCGCTAAAAGAATGTTCAGCAGAAACATTGTAAGCAGATCGTTCACGCTTGAAAATAGGGTAATAGATAGGAAGCAGTATACTTGCAACAATAATCAGAAGACTTAGGAAAAGCATAATTAATAATGTCACTATACAGTGACTACGCAATGATTTGCAATATGTACGGTTCTTGAGTTGTCTCTCTCTCTCCCTATCTCGATCTAGGGGATACATGTCAGAAACTATTTAACCGATTCACCTAGGGGAGGACTTAAACAATTAAACTGTCTGACTTGCTAGATCGGAGTTTGAGTTTATACTCCTCTTGGGGAGTTTTCTCTCGTTTGGAAACTTTAAAGTCACTAGGCTCAATACAGTCTTTGGGAGGGGTGGACGAGTCTGGGTCTGGTTTCAGTTCGTTGCATTGTTTAATATGGCTCGTGTGTATCCACCCCTTTCTGCCCTCCACTTTCACTGCGGTCCTCGTAGTAAGAAGGACGGTCTTCGGTGCTTTCCAGCGGGGCTCCAGCGGACTTTTCCTGTCAAAGTTCCTAATTAAGACCAGGTCCCCAGGACGGACATCATGCGGCTTTACATCAGTGTTGTCAGGGAAAGCTGCGGCAACCTGTGAACGACATGATTGGAGTGCAGACATCAAGGAGGCAAGGTAATCTGTCAACATGTTACAATCAACATCAGTAATTTTCTTAGGAATGGGCGTCCCCCACATATTCGGTGGTCTGCCAAAAACCACTTCATACGGGGATAGTCCTGATCTCGAGTGGGCGACCATCCTCATATAGAACAATGCAACTGGCAGGGCGACTATCCAGTCGACCCCTTTCTCTTGACATATTTTAGCAAGGCGGGTCTTTAGTGTCTGATTATGCCTTTCTACAAGGCCTGCGGCTTCGGGATGTCGGACACAATGGAATTTCCACTGATATCCTAGCAGTAAGGAAACTTGTTTCATTAATTCGGATGAGAATGGCTGTCCGTTATCTGAGTACACGACACGAGGCAAGCCGTACCGTGGGAAGAATTCTCGAACCAGCTGCCTGGCAGTGGTCGGAGCAGTGTAATCTGGGACTGGATATGCTTCGGTCCAACGGGAAAGTGCACAAACAATTACGAGGACATATTTGAATCCTCGACAACGGTCCATCTGGATATAATCCATCTGGAGGACTTCAAAAGGGTGATCGGGAGGATGAAATCCACCTTGCTCTACGGGGACACTTTTTCCTGGATTGAACTGACAACAGATCATGCAAGTACGCACTTTCTGTTTTGCTGCTGCTCGTAAGTGTTTATTGTGCCAGAGATTTTGTAAACTGTCTAACATCGCTTTCTCTCCTAGATGTGCTGGACTATGTGCTGTATTTATTATGACTTGAACCATAGAGTCGGGGAGAAACCATGTAGATTTTCCCTTCGTCATCCAACCTTGATCTGTCTGGATCCCTCCTAGTTCAGTCCATTTCTTTATTTCATCTGAGGTAGCATGTGTCTGAATATCAATTACATCTAGTGCGGGATCCTTGACTGTCATACAATGTGTCGGTACTATTGTCTTCGTCACATCAGTTGTCTGGGTGTGAGTCAGTGCTGTATGTTTTGCTGTTTGGTCTGCCAGGTCATTACCCTGGGAAACAGAATCTGTAACTTTAGTATGTGCTTTACACTTCATGACGGATATGCCTGAAGGCAGATGTATTGCTTCTAACAGTGCTTGAATGAGGGGACCATGTTGGATCTTGGCACCATGAGAGGTCAAAAAACCTAGTTCTTGCCATAACATCCCGAAGTCGTGTACAACTCCGAACGCATAACGGGAGTCAGTGTATATGTTAACATTTCTGTTCTTGGCTAGTATACAGGCTCGGGTCAGAGCAATAAGCTCTGCCGCTTGAGCGGACAGTGTGTCAATACGATATGTTTCTTTAACTTCAGTTTCAGTGGTCACGGCATACGCGGCCACTAATTCTCCTGTACTTGTTCTCATACATGAACCATCCACATAAAGTGTCAGGTCTGGATTTGTCAGTGGAACATCTGTTAAGTCTCGTCGAGGCTTTGTTACTGCATTAATGATCTCTATACAATCATGCGGAGCTGGATCTGTCGTAATGGAAGGTAACAATGTTGCGGGGTTCAGAATGCTGCAGCGTCTGATTTCTATGTGTGGTTGGAATAGCGTTAATTCATAACCTGTCAGTCGTGCTATAGTCAGGTGCTGAGTCTGGGTTCTGTTTAAAAGAACCTCTACAGAATGTGGAACTTGTACTGTTAATTGATGTCCTAAAACAATTGAGTCGCTCTGTCTGATTGCTAAAGCTGTCGCTGCTACGGACTTCAAGCACGCAGGGAGTGCCTGGGCTACTGAATCCAATGTACTTGAAAAATAAGCGCAAGGCTTATGTGAACCTGCTTGATCTTGGGTGAGGACAGACAATGCTGTACCATCACGTTCTGTAACGAAAAGTGTAAAAGGTTTGCTGTAACATGGTGTCGCTAAAACTGGTGCTTGGCATAAAACTTTCTTTAATTCTTCAAAGGCTTGTGTGTGTTCCTGAGTCCAAGGGAGGACAGTCGAAGTTGCTGCCTCCTGTGTTGTTAACTGAATGAGTGGTTTAGCTAGAAATGCATATTGAGGAATCCATTGTCTGCAGTACGAGGTGAGGCCTATAAAGGCCCGCACTTCCTTTTGTGTCTGGGGTCGTGGCATATTTACAATTAACTGAATGCGATCGGGAGTGAGCTGTCTCCCCACTTTGGACAGCAAGTGACCCAAGTACACAACTTGCTGAACACAGAATTGTAGCTTCGAAGGAGACACCTTGTGTCCCTTGTCGGCCAGAAAATGTAAAACTGTCAGTGATGCTTGTTCACATTCGGGCTCACTTCGTGCGGTGATCAGCAGATCATCGACGTATTGCAGTAAAGCGGTGTTAACTGGCATTTGAATACAATCTAGTTGTCTTTTCAGTGCTTGACTATAAATGCTGGGGCTTTCTGTGAATCCTTGAGGTGCGCGGGAGAATTTGAAACTTCGTCCATTTAAACTGAATCCGAAGAGGTATTGGCTCTCTGGATCAATCGGTACACTAAAGAAGGCGTTCTTGAGGTCTATTACAGTGAAGAACGTTGCTTCAGAATCAATAGCAGTCAATAGGGAAGAGATATCGGGAACCACAGGGTACTGTGGAACGATGCATTTATTCAATTCTCTTAAATCAATCACCAGCCGATATACTGGCGGTGCATTGGGATCCGTACGTTTAAGAATTGGAATGATAGGTGAATTACAGATATTGGAGTCGGTCTCTACGACCACTCCTTGGGCAATGAGCTCTTCAATGATTTTCAGTAAAGCCACTACAGCATCGGGTGGTAACTTGTATTGTCTGATTCGGGGTAAAACAACCCCTGTCTTGAGTGTGACACGGTATGGTGTGATATGCATACAACCTACATCAGTTGGGCCTTTTGCCCACAAGTGGTCTGGTACATTTTTCAATCTGACATCAAACTGTCGTAGTACATAATGACCCTTGAAATCCCGCAGAAAGAGTCTAACTCCCTCCGGGGAACAGCATATTATGGCTCCTAGAGCCTTCAATGTTTTTATTCCTAACAGATTTTCTGGACATGATTTCGTAAGTAACAAGTCTGTAATACGTGATAATGGACCCACAGCCAGGGGGACGGGTTCTGATACCTCATTTACAATGGGCTGTCCTGAAAAACCAAGGGAAACATTCTGTGAGCCTGAGAGGGGTGCCCCTGGGACTTCGTCATGGCTGATTGTTGTGCAGCTTGCCCCTGTGTCAATTAAAAACTTTCTGTCTTTTCCCAATACTTGACTGTGTACATAAGGACCCTCTTGATCTACAGGAATCTCAATAAGAGGCAAGCCAAATTCCCTCTCTAGGCTGTTTCATGTGTATCGTGGGTAATCGGGGTAAGCAGATTGGGCATACTGGTACATCTGTTGGGAAACTTGCTGAGTCGCGGCAATGGGCTGTGGCTGTGGTACCGCTACCGTCTGTGCTGTATGAGATGAAGCATGCGTATGCTGTGGATTCTGTGAAGTCTGTTGTTGGGCCTGGTCTTGTCTTGGTGGATGCGGCCTTTCTTTAGTTTTACCTGTTGCTATATTATGTTTCAGAACTGGGCATTCATGTACGTAGTGACCTGGCTGCTTGCAATAGTTGCATGTCCCTTTAACGGGAGCTGCGGCGTGACCTGTCTGGGTCGTACCCTTTCTCTGGCTGTCTGCTGGAACTGATTGGGCCACTAACATTTTCATTTTCGTGTCTTTCATACGTTTCTGTTCATGGTCTTGTTCTTCTCTAATTCTGTTCTGATGATATTGTAACATTTGTAACATCTGTGATGGCGTATTTGCTTGCCATGTACTCTCAACCTTGTATACACGGTTTTTAACTGCTAACAGGGAATTCTCGACTAACTTTGATACAAAAAGATGCGGGTACGACTCGCTACTTGGTTTAAGACCACTGTTAATAATGAAACATTTCTCGAATCTTGAATAGAAGTCACTAGTATCTTCATCTGGTTTCTGTTTACATGCTGAAATTGCATCCCAGTCTTCCTTTCTAGTTGTCAGTAATCTTGGCAGAACCTGTACTATCAAACCTGGTAATGCTTTAGTTTTCTCCCCAAGGCCTACCCCTGGGACACGTTTGTTCTCTTCGTCTTCTATTTCTGCCCATACAATCTTTTTCTCTCCCACTTCCCATTCCTTTTCCTTCAGTTTCTCGTAGATGCCCGTGGGCAGCAGTACCTTTAACATTTTCATGATATCTTCATATGTGTAATCCCCCATCAGTAACATGTCTTTAAGCTCTCTGTGAAAACCTGCAGGGTCTTTATCATGGCACGGTACTAGTTTCTTCATTTCTAACAGTTCTAACTTGGTCAGAGGCGTGTGTACATACACACGTTTTAAGGTATGATCGGTACCCATAACTGGATGTACTTCTCGTAAGGGGTTCTGACTTTCAAGACCATGCAGACGCTCCATATGATACATTTTTCTTTCTGGGGGCGGAGCGGGAACATATTCGGAGCTTATGAAAGTGTTATATCTGTGTCGCTGTTCTAGAATTATTTGTATTAACTTGGTACTTAGACCTCTCCATCTATCCATGAGTAGTGCTTCTAATGTATCGTGTAAGGGACCTGGATCAGAATGTTGGTTTCTGTATAACGTGAGAAGGTGCTGCATCATGTATACACCTGCTAATTTCTGCTCGTCTGGGGAAAGGTTCAGGAATGTCTGTGCTACGGTGTCATCATTGTATATGTCTGGATTGTCAGCCCATAATATCGCTGACCGGGCTAGTTCTTGCTCATCCATAGAATTGAGTACGTGGTACCCTATTCGGTCTCGAAGTCTTTTATCAGTCTCCTGGAACCGATGTTCAGGAGAATTCGGGTTTGTTAAGCCAGAGAAAAAAACTCTCTTGCTTTCTGGACGAATGCCTTTCCTAAGGTAAGTTCCCTTACCTACATACGCTATCGTATTTGTAGTCCTTTCTGATTCTTCGGGTTCTTCTTCCTCCTCGGAGGAGGCCTTTTCTTTCTGTTTTTCGTGTATTTCTATCACTGTTTTTCTTATTTTCTTGTACATACTGGCTATGTAAGTCCCCTTATCATGTTTTCCATCGGATATATTTTGACCCCACTTGTTGAGTGCATTTAATTCATCCTGTTCTGTTTCAGGCCTGTCTCGTTCTCTTATTAGGCAGTTTATAAAAAAACGTAGTATATGTGCTTGAGTGTCAACTTTCTGATGCGCCATGGCATCCTTAATACTTTCAGGGTCTTTCCCAGTCTGAACAAAGTGATATATTCTATCTAGGCGCTCTTTCATTCCTGCAAATAGCAGCAGGTAGTCAGTGGCAGATCGTAACCGTAGTGATGCCATCATCATTCTATCGTCTTTGCCGGGTACTGGATCATATCTGCAAACTGCAAGCGGTTCTTTGAGTATGTCGAGACGGGGTGATTTGAACGTGAGAGGACTCTGTATATCCCTAAGGTGTAATCTGTGTGTTAATGGCGGCGTCCGAAGACCCCCCATCGCACTTCCTGAAGCGGAAGCTTGGACATTATCTCTCTGTGTAGTCTGTATCTGTACTTGAATTTGTCTTTGAGTAGGGTCAGGTAGAAGCGATTTCGGTAGATCAACTTTAGGTACGGGAAGTGGTGGAGGTGGAGGAATAGTGGGCTGTCGAACGGGTAAACCTGGTTGCAGTTGTGGCGGAATTTGGTCTGGAGGCGGGTTGACACCCCCGTCACCGTCAGTAGGCGGGACACGGACAGGCAGGTTGGTGTAAGCGGGTGCTACATCCTCTAGATAGGAATTCAGGAATATGTCTTTAGTGGTCCTGTGATTTACTTTAGTTGGGACCAATGGTGGCGGCAGATTTTTCGGTATTTCTGAAATGGCCTCAGGCGAACCCTCGGCCGCGAGATACATACCGTTTACGATATTGTTTCGTGCGCGGTCTACTTGCTCTGTTTTTACTCGGATCCCTTCAGTAACTAATTCGTTTTCTTGGGCTTTATCTGATTCTTTAAGTCTGTCCTCTCTACGGAGCGCCTTTTCAGCACGCTTATGTGATTCCTTACGCCAAAACTCTATGGCGTCTTTCTGAGATTGTCTGGCTTTCTTTTTCCATAGTGCTTCCTCTACCTTCATGATGCACTCGGCATCCCATGTTCCGGTAACAGGCCATCTGTGTCTCTCGTCTAGATGTTTAGTATAATCGGCCCATAAATCTAGATACAATATGGCGTCTAAGCCATGCTTGTTGTACATAAAATTTCCTGGAGTGTCCCTAGGGGGGATAGGAATTTCTTCCTCTAGTATCCCTTTCCTAGTTCCTATCTGCTTTAGCTTGTTGAAGAACGGCATCTTGTTTACTTAATACTGAATGCTCAATCCTAACTACTTAATACTGAATTCAGCTAGTTATACAAGAACACAATAATGCACATAAAAAAAACAGTCACACTCATACCACGACATTAATCACATGAAAAGACATTTGAGACATATATGACTACCCCCTATACCGGATGTACTGCTAAACAGCACAGATACACTGTCAGAGACAATGCAAAAACTTTAATAACTGATGTACTGCTAAACAGTACAGATACACTGTCTAAAACAGTGCAGACCGGACTTGTGTACCCAAACCCGTCTAGATACGTCCCAGCAATGGTACTCACCGGGAAGCACGGAAAACAGAAGGCCTCGGAAAACTCGACTGGACTGGACCGGACTCGACTCGACTCGACACGTGGATACTTCGGAAAACTGGTGGGCCTCTTGACACCTCGGACCTTGCTTCTTTCGGCTAGGCTCTGGTCGGGATCCTCCGCACTCCTCACCGCCTCGTCTGGGCGCTGATTGTAGTCTTCGTCACCTCCGTGGGCCAGAGGGAGATACAGGAAATCCTGCCGGTACGCGTAGTTTCCTTCTAACTGATGGCAGGGGACAGAGCTTGCAACGCACCAACCGGCGCGTGAGGTGGGGGAGGGGTCCCTGTTCGGGCGCCAAAATGTCGTAAATATTTAATTTACCATCTTAATTTCTATGCAGGTAAGTACTTAATCAATAATAACTCAATCGGAAAGAAAGAAACAGAGTCCGTGGTGTTAGAGTTCTTAGGGGTTTTATTCCTTAAAAAGGAATTGTTCCGGAACTGGATATCAGGTTCCTGGCACCACACAGGGTCCAGGAAGGGATAGAGCAATATTTTATTGACAATACATAGCTTATATACTTAAATCATGTCATAGAAACCAATATAGTAGGCGTAACAGCTGAGAGAAGACAAGATAACAGCATCCACGTGGTAAGGATACATAATTAGAAGGCGTGAACTAGGCGTGAACATAGAGGTGTGTGCTAGAAACGTCACAGATAGGTGTCACAAAGGGGTGGCACAAAGCAGAATGTTGCAATGTCAGCAGAAATCTGGAGCTTGGATGCGCGCGCAGCTGCATGACGTGTGATTGACGTGGAAACTGGACGGTGCAGGGGACTTGACATTTTTACTGACGGAAAGAGACAGAAGTCTGGCATGTCAGATCAACTTGTACTTCTATCATATCTGATATCTGATGTTTGGGAACCATATTATCTAAACGGAAAAGGTCTCTGGGGCAGAAGCTATTCTATACTGACTGTGAGTGCGTGTATACGCGCCTAAGTGTCTGCATGAGAAGCGTGGGGGCATGGGCCTTCCATGGTAACAGAGCTATGAATTACTTGCATGGAGACAGTAGGCCGGCCCTTTGCTCTGCAGCTGAGGGAATGTTTACTTTAAACTAGAAAACAGGAATGTATTTTCGAGGAGCGGAACAGATAACTCGAAGGTTGTAGTCAGTCTTGGCAGGCAGCAGGCTGAGCTAAGCGCGGTGGGCCGCGCTGGAAGTAAGTCAGAGTTCACGGGTACAGAGACAGCCTGGACTGAGGCTTTCAGAGTCAGAAGCCAGGAGAAAAAGGCTCGATGGCAGAAATTTAGGGCCTGCTTTGCCAGAGCTGAAAAACGTGTAAAGTACACTACAAAAAGACGTTGGCATGGCATACTTAGGAACGGACTATTCAACCCATTCAGGGTGGGTCTGAAAGAGGACATGTTAACGTTGGAGGCAAATGTATTTGCGTCTTCATAGCTGGCACAGGAGGGAAGTTACATGCACTTTAAGCTGGTACATGGAGTCGGTGGGGTACACGCTAGGGAACACAACTTGACCATAAAATCTATATTTCCTCAGCACACTCACTCAGGCTGTCCTTGTCTGTACAGGGGATGTGGATATATCCCCTGATGCCAGTCCCAATACTTTGGGCAAATACAGGCAGACACCTTTTATGAATGGAAAAATGGCTCAGGCCTACAGGGACACTTGTGCCAGTGTCACAATGGTGACACCTAACATTGTGGACCCTGGACAGATCATACTAGGTACAGACTACCTAGTGACCAATGCCAGCAATGTCACTACCCACCATAGTATGGCAATTGTTGATTTCTCCTGGGGAGGGGTAAGTGGCCAAAAGAAAGTTGTGGTTAGTTCAGACCTCCCAGTTGAATGTTTGTTGGGCAATGATTTTGAAACATCACCTTGGTCAGAAGTGGAGCAGAGGACTCACATGGAAATGTTAGGCTTGCCAGCACATGTCCTTGCTGTGACTAGGTCACAGGCCAGAAGATGCCCCACTGAACAGGTGCTGGGTCCTGGAACAATGGACCAGACACCTTCCAAGAGAAAGAGCAGTAGGGTTAAGGCATTGCCTTCCCCCTTGCCCCAGGATGTGGATCAAGTCTCAGAGGAGGCTGACCTCAAAGAACTGAGGGAAACTGAGCCTAAAGAACTTGAACCTGATCAGGTTGAGTTTCTGGGCTCATGGGGACCCTCCAGGGAAGACCTGGGGAAGGCACAGTTAGACTGCCCTTCACTTGAACCCCTCAGACAGCAGGCTGCTGCTGAGGCTGCAGGGAACGCCACAGGTGCCCACAGGGTATACTGGGATGATGGACTCCTGTACTCCGAGTCAAGAGACCCCAAGCCTGGTGCAACCAGGAGGCTGGTCATCCCCTTGTCTCAGAGAGGTTTCCTTCTTACATTGGCCCATGAGATTCCCCTTGCAGGACACTTAGGCCAGAATAAGACTTGGGACAGACTTGTCTCACACTTTCACTGGCCTCACATGAATGAAGATACCAGGGAGTTTTGTCGCTCCTGTGTCACTTGCCAAGCCAGTGGTAAGTCAGGTGGCACAACAAAGGCCCCCCTTATACCACTACCTGTGGTGGGGGTACCCTTTGAAAGAGTGGGGATTGACATTGTTGGTCCAATGGAACCCCAGACAGCATCAGGGCACAGGTTTATACTGGAGGTGGTGGACCATGCCACCAGGTATCCTGAAGCTATTCCCCTTAGGACCACTACAGAACCTGTTGTGGAAAGAGCCCTAGTTGGAGTGTTCTCCAAAGTGGGCTTCCCTAAGGAGGTTGTCTCTGACAGAGGTGCAAACTTCATGTCAGGATATCTGACTGCAATGTGGAAGGAATGTGGTGTCAACTACAAGTTCACCACACCCTATCATCCACAGTGCAATGGGCTTGTTGAAAGGTTCAACAGGACCCTAAAAGGGATGATTCATGGACTACCTGAAAAGCTCAGGCGTAGGTGGGATGTCCTGATACCCTGCCTCTTGTTTACTTACAGAGAGGTCCCACAGAAGGGGGTTGGCTACAGCCCTTTTGAACTTCTGTATGGGCATCCTGTGAGAGGACCCCTTTGTTTGGTGAAGGAAGGATGGGAGAGACCTCTCAAAAAGCCTGCAACCAACATTGTGGACTATGTACTTGGTCTCCGCTCCAGGATGGCTGAGTACATGGAAAAGGCATCTAAAAACCTTGAGGCAAGCCAAGAACTCCATAAAGCTTGGCATGACCAAAAGGCTGTCTTGACTGTGTACAAGCCTGGACAGAAGGTGTGGGTGTTGGAGCCAGTGGCCCCAGCAGCACTCAAAGACAAATGGTCTGGGCCCCACACAATCATTGAGCAAAAGGGAGAGGTCACCTACCTGGTGGATCTTGGAACTCCCAGGAGCCCCCTCAGGGTGCTCCATGTAAACAGGCTCAAAGCATATGTCGACAGGAAGGACATGAGCTTGCTCATGGCCACAGATGAGGGACAGGAGGAGGAGAGTGACCCTCTCCCAGACCTGCTCACTCAGAACCCTGATGATGGGTCAGTAGATGGTGTTGTCTTTTGTGGCAGCCTCTCTGAACATCAGCAAAAGGATTGCAAACAAGTTCTTCAATCCTTTAGACATATGTTCTCTCTGACACCCAGTCAAACCAATTGGTGTGCCCATGAGGTTGACACTGGTGACAGTCTGCCAGTTAAGAGTAAAATCTACAGACAGCCTGATCATGTCAGAGACTGCATTAAAACAGATGTGTAGAAAATGTTGGAGCTGGGAGTCATTGAGCCGTCAGATAGCCCTTGGGCTAGTCTAGTAGTTCTAGTGCCAAAGCCTCACACCCAGGGTGGTAAGAAAGAGATAAGGTTTTGCGTAGACTACAGAGGCCTCAATGCAGTCACTAAGAATGATGACCACCCAATACCAAGGGCAGATGAACTTATAGATAGATTGGCTTCTGCCAACTACTTAAGCACATTTGACCTGACAGCTGGGTATTGGCAAATCAGGTTAGCTGAGGAAGCCAAGCCCAAGACAGCATTTTCTACCCCTGGTGGGCATTATCAGTTTGTGGTAATGCCCTTTAGTTTGAAAAATGCACCTGCCACCTTCCAAAGGCTGGTGAATCAAGTTCTCACTGGGTTGGATGACTTCTGTGCAGCATATCTTGATGATATAGCTGTCTTTAGCTCCACCTGGGAGGATCACCTGGTCCCCCTGAGGAAAGTGTTAGAGGCACTGCAAGCAGCAGGTCTCTCTATCAAGGCCACAAAGTGCCAGATAGGGCAGACACAGGTTGTATACCTGGGCCACCTTGTAGGTGGAGGCCAGGTTCAGCCACTGGCGAGCAAGATACAGTCCATCAAGGACTGGGCTCCTCCAACCACCCAGACTCAGGTTCGAGCTTTCTTGGGCCTGACTGGTTATTACAGGAAATTTGTCAGAAATTATGGATCAATTGTGACTCCACTTAATGACCTGACAAGTAAAAAGATGCCAAAGAAAGTTCAGTGGACAGCAGGCTGTCAAAAAGCATTTGATGACCTAAAGCAGGCCATGTGCACAGCACCTATCCTAAAGAGTCCAGACTACTCCAAACCATTCATTGTCCAAACAGATGCTTCTGAGTTGGGTGTGGGAGCTGTTCTATCTCAGCTGAATTTTGATGGTCATGACCAGCCCATTGCTTTTATTAGCAGAAGGCTGACCCCCAGAGAGAAAAATTGGTCAGCTATTGAGAGGGAGGCCTTTGCTGTGGTTTGGGCCCTGAAGAAACTGAGGCCATACTTGTTTGGCACTCATTTCAAGATTCAGACCGACCATAAGCCCCTCTTGTGGCTAAATCAGATGAAGGGTGAAAACCCCAAACTACTTAGGTGGTCCATTTCCCTACATGGGATTGACTTTACAGTGGAGAATAGACATGGCACTGATCATGGCAATGCAGATGGGCTCTCCAGGTATTTCCACTTAGAGCAAGAAGACTCACCTGGTCAAGGTTAGTTTATTGTCCCAAAGTTTGGGGGGGGCTCATGTAGAAGAGTAGGGTCTGCAATCCTATGATCACCCCAGATTTTTGCTTTTTGCTTCACTGGTTTACGACTTTCCCTGGCTGTGGGCCTGCTAATCAGACCCACAGCCTAGCTGTTCTCTATCTAAATTGACACGTGTACCTTAGGTGCATTTACCAATTGGTACTGGGCCACCTTATCAGTCCCTGTACCCAGGGCATAGGTGTATCCAGGGCCTACCAGGGGCTGCGGCATGTATTATGCCACCCCTGGCTGGCCATCTAAATCTGACACAACTGGCTGCACGACAGCTGGGGCAAGGTGGTGTAAACACCCTTTGCTTTAGATATAGTATTCCTATATCTAACCCTAAAATGGACACATGTATTCCTATCAGTCACTCCTATGGCAGGCCTTATCAATCCTGAAGGCAGAGGGCTTGGAATTATGTGAGATGGTGCTCTGGCATGAGCTGAGCCCGTTTGCAGCTTGCGGAACCAAGTCCTAATAGCTGTTCCATGATAACGTATACCATATACTCTTAAGTGCATTATAATCCTCGCGGTTATTTGCCAACTTTGGTATCGCTTTATCAAAACATGTTGAGTAAGGTGTCATACGAATTGGAATACTAACCCCTCGCCAATTCTGGTGACGGGATTAGCATTCCACCCTTCTAGAGGGACACGACATGTATGTAACTGTGAACCCCGGTTAAAGTTAACTCGAGCCTCAGCATCACAAAATGGATGCTGCCACCACAGACACACGTCTGACCTCCTGCTGCTGGGAGTCCTTCCAGCGAGGAGAGCTTGGACAAAGGGTTTCCTGTCAGGGGCGGTGCTAGCACCATCCCAGACAGGGTTTTGTGTATCCCAGGTAGGCAGGGCTGAGAGGAAGGTGACTGCAAGTGGCACCCCGGTGCTCACTGTGCATATGCCGGCTCAAACCAGTTCCAGGGGCACACCAGCCCCTGAGCTGGGGGGAGACCGGACAAAGAGAGGGGTGTAACCACCCCCCCCTGGTCCCACCCATGGGCAGGACCTAGTCGCGTGCCAGCCCCTTTCTTTAGTATAAAGGTAGGAGCAGGCCCCTTCCCAAATTAGATAATTCTGAATCTTGACTACTTTCCACGAAAGAACTCTTGAACATTTCTGAAGACTCCCTTGTGGCTAAGGAGTAGCCACCCTGCACCAGCGGGCACCGTCTAAGCGCATGCGGTTTGCTGCAAGTCCATCCTCCGGATCAAGACTGCCCAGCTCGACGAGACCCGGATTCCCTGGCATCTCTGACCTCTACCTACATCATCAGCCCAGCTGAGATTCGTGGGTGTGATGAGACCTGAAGGGACCGGCCATCTTCAAGACTGCACGACGCTTATCCAGCACGACCACCGAGGGATCCTCAAGTGAGTGCTTTGGGGTTTGAGAAGCCCTAACCCTGAAAAGCTCCAGCACCGAAGTCCAGCCCCCTAGCATCCACAAGATTTGCGTGGGGCCCTTCTGCTCTTTGCTGCTCACCACGTTGTCCGGCCACTTGCCTGTTGGCTTGTAGCCCTACTGACGACGAACCACAACACTTCCATCGCTGGTCTGGTTGCTCCAGACTGGCCCTTGCTCCCCTCCAACAGAGGAGCACCCCGGACCCTCCTGGTCCACTCCAGGCGCCATTTTGAGTCCACCGCGTGGGCTTGCATTTGCCAAGAGTTGTTGCCCCAATCCTGAGTCCAGCATCGCCGACAGCAGATACCTTCGTGGGACAGCTCGCACCTCCATCCTGGTCTCCGACAACGCCTCCTGGTCCGAGAGACTGCAGAGCCCAGCGTCGTCCACTCACCTGGTCGAGGTGACTTCATCCGGTGCCATCCTGGTGCCCACCTGATCACTGGCTAGTGATTAAGAACTGAGTCCCCTCTGCTTTCAGGTCGTCTCCATCATCGATCCAGGCTTGGATCACATCGAACTTCATCACTGGTCGCCTGCCAGCAACTTCTTCTTTCAGGCTCCATAGACTGTAACGAGGAACCCCGACGTCTTTTGAACCCTATGCAGCCGCAGCCCCTGGGCTAGGTAACCTGAGCATTTCGGTGCTCCAACATAGGTTCACTATCTAAGTGTCCAGATCCTTTTTCGTTTTCAGCCTAACTAGTCAGATTCGTCCGATAACTGTAACTTTACGAAATCTAGCATCCATAGACTTTGTCCCGCATCCCTCGTGAGAGTGCACACTCTGCACCCGATCTCCCTAGGCCTCCTGCTCCTAACCTTAGGGTCCAGTAGTGTAGTCCTAGCGATCCTGAAGCCTCTGGATCTTGTTACTTACCTGCTAGTATTTCGCATTCCACTTTTAGAGTACATGGTTTTTCGTGCCCCTCGGGCACTTGTGTAAATTGTGCAACTTAAAGTATTTTCTTAAGAGTTTTGTTGTGTGCTTAGCTCCCTGACTCATAAAGAGATCAGGGTAGACTTGTTATAAATAAATATCCTTTTATTTTCATAAGAACTTGTGTGGTGTCCTTTCACTTGGTGTTCAAGGGGTATATGTGATGGTATAACAGCTGGCTTAACACGCCCTCTAGAGTTTAGCCTAAAGACTGCTCTTGTCCATGCTACTAGGATAGCTGGTCTATAAGGTTGACTTACAACCAATCATCAATAAGGGCCGTTTGGTATGATACAAAGTGATCACTAGAATAGTGAGCACTATATATCAGGCCAACTTCTCACACGGGGTATTCCCATAGGGTATGAAAGAAAGTCCCCAGCTCTCCGCATCCCCTCCTGCAGCACCCATCCACACTACGGCCCATCCTCTGTAGTCTGGTCTCAGAGAGGTACACTCGGTGGAGAATTTTAAGTTGAATCAGTCGGAGTCTAGCTGAAATGGTTACTTCCTTAGGGGAGGCCAGTGCACCCCTCCACTCTTCCTCGTCAATTTCCAACCCGTCAGCCTCCCATTTCCTTTTAAGTGGCAGTAGCTGGTCTGGGGAGTTGTTGATGATTTTCTTGTATGTGAGTGAGATGGCGTGGTCAGGGAGGTGGCCGTCAAGGAGTCTATCCTCCAGTGGGGAAGATTCCGGGGGATGGGTCCCAGGAGGGATGTTAGTCTGAAGTGAGTGTCTGACCTGCAAGTATCTAAAGTGTTCTGTGTGTGCTAGTTCGTATGTTTGTTGCAGTGAGGCAAAGGACACTACCCCTTCTGGGCCCCACAGATCTTTGATGCGAGAAATTCCAATGAGGACCCAGTTACGGAACCCTTTGGTGCGACCCAGAGTGCCCAGCTTCTCCGACACCCGCAATGGGGTTGCCATTATCAGGGTATTGGCCCATCCCATTGTGTGCTGCACAATGTGCCATAGCTGGACCGAGTGCTTCGTTGGTCCGGTGAGTGGGTACCTGCCAGGCCTGGAGTAGAGCGCCGCCTAAAAGTTACCTCCAGGCAATAGCCACCGTTGCATTCCATACCCAGGATCGTTCCCGTCGCAATATGTGCCCTGGTTAATTGCCGAAAGGTGTGCAGCCCAGTAATACGTCCGGATGTCAGGGAGTGCTATGCCCCCCTCGTACCAACCCAGTGTCAGTTTTTGAAGGGATATGCGCGGCGTCCCTGCCCACAGAAGTTCTCTTTGTGTGGCTTCAACGGACGCAAAATATGTTTTCGGGACCAGATCCGGGTAGTTTTGAAGGGCATATATGAATCTGGGCATGGCCATAATTTTGAAGAGCGCCGCCCTTCCCAAGAGGGACAGCGGGAGCTTGCGCCAGGAGGCCACGTCTCTTTTGAATCGCTGCAGGGGTGGAAGGAGATTTCACTCGCACCTCGTGGCCTACTCCTTCGAGATAAAGATTCCCAGGTACCGGAACCCATCCGTTTCCAACTTGATCGGGCAGTTTCGGGGGACTGTCTGAGGGTCTCCCTGTAGTACATATATTAGGGACTTGTCCCAGTTGATACAATATCCTGAGTTTTTCCAGAAGTTGGCGAAGATGTCCATGGCTGCAATAAGGGACTTACAGTGTCTAGTGAGGTATAAGAGGATATCATCCGCATAAAGCGAAATCCTATCCTCCCATCCGTCAGTCCAGCGGATTCCCTTCAGGGAGAGATCCTGTCTGATCCATGCAGAAAGGGGTTCCAGCGAGAGAGCAAAGAGAAGGGGCGAGAGTGGGCATCCCTGCCGCGTCCCTCTTCCGAGAGCAAACACCTCAGAGGATTTGTTGTTGACCGAGACCTGAGCCAGGGGTTCAGTGTAGAGGAGATGTATCCAGCTGATGAAGCTGGGCCCGAAGCCCAGCTTTCGGAGGACCGCCATCATATAGGGCCACTCTAGCGTGTTGAACGCCATTGCGGCACCCAGAGACACCACAACCGCATCCTCGCGGAGAGTGTGGCATCGCCCCAGCACTCCATGGAGTCGCCGGAGGTTGAGTGCCGTGTTTCGGTGGGGCATAAAGCCCGACTGATCCGGGTGGACCAGTGTGGACAGGACAGGTTTGAGTCTGTTAGCGAGGACCTGAGCCAATATTTTGGGCTCTGCGTTCAGTAATGATATAGGCCTATATGAGGCACAGGAATCCCTCAGCTTCCCTTCTTTGGGAATGGCCACTATTGTGGCTATACGCTGGTCTCATGGCAGGATACCCCTCTCCCTGCTCTCTTCGAATATTTGTTTTAAGTATGGACTAAGGCCATCGGGTTTAAGCTTGTACAGCGCGATCGGCAGGCCGTTTGGCCCGAGAGCCTTTCCCGGCCGGAGGTCCCTAATGGCCTGGCTCAGCTCTTCTGTGGTAATGGGCAACTCCAGGGTTTCCCGCTCGCCATCCGATAGGGTGGGCATACGGATGTCAGTCAACAGGGAAACCGAGTCCTCCTCTGGCCTGTCTGAGCCTCTACTGTAAACTCTTTGATAGTGTGTCTCGAATTCCTTGACTATTGCACGGGGTTCCGTGATGACAGCTCCTGATTCACCCCGAAGCTCCGTCACCACTCTCTGCGCCTGTTATTTTTTATCAAACCAGGCTATGAGCTTGCCCGCCTTGTCCCCTTGGTCGTAAATCCTGCCCTCCCTGTCTCTAGCTATAGTCTTGGCAGCGTCCGTGGCTAGGGCCTTGTACTCTGCCGCCTTGAGCTGCATCTGGTGGACTGCCACCGGGTCGCCCCCTCCCTGAGCTGCTTTTTCAAGCACGAGGAGGTCCTTCTCCATGTCGACCATTTGTGCCTCCCGGTCCCTTCGGCGGCCAGCGATCACCGAGAGCGCCTCCCCTCTTAGTACAGTCTTGAAGGCCTCCCACAGTATCGTTGAGGACTCTACCATCCCTTTGTTTGTCTCAAAGTAGTGTTCGATCAAAAGGATCAGTTTCTTCCTCACCTCTGTGCTGCGAAGGTGGCAAGCATTAATTGGCGCTACGCAACCCCCTTGTCGATCCCCCATTGTAATGTGGGCCAGCAACGGTGAGTGGTCTGAGACACCCCTTGCAAGGTGTGTGATCTGGTGGATAGTAGTGCCCTGTTGCATTGGTGCTAAAAGGTAGTCAATACTAGAAAAAGAACAGTGGGGGCCTGAAAAGAAGGTAAATTGTGTGTCTGTGGGGTGTCAGAGTCGCCAGAGATCTGTGAGCCCAAATTCCTCGATGAAGTCAGCTAACCACTTGTGACCCACTGGTAGGTCCCTAGGGGGGTGTCTGTCCAGGACCCTGGAGACTACGGCATTGAAGTCGCCCCCCACCAGAAGGTGCCCCTCCTGGAGAGAGAGTAGCATCTTTCCCAGTGCGTGGTATGATTGGGTCTGGAGACCAGGCGGGATGTAGGTTGTGACCAGGTTTAACCTGTGACCCTCCCACCTGCCCGAGATGGCCGCATAGCGTCCTAAAGGGTCTGAATACGTGCAGTCGACAACCAGGGGGAAGTTACGACGGAGCAGGATGCCCACCCCGAGATCCGGAGGTGAAGCCAGCATGGATCGCCAAGGAGTACCCTCAACGGTTGAGCGCGTGGCATGTGTTCCCCAGCAGATGCGTCTCCTGTAGGAGCACCACATCAGGAAGATGTTGTTTAATAAGTTGTAGCACAATAGTCCTTTTAAGTTTGTCCCCCAGCCCGTTGACGTTCCAGCTCAGGATCTTAAAGCTTTTATCCCACTTCTTTGCAGTTCACACTTTCCATTAGAGGAGCAACCTTGCCCTTCCCAACATCTTGCACATGTGTAAGCATATAGTTTTTGCGTGACCATGTTGAACAGTTCCCCCTTCCTCCCACCACCCCCAAGCCTACATTCCCCACCCCCCATACCCCTCCTCACCCAGCAACAGTCCCTCAATGTTCCCCAACAACTGTCCCCCCCACCCTGCTCCCTGCTCCGTAGGTTTCAAACTACCCACAACCCCAATTAGCAGAGCGCCTTTCGCCCAAACCCAACCCGGGAGTGAGGAAGCCTCCCACTCACGCGTAAACTCCTGAAGGGGTAAAAGTGCGCCTGCTCCAACCACATCCGCCGCTCGCATCCGCCCCCCAAGCTGCATACCTTTATTGTGCCTAAGACACACACTGACAGTTTGTGTAAGTCCCAGTCCTGAAAATGTTAACACACCAAGAGTGTCTTGTAGTTACAACCCCCAAACACTCAAGTTATACATTACAGTTCGGTAGTGTCCGCAGTCGGTACCCATCCTCCTCAGCGATCGTCGGTTTTCCAGAGAGATCCCTCTTTGAGGCTAGTTGATCTTGAACGCCCCCCCCCCCCGGAATGGACCCCAGAGAGGTGGCCCGAGTGACCCTCCAGTCTCCATTATCCGGTCGTCCCTGCTCTAGTGGCGCTTCATTATCCAACCAATTCTGCACCTCTGAGGGCGAGGTAAAAAACAAGGATTTACCTCCTGCGATGATCTTAAGCTTGGCCGGAAAAAACATCATGTATTTTATCCCCTTTTCCCGGAGTGCCGCCTTCACGCCCGTGAATGAGCATCTCTCACGCTGGACTTGTAATGTGAAGTCCGGGATGAAACGGATCGTAGGTCCTTCGTATCTTAGGTCCCCGCATTGCCTTGCCGCCTGCAGGATGGCATCACAGTCCCTATAATTGAGGATTTTCGCTATAATAGTCCTGGACAGCGCACCTGGCTTGGGCTTAGGGACCGGCGCTCGGTGGGCCCGCTCCACTGTGAAGATGTTGGACAGGCGTTTTGGCTTCAGGTGGGTGAGGATGAGGTGTTCCAGAAACAGCTCAACGCTTGGCCCCTCCATTTCCTCCGGCACCCCCACCACGCGAACGTTACTGCGTCAGGCCCTCCCTTCCTGGTCCTCAAGCCGCAGGGCCATTTCATGGTGTTGGTGGACCAGTTTGTTAACTCGCAGTTCCAATGCTTTCGAGGAGGTGTGGACCGCCTGAATCGCAGCTTCATTTGTTTTGGACCTTTCCGTAGTCTTGCCGAGGTCTGTCCGGAGAAGGTTCACTTCTATGGAGATTTTATCCATTTTTGTTTCCAGGTTGGTGCCCAGAGTTTGAATCGCCGTCATGATCGAGCTCAGTGATGGCTCTATTTGTCCGGTCTGGCCCTCAGTCGCGCCTCCTGCCTGGCCCTGCCCCAGGGGGACCGCGTATTTGTCCAGCTTGTTAGTTTGAGCGGGAGCGTTCCCTTTCGGCCTCATGTCGCTGGGATGCAGAACCCACGGATGGAGGTACCTCACTCGTTGTGCCCTTTCCGGCAAAGGAATAGGCCTCTCCTGTGTGCGCGATCTCCCCAGCAGCCTCTCTTTGGGTGTATAGTGTATAAACCCCCCGCCTACCTCCGCTGTCTGTAGGCACCCCCCACTCACCCAGGGGTGGCCCTGCGTAGTCAATGGCGCCTCCGGCTCCACATCCGAGGCACTCAGCAAGTATTGAGGCGAACAGTGCAATGGATATCACTGTGGAGAGGGCAAAGAGTGGGGCGGGTGCTGTATCTGTCTCCACCCAGATCTGTAGCAGGTCACTTGTATTTGTTCACGACTAGGCCGAGCCCTACCTCAAGTTGGCGTGCGGGAGCCAGTCCACAGGGTCAGTCTCTGTCACACTGGAGCAGGCGGGGGTCCCAAGGCCGCAAGTGCTGCCCCTGCCCCTGACCACCAGCTCTGCGCCGGTCAGGGGGCTTGAGGATGTAGCAGTGTCGCTCCAGCCAGAACTGCCAGGGGCGAGTGATGCAGTGTTTCGCAGGCCAAGAACAGTGTCGTCAGGGAGCCCCCAGATGCCCCCCGAGGCCCCCACTCCTGGGCCCCCTCCGCTGCTGCAATCGGCTGTAGGGCCCAATCTAGTGCTCAGGGCTCCTCCTCCTCATCTAGGCCCCCGGGCCCCCGGCGCAGTTGCGGGCCGCTCCTCGAGCCGCCGGGGGGGGGAGTGGAACGCAGCCCCCACCGCTCGCCACCCACGGCCAGCCCACCAGAGATCACCAACCACGGCCGCGTCCAGCGCCTCCAGCCGCGACCAGGCCACAAGCCGGGACCTCAATTAGGCACCAGCACATCAGCCGCGCACCCGGCCCCACGGATCCAGGGAGCCAACTCAGCCCCAAAAGGGAGTAGGGCCCCGGGAGAAAGACTCCGGTGTAGCTCCCCGCTGCGGCAACCTGGGCAACCTGGGGAGCACTGTCAGTGCTGTCTCAGGGCGGAGATCTGCTGGATATTTCGAGGGGCGGATTCAGCCCCGGCGGAGTTCGCTACTCAGGCGGCCATCACTGTTGGCGCCAGGCCACGCCCCCTGCAGTTATACTTATTAATGCCCTTTAGAAAGAAGAATAGCATTTGAGATGGAAAGACTGCGACAATCAATTACCCCTTGCATAGTCCCCAGTTTATTACGCAGATGTAAGTGGAGATATAGATAGAGAACTTGGTACTTTGGTGCTTACAGGAGGGCTTGACTTACCCCCCCTAGTACGTGGTACAATTATAGCAGGGCCGGCTCTAGGCTCATGGTGGCCCTGTGCAGGGAGCGTAGGTGGGGGCCCCGGAAGAGGGGGTCCGGACCCTCATGGACATCGATTCGCCAAAATGTTATGGGTGACAAAAGCGACATGTCACTCCCTTTCACACCCAGTGACATCACAGGCGTGTCTAACCTTGGACTTTCGACGGCCTCTTATTTACTGCTTGAGGTGTTATGGAAAGAGCAAGAAATGGAGACAACAGAAAAGTAAACAAAGCTCCATGGGCCCTCTTTAGTTTCTGTTCTCTCTGTCAGTCAGTCTCTCTCTCTGTCAGTCTCTGTCAGTCAATCTCTCTCTCAGTCAGTCTCTCTCTCTGTCAGTCTCTCTCTCTGTCAGTCTATCTCTCTCTGACAGTCTCTCTCTCAGCCAGTAAGTCTCCCAGTCTCTCTCTCTCTCTCTTAGTCTCTCTCTCTGTCAGCCAGTCTCGCTCTCTCCCAGTCAGTCTCTCTCTCTCCCAGTCAGTCAGTCTCTCTCAGTCAGTCATTCTCTCTCTACCTCAGTCAGTCTCTCTCTCTCTCTCCCTGTCAGTCCCCCTCTCAGTCAGTCTCTCTCTCTCTCTGTCAGTCTCTCTCAGTCAGTCAGTCTCTCTCAGTCAGTCAGTCTCTCTCGCAGTCAATCAGTCTATCTCTCTCAGTCAGTCAGTCTCTGCCTCTCTCTCTGTCTCTCTCTCTGTCAGTCAGTATCTCTCTACCTCAGTCAGTCAGTATCTCTCTACCTCAGTCAGTCTTTCTCTCTGTCAGTCAGTCTCACTCTCAATCAGTCTCTCTCTCTCTGTTAGTCAGTCAGTCACTCTCTTAGTCAGCCAATCATGCTCTCTCTCTCTGTCAGTTTCCTAGCCAGTCAGTCTCTCAGTCAGTCAGTATTCAGTCTCTGAGTCAGTCAGTCAGTCAGTCTCTCTCTCTCTCAACTCTCTCTCTCTCTCCATTCTCTCTCTCAACTCTGTCCACTCCATCTCCACTGTCTCTCCACTCTCTCTCCACTGTCTCTCTCTCCACTTTCTCTCTCTCTACTCTCTCTCCACTCTCTCTCCACTGTCTCCCTCCACTGTCTCCCTCCCCTCTCTCTACTCTCTCTCCACTCTCCCCCACTCTCTCCCTTCACACTCTCTCTCTACTTTCTCTCCACTCTCTCTTTCTCTCCGCTCTCTCTCTCCCTCCCTCTCTCCACTCTCTCACTCCACTCTCTCACTCCACTCTCTCTCTCACTCTCTGTCTCACTCTCTTTCCACCCTTTATCTACTCTCTCCACCCTCTTTCTACTCTCTCTCCACTCCCTCTCCACTCTCTCTCCACTCTCTCTCCACTCTCTCTCTCTGCACTGTCTCCTCCACTGTCTCCCTCCACTCTCTCCTTCCACTCTCTCCCTCCACTCTCCCTCCACTCTCTCTCCACTCTCTATGCACTCTCTCTCCTCTCTCTCTTCTCTCTCTCCACTCTCCACTCTCTCTCCCCACTCTCTCTCTCTCTTCTATCTCTCTCTCCACTGTCTCCTCCACTGTCTCCCTCCACTCTCTCTCCACTCTCTCTCCACTCTCTCTCCACTCTCTATCTCCTCTCTCTCTCTCCTCTCTCTCTCTCCACTCTCTCTCTCCTCTCTCTCTCTCTCTCTCTCCATTCTCTCTCTCTCTCTCCACTCTCTCTCTCTCTCTCCACTCTCTCTCTCCACTCTCTCTCTCCACTCTCCACTCTCTCTCTCTCCACTGTCTCTCTCTCCACTTTCTCTTTCTCTCTCCACTGTCTAGCTCCACTCCCTCCACTCTCTCTCTCTCTCTCTCCACTCTCTCTCTCTCCACTCTCTCTCTCTTCACTGTCTCTCTCACCACGTTCTCTCTCTCTCTCCACTCTCTATCCACTGTCTAGCTCCACTTTCTCTCCACTCTCTCTCTCTACTCTTTCTCCACTCTCTCTCTCTACTCTCTCTCCACTCTCTCTCCACTCTCTCTCCCTCCACTCTCTCTCCCTCCACTCTCTCTCCCTCCACTCTCTCTCCCTCCACTCTCTCTCCCTCCACTCTCTCTCTCTACTCTCTCTCCACTCTCTCTCTACTCTCTCTCCACTGTCTTTCTCTCCACTCTCTCTCCACTCTCTCTCCACTGTCTCCCTCCACTCTCTCTCTCTCCACTCTCTTGCTCACTCTCTCCACTGTCTCCATGCTCTCTCCACTCTCTCTCTCTCCACTCTCTCTCTCCACTCTCTCTCTCTCTCTCTACTCTCTCTCCACTCTCGCTCTCTCTACTCTCTCTCCACGCTCTCTCTCCACTCTCTCTCTCCACCCTCTCTCCCTCCACTCTCTCTCTCTACTCTCTCTCCACGCTCTCTCTCCACTCTCTCTCTCCACCCTCTCTCCCTCCACTCTCTCTCTCTACTCTCTCTCCACTGTCTTTCTCTCCACTCTCTCTACTCTCTCTCCACTCTCTCTCCACTGACTCTCTCTCTCTACTCTCTCGCTACTCTCTCTCTCCACTCTCTCTATACTCTCTCTCCACTGCCTCACTCCACTCTTTCTCCACTCTCTCTCCACTCTCGCTCTCTCCACCCTCTCTCTCCACCCTCACTCTCTCTCCACTCTCTCTCTCTCTCTCTACTCTCGCTCTCCACTCTCTCTCTCTCCTCTCTCTCTCCACTCTCTCTCACAAAGTAGTGTGCGTTCCATGGGCATCTGCAGAAATGTTTCCGGGGGGGCACAGTTTTTAACTTCATCTCCATCCCCCTTGCACCCTTCTCCCCTCTGCCTTGCAGCACCCTTCTCGCCCTCCCCCTTGCACCCTTCTCCCCCTCCCCCTTGCACCCTTCTCCACCTCCGCCTTGCACCCTTTTCTACCTTGCACCATTCTCCCCTCTGCCTTGCACCCTTCTCCCCTCTGCCTTGCACCCTTCTCCTCTCTGCCTTGCACCCTTCTCCCCTCTGCCTTGCACCCTTCTCCCCTCTGCCTTGCACCCTTCTCCCCTCTGCCTTGCACCCTTCTCCCCTCTGCCTTGCACTCTTCTCCCCTCTGCCTTGCACCCTTCTCCTCTCTGCCTTGCACCCTTCTCCCCACTGCCTTGCACCCTTCTCCCCTCTGCCTTGCACCCTTCTCCTCTCTGCCTTGCACCCTTCTCCTCTCTGCCTTGCAGCCTTCTCTACCGTGCACCCTTCTCCTCTCTGCCTTGCACCCTTCTCCTCTCTGCCTTGCACCCTTCTCCTCTCCCCGTGGCACCCTTCTCCTCTCCACCTTGCACCCTTCTCCCCTCCGCCTTGCACCCTTCTCCCCCTCCCCGTTGCACCATTCTCCCCTCTTCCTTGCACCCTTCTCCTCTCCACATTGCACCCTTCTCCTCTCTGCCTTGCACCCTTCTCCCCTCCGCCTTGCACCCTTCTCCTCTCTGCCTTGCGCCCTTCTCCTCTCTGCCTTGCGCCCTTCTCCCCTCTGCCTTGCACCCTTCTCCTCTCTGCCTTGCACCCTTCTCCCCTCTGCCTTGCACCCTTCTCCTCTCTGCCTTGCACCCTTCTCCCCTCTGCCTTGCACCCTTCTCCCCTCCACCTTGCACCCTTCTCCCCTCCGCCTTGCTCCCTTCTCTACTTTGCACCCTTCTCTACCTTGCACCCTTCTCCTCTCTGCCTTCCACCTTTCTCCCCTCTGCCTTGCACCCTTCTCCTCTCTGCCGTGCACCCTTCTCCTCTCTGCCTTGCGCCCTTCTCCCCTCCGCCTTGCACCCTTCTCCTCTCTGCCTTGCGCCCTTCTCCTCTCTGCCTTGCGCCCTTCTCCCCTCTGCCTTGCACCCTTCTCCTCTCTGCCTTGCACCCTTCTCCCCTCTGCCTTGCACCCTTCTCCTCTCTGCCTTGCACCCTTCTCCCCTCTGCCTTGCACCCTTCTCCCCTCCACCTTGCACCCTTCTCCCCTCCGCCTTGCACCCTTCTCCCCCTCCCCGTTGCACCATTCTCCCCTCTTCCTTGCACCCTTCTCCTCTCTGCCTTGCACCCTTCTCCCCTCTGCCTTGCACCTTCTCCCCTCTGCCTTGCACCCTTCTCCCCTCTGCCTTGCACCCTTCTCCCCTCCGCCTTGCACCCTTCTCCTCTCTGCCTTGCATCCTACTCCCCTCTGCCTTGCACCCTTCTCCTCTCTGCCTTGCACCCTTCTCCTCTCTGCCTTGCAACCTTCTACCCTCTGCCTTGCAACCTTCTCCCCTCTGCCTTGCACCCTTCTCTACCGTGCACCCTTTCTACTCTCTGCCTTGCACCCTTCTCCCCTCTGCCTTGCACCCTTCTCCCCTCCGCCTTGCTCCCTTCTCTACTTTGCACCCTTCTCTACCTTGCACCCTTCTCCTCTCTGCCTTCCACCTTTCTCCCCTCTGCCTTGCACCCTTCTCCTCTCTGCCGTGCACCCTTCTCCTCTCTGCCTTGCGCCCTTCTCCTCTCTGCCTTGCGCCCTTCTCCTCTCTGCCTTGCGCCCTTCTCCTCTCTGCCTTGCGCCCTTCTCCTCTCTGCCTTCCGCCCTTCTCCCCTCTGTCTTGCACCCTTCTCCCCTCTGCCTTGCACCCTTCTCCCCCTCCGCCTGGACTCCAAAACGTAAGCTGATCACTTTCTTCAAACAAAATAATTTTGACCTAATAGACAAGCTTTTTATTTTTAGTAAATGCATGGCAGGTGCTCTACTATCAGTTTGCAGTTTTCATCCAGTATCCATATGTACTCTGGCTATACAAGGAAAGTGCCACCATCCCAAGCCAAGGATACACACTAAATACTAAGAACTACCAACAATATATCGCCCAAACAAGGGTGGGCAGAGAGCACATCACCCTCACATGCATTCATGTTTTAATGAGGATGCTTTTCTCTCACAATAAAATTAATGTTTGTACAAATGCCATTTTGACACCTCTATGTGCTGTGCATAACGATTGTCACTGTAACTCAGCTTACCGAACTCAGAGGGAAGGTTGACTTGGTACACCGAGAGAATAACAAATGACTCGGAGGACTTAAACAGATGTCAGGGTTAGCGTGAAACGGACTACGATAAAGCAAGCAATTAAAATTGTATTTTGTTTAAAAGAACCATGACTTGTCGGAAAACACAATTTCTATTATGTATAAAAGTTCCTAAAAATGTCACAGTGATTACAAACTATATTACACAGGCACGTATGTTGGAGAAAGGACCTACAGGCTGTCTGAACAGAGATCAGATAATCTTCCCTTACTTGCAGGCTCGTTAACCCATTTCACCGAGACCTCTGTTTCACCTTTCAACAATAAAAATAAACGTACTCACTGTCTCGTTCCTTGTCCCAAACTTGGTGGCTGAGGAAGTGCTTCTGCATCTGGAGCGTTCTTTCTAATAATTATAATTCACCATGGGCCAACCTGTGCACAATCACATAGCAGAACACTACATCTTCGCCACATGCCAGCATGCCAGCTCTCCACATTTACCGAGGCCCACTCAAGAGGGGTGTGCAAATCGCTTTCACTTTCGCAAAGTTAGACATGCGTAGTCGAGCCGGCTAAAATCATCCAGAAAATGTAAGCATGCTTTTAAAATGCTGATGTGGAAACACAGAGCCAGCTTCAACATTGTAATTGTGTCTTTAGATAACTTGTAGGGGAGGCAGGGAAGCAGTTTTTTTAAGGGTGCCACAATCACATTAAGAGGTACCCAGCCCATGTAGGCCCTCAAACCCTGACAACCACCCCTCCCCCACCCCTCACAGCCCTGGCCTCCTCCCTTCTCAAAGGAATAGTGCCCTGAGGAGAATGCACTATCGTAGGCCCCCTCCCTCTTTCCGGGCCTGGCTCGTGGCTTTGACTGAAGAGAAACAATAGAAGTTGATACTTTGTTTCTCTTCAGTCAAAGGTCAGCAGCGTGAGGAGCGAGGAGCAGGCTGCAGACAGCAGCAGCAGCTTTAGAGAGAGAGAGACACAGCTCTCTACCGGAGAGCTCAGCTGAGGGGCCTTCTTCATCTACTGGAGACTGCCCCCCCCCCCGCACTGCGGGGGCTGCGGGGGCTGCGGGGTGTTTGTTACGCCCCTGATCACAGTTTAGTCAAGGGGGAGTGTTTGGAATAAAGTCCAAGTTTACTGGTTCTAAAGGCAATCTATTTCCCACGAGTAGCTTGGTAGTGAGATATCCTAAAAAATAATAGAAGCCGGGAGGCTGCCAAATCCTGCCAGGGGGCCGCCAGTGCCACGAACGGATCCTCGTCGTGGCGGCCCCTGGGGCACAGTTTGCACATGCCTTAGGCCGGCCCTGATTATAGTTGTGCTTAAAAGCTGCTTTGGCCGCGTTCGAACACTGCCATATGGCTCTTGCGACATCAAAAGGTGTTTTGTAGTTTTCAACTGAGCAAAAAAAAAAACCTCAGAGAGATGCCTCGTAATTGCGGCCTTACAATCAGTGTTTGTCGGTGTTTGTTGCCTAAACCACGCCAGCAGCTTAATCCGTGGCTCCAGCCGCGCTGTGGTGGCATCGCAGTGGCGTTGACAACCACCACCGCGCTGAAGAAATGACAAGCTGCTCCCTCCACACTGGACAGAAGGTTTAGCAGGGGTTTTTGCAGCTCCAGCCGCGTTCGGTGGGCCTTGGTAGGAGGGGGCGCGACCCTGCTGCTGCCAAGCGAATTAGCACCCCCCCGGCCCCAGCCGCGTTTTGGAAGGGCATTGAAGGGAGCTGGAAAGCGTCTCGCGGCTCCGGCCACGGTTAAGTTAATTTTGCAGCTCTGCCGTGTTAAGTAAGAGATTGCCGCGTTTGGACAAGCGTCGGCTCACCGTGTATCCAGCAGTGCCCGTAGACCTCGGCGCTCAGGTGGTGTCAGCGCCGGCGTGGTGCCTCCGCCCGCCGAGAGGTCCCGACCCCGCCGCCTGTGCCTCCACCGCCAAAGCAAGCCAACAGACCTCGGACCTCGGCAACAGGTAAGGTAAGGCAAGGCAAGGCGTAACGAGATGAGGCTCTCTCTCCGCTGCCTCCGCTGCCTCCACAGCTGCCTCCAATGCAGAGCCATGCCACACTGTGCAGCGCTCCTTCCTGCTTCCCAATTGCAGCGCTCCTTCCTCCCAATTCTATATCAGTAGGCTGTACCTTCAAATAAATGTATTAGTTTGTAAGAAATGCTCAACAACTAAAGGGACCGCCCAGCCTGCACACTTGGTCTGAAATGTGCAGTGTTCTGCAGGGTCACCTCAAGGCCGGCTTGTGCGGAATCAGGTCCAATCCCCCAGTGTCTCACCTGATTTATTTATGAAAGCGCTTTTTTTTACAAGCGCTTTGCTCCCGGTGCCACCAGCTGCCGGTGACCTCACGGAAGACGCTGTGGGCCCCGCATATATACTTTCAGCACCTTAATAGATCGCCATCTGAACCAAGTGGGCCTCGGTTCCCTGGAGGGGACCCCACATCCTGGTAACCCAAACCGGGCACCACGAGGGCCGGGCCTGCGGAGACGGGGCCCACACGAGCCCTGCTCCTGTCTGAGCCAAGAAGCGGAGCCTTAAAGGGGGTTTTAACGTGGCACGATAGTGCTCTCCGGAGACGCGCTAATCGCCTCTCCTTCTAAGCACTAGCCGGCAGTGGTATTACAAGGGTGACCTGTAATCTATATACATCACCATTGTATGCTGATTGGTTAAAACGTTGTCCCTTCCACCGGAGCTGGAAGGCTTTGTACATAACTACCCACTGGAAAAACACTACCCTTGATCCAGAGTACGGTGCAATCCTCCGTAAGGCGATTCAACGCCTCGTCAAGGGCAGCGAGCGCTATATACATGTGCTTGCATTACGGTAATCGTGTTATTGTGTGTAGGTTTATCAACAACACCATGCCCCTTTCTGTGCATTGGCTTTAAAGGCGGTACTGTCCCGCCCCCACATTCAATTCTACCAGTTCTAGCAGTGCCGGCAAGCCCTGCACTTTGCAGTCGCTGCAATAATGTCAAATACATAATTCATACACATCAAACTATTGATATGTAAATAACAAGCGACTTTAGTTCCAATCATAACCTGGGCACACATAGTGCCTAATGCCTCGTTGTGCCGCTTCTGCACACTGTAAATAACCGGTGCTTTTCTTAATTCCTGTTGCAGCGAATTAAAAATGCGCATTTTAAAAAAGAAAATCGAATAAAGACCCCTGTAAAACGAGCGTTAAAAATGCAATAGGCCTCGCCTTTGATTAAGTTATAGCCATTTGCTTTGCTATA